>NC_041385.1:790792573-790841096 GCF_002162155.2 Triticum dicoccoides | reverse complement strand
ACGACGGGGGCGGGCCGGGGTGGCACGCGTCGGGGTAGGGGAGCGGGCGACGGCGAGGGTGCGGGCAATGGCGAGGGCGAGGGCAAGGGCGACGGCGACGGCGGGGACGGCGGGCGGCGTCGGGTCAGCCTGGTGGCATCGATGTCGTCGGCGTCGTCGGGGGCGGCAACTACGAGATGAGAGTGGAAAATTCCTAAGTGTGAACTTATATAGCGAGGCCTTTAGTCCTGGTTGGTGCCACGAACCGGGACTAAAGGGTGCATTAGTCCCGGTTGGTGCCACCAACCGGGACCGAAGGCCTCTTTTTCAGCAGCCCAAAGGGCGGGAAGCAGAGGCCTTTGGTCCCGGTTGGTGGCACCATCCGGGACTAAAGGGGTGGCATTGGTCCTGGTTGGTGCCACGAAACGGTACCAATGCAGCCGCTTTAGTCCCGGTTGGTGCCACCAACCGGGACCAAAGTCCCCTGTGCTGCCCGCATCGCGGCCAAAGTTTAGTCCCACCTCGCTAGTTGAGAAGTGCGCGCAGTGGTTTATAAGCCCCACTGCCGCACCCCTCTCGAGCTCCTCTCCATTCCAGGCTTACGGGCCTAATTGTAACTCCTATGCCTGATGGGCCTTCTGGGCCTTCTACGGGCCTGAATCCTGGCCCATGGATGGGTTTCTAGTCGTATTCAGGCCGTGGTGGCCTAGTTGGTGGCAATTTTTTTATTTTTTCCTAGTTTTTTTCTTTTTGCTTTATTTATTTTGTTTTGTTTCTACTTATAACAAAATACTTATTTATTTATTTTATTTTGTTTATAATTACTTATTAATTTTATTTTATGATAATTCTTTTTGCTATTAAAGTTTCTAACAAAAAAAGTTCTTTATGAAAATTCTTTTTTCTTTTAATGATTTTGATCAAAAAATACTTTGATCATTTTAGTTGCATCAATTTTATATAATTTTAGTGTCAATAATACTAGAGGTTGCTTATAATGTTTTGAACAGAAAATACTTTGATAATTTTAGTTTCATAAATTTTATTTATGTTATTAAAGTTTTTTTTGTTTCTACTTATCTATTTTATTAGAGTTTATATTATTTTGTTTCAAATTACTTATTTATTTTATTTTATTTTCTTTCTGACTTCGTTTGTTATTTTTCATGCATTTACTAATTATTTTGAGCTATAAGACCATGAAATTGAAAAGCATTTGAAATGAACTCTCAAAAGGTTCCAAGTTGGCATGGTATCATCAGTTCACCCACATAGCATGTGCGAAAAATTAGAGAGGGTTACGGCAAACATTGGATGCACTTCGTGTACAAAACGGACAATCTTTTTCGAAGTATCAGGGTTTCATACGGAAACTCTTCTATTACAAAGGGATTTCCTTTTTTTGAACTTATTTGAACTCCATTGTTTTTCTGTGTTCAAAATGCACCATTCAAAGGCACATCATCAATTTACAACCCTTTCTGACTTCATTCGTTATTTTTCATGCATTTACTGATTATTTTGAGCAATAAGACCATGAAATTGAAAAGCATTTGAAATGAACGCTGAAAATGTTCCAAATTGGCATGGTATCATAATTTCACCCACATAGCATGTGCGAGAAAGTAGAGAGGGTTACGGCAAAAACTGGATGCACTTCGTGTACAAAACAGACAATCTCTTTCGAAGTATGAGGGTTTCATACGGAAACTCGTCTGTTACAAAGGGATTTCATTTTTTTGAACTTATTTGAACTCCGCTGTTTTTCTGTGTTCAAAATGCACCATTCAAATTCACATCATCAATTTACAACCCTTTCTGACTACATTTGTTATTTTTCATGCATTTACTGATTATTTTGAGCTATAAGACCATGAAGTTGAAAAGCATTTGAAATCAACTCTGAAAAGGTTCCAAATTGGCATGGTATCATAATTTCACCCACATAGCATGTGCGAGAAAGTAGAGAGGGTTACGGCAAAAACTGGATGCACTTCGTATACAAAACGGACAATCTCTTTCGAAGAATCAGGGTTTCATACGGAAACTCGTCTGTTACAAAGGGATTTCCTTTTTTTAAACTTATTTGAACTCCATTGTTTTTCTGTGTTCAAAATGCATCATTCAAAGCCAGATCATCAATTTACAACCATTTCTGACTTCATTTGTTATTTTTCATGCATTTACTGATTATTTTGAGTTATAGGACCATGAAGTTGAAAAGCATTTGAAATGAACTCTGAAAAGATTCCAAGTTGGCATTGTATCATCATTTCACCCTAATAGCATGTGCGAGAAAGTAGAGAGGGTTACGGCAAAAACTGGATGCACTTCGTGTACAAAACGGACAATCTCTTTCGAAGTATTAGGGTTTCATACGGAAACTCGTCTGTTACAAAGGGATTTCATTTTTTTGAACTTATTTGAACTCCATTGTTTTTCTATGTTCAAAATGCATCATTCAAAGCCAGATCATCAATTTACAACCATTTTTGACTTCATTTGTTATTTTTCATGCATTTACTGATTATTTTGAGTTATAGGACCACGAAGTTGAAAAGTGTTTGAAATGAACTCTGAAAAGATTCCAAGTTGGCATTGTATCATCATTTCACCCTAATAGCATGTGAGAGAAAGTAGAGAGGGTTACGGCAAAAACTGGATGCACTTCGTGTACAAAACAGACAATCTCTTTCGAAGTATCAAGGTTTCATACGGAAACTCGTCTGTTACAAAGGGATTTCATTTTTTTGAACTTATTTGAACTCTATTGTTTTTCTGTGTTCAAAATGCACCATTCAAAGCCACATGATCAATTTACAACCCTTTCTGACTTCATTTGTTATTTTTCATGCATTTACTGATTATTTTGAGCTATAAGACCATGAAGTTGAAAAACATTTGAAATGAACTCTAAAAAGGTTCCAAGTTTGCATCGTATCATCATTTCACCCACATAGCATGTGCAAGAAAGTAGAGAGGGTTACGTCAAAAACTGGATGCACTTCGTGTACAAAACGGACAATCTCTTTCGAAGTATCAGGGTTTCATACGGAAACTCGTCTGCTACAAAGGGATTTCATTTTTTTGAACTTATTTGAACTCCATTGTTTTTCTGTGTTCAAAATGCACCATTCAAAGCCAGATCATCAATTTGCAACCCTTTCTGACTTCATTTGTTATTTTTCATGAATTTACTGGTTATTTTGAGCTATAGGACCATGAAATTGAAAAGCATTTGAAATGAACTCTGAAACCAAAGTACACACATAGTTCTCCAGAGCATTAAAACCAAAGTAGAAACATAGTTCTCATTGAACAACATGTAGCTCTCCAGAGCATCTAATTAAACCATACATTGAAATTATGTAAAACATTTCAATGCAAAAACAAATGCGATCATAGTCGCAACCAAGGTAACAACTGATCCAACTGCATAATGATACCAAGCCTCGGTATGAATGGCATATTTTCTAATCTTTTTAATCTTCAACCGCATTGCATCCATCTTGATCTTGTGATCATCGACGACATCCGCAACATGCAACTCCAATATCATCTTCTCCTCCTCAATTTTTCTTATATTTTCCTTCAAGTAATTATTTTCTTCTTCAACTAAATTTAACCTCTCGACAATAGGGTCGGTTGGAATATCCGGTTCAACAACCTCCTAGATAAATAAAATCTATGTCACATTGGTCGGCATAATTGTCATAAACAATAAATGAATCAAATAGTTATGAAAAGATAATATATACCACATCTGAATCATAGACAGGACGAGGGCCGACGGGGGCGGATACCAAAACCATCGCACTATATAATAACAAGGAATAATTAAAGTAAGAAAATTAGACAAGTATCTATCTGAAGTCAGAATTTTTTCTTTCAGAAATAAGATAAGAACAAGAGGCTCACCACGGTGGTGCCGGCGACGAGATCGGCGCGGGCGATCGACGACGGTGAAGACGGGGCGGGGACGGGGCATGACGGACCGCTAAATCTAGACAAATCTCGTTGAAAATAGAGCTCAGAGGTTGAGTTTCGAGAGGAGAAAGCTTAACTAGTGTGGCTCAGGCATTTCATCGAACACCTCATGTGCATAGGAGGTGAACTAGAGCACCCAAATTCCCTCCCCTCACCGGCTCGACAAAACAGAGCACTCCGGAGTGCTCTGCCGCGGCGGTGGGTATATATAGGCAAGTTATTTGTCTCGGTTCGTGGCATGAACCGGGACTAAAGCCCCCCCTTCTGTCCCGGTTCAAGCCACGAACCGGGACCAATGGTTGTGGGCCAGGAGCGAGGACCATTGGTCCCAGTTCGTGGCTTGAACCGGGACAAATGGTTCCACATGAACCGGGACCAATGCCCACGAGGCCCCTGCCGGCCCCCTGGGCTCACGAACCGGGTCTAATACCCCCCATGGGTCCCGATTCTTGAAGAACCGGGACTAATGGGCTGGCCAGGCACGAACGTTAGCCCTGTTTTCTACTAGTGGGAACCAGCTTGGACACAACGGCGGCGTAGAAGAACACAAATAATATGATGCCAGATGCAACGAATGCTGACCGCATTAGCTGATCTCTTGAAAAGTGCAACCTCTCTTCGGCCTTATTGGGTACAGATTGAATATACGATCCTGTGGAGAGATTGAACAAGAGAGAGAATTAACAATTGAATCTTTCGTGTAAGGTTAGTTTAGTTGCTGTACTAAAATGTTCAGGTGTCTCTCAGGAAAGAACTCAAAAGAAAAATGACAGGGCAGTAGGAGCCTCGTCTATTATCAAGTCTAAAAAAGATGACATTACCGATTTCGAATGGAGAAGGATACTAAAAAGTTACCACAGATAGTATAATAGGCCGTAATTGGGAATATAATCCAAAAGCTAGAATGACATTTTCAAACTCATGGAGGGGCATGCAACATTTATTTAGAAACAAATAAAATACGGAAGGTTGTGGAATAATTGATTCAGAATTTCACTAGAGCACACTGTCAGACGTCAAAATGACTAGGAACACTACATGCCAATAGTTTGAAATGAAAGCATGAATGAACAAAAGATTCATATCCAGGCCCTCCTTCCTACAAGGAATGCTAACCACAAGTTTGACCCAAAAACTAGCATTGTACTGCTGCCACAACACATTGGTTCCGCATGAATTTCTATGTTTTGCTCAGATGCAGAAACCATCAAATTGAAGCACCATGATGTTGAGATTTTCTATTGTGTTGCAACCTAGCAGGGAGCAAAAAAAGTACATAGGAAACAAAGAAGAAAGATGGCAGTAGTCTATCATGTCAATGCAAACAGGAAGGAAATATCATTTGCGATCTTCAAGGCCACCTGCAAATGTGAATGGTGGGGTTGGAGTCGCTGGAGATCGCAGCAGTTCGCTCCTCAAACAAATTCAGATGGCGTGCAAGGCCATAACATTGAGCATGGTTCCGGTTTTCAGTAGAGGCTCGAAACACACAGTGTCCCACAAGCTTAGCAAATCAGTCAGTGTAGATGCCAGGGTTAGCTAGAGACAATGGAGCAGACAGACCACAGACATGTAGTCAATCCTCTTTGCGGAAACGGCACTTATGGCTTAGGTCCGAATCAGATTCCAGGATAACTAATGTGCTCACCAACCTTCCTCGGTCTAAGAATGACCAGCACTTACAAAAGGGGAGACCGTGTGTCTGTATTCTTCTTCTTGTAGGCTCTAACAATGTTATCAAGATAGTGGTAGCTGTCAAACAAATATGAACGCGGTTGGATCACTGTTATCTCCAGGGAGAGAACACAGTGACAATACATCGTGTGTTGGACTGATATAATCCATTATGAAATAGGAATCGGAGGCATATGGGAAAGCATCATCTCAAAGAATCACATAGAATGTAGAATCAGCCTACGGAATGGTATCTCCGAGGAAGAAAGCCAGAGATGAAAGGGACAGACTGGAGGAGAAGATAAGATAGCTATACAGATCTGCCTTCGGGCAGTCGCTGGAGGTGAGACGAATACATAGGATAGCAAAGATAGAGAAAAGTAGATGACGGGCTCCATGGAATCACCGCAGGCCGTAGCACCGTTGGTCGCCAAAATCGTCGTGCCACTCCTGGGCAACGGCAAAGACAAAGAGAGACGCTCGCTGTGTGTAGGAAGTAGATCCCACCACAGCAAATACACGAGCAGGCAACCAACACAATCTAGAACACTCTCTTTCTTTTCACAGCAGTACAATGTACAACCTGTCAACCATATGCATCAAAACTGACCCAGAAAAAGGAAATATCCCAAAGAATTTCTACCAAGGAGATCAGGGGTGTATTTATTCTTTTGCCTCACAACAGAACTAGTGGCCAAAATTTTGGTCGCTTATAAGTGGAAAATTTGCCAACAAAATGAATTGGCAAAAGAGTATTGGTACCCCGAAAAGTTAACATCCGAACAAACAAAAACGAACTGTTCATCTGTGTCACAAGTATCCACGTCCAATCATATTTTCTTGTCGTCCTAAGCTTGTTTGGATCCATCTAGCAAAACAAACTTAAGTTTTCTCAAAATCTCAAAATGGCCATAGTTGGGATCACAATGTCTGAAACACGAGTGACATGCATTTGTAGCAAAATTTGGCACCGCAGATTCAGAATTCCGCATAAGAGCAAGCAGTTTGCTGGTCCTCAGATGTTAAAACGCCTCAAAAACCTGTTTGAGTAGACATACAGCCTCCAATTCCGCAACTGCAACATTCAAGATGACATGACTAAGACTGATTAGTGACTCCCCACCTATCATCACCTAGTTAGTCAACTCCACGATGGCGCTGACAATGTCACCATCTGCAGCCTTGAGCGCCTTCAAAGCCCTGGACCTCGACACAGAGGCCTGCACCATCACGACCTCAAGATCCTTGTTGTCAACGCCCGTCTCGTTGACCTCCTCGTCGTCTTGGGCTGCTGCCACGGACGGCTCACCCTTTGAGATGACGCTGCCCGGTCCCGGCGCCTTGAACTTCCCCGCCGCTTCTGTCAGCAGCTGAGCGTCCATGTCCTCCATCTTGACCACCCCGAACATGACATAGGTTTCTGAGTGCGAGCTCTTGAAGACGTCTGGCTTGGAGAGGACAAACGTAGCCTGCAATAGTATTGAGAGATGTTACGAAAATACGACAGCCACCAGCATGTAATTATGCTACAGGGAACAATGGCCGAAGTGGGTAAGATGCTCACGGTCTTGCTCTGCAGCTTGATAGTTACACTACTCACACCAGTAATGGCCTTCATGCCAAGCCTCTCCATGGATTTCCTGCACTTCTTCTCACTCCTAGATCTTCCACTAGCATCACCTCCTAGTGCCAGAAAGCACAGGCGCATACTGTCAGATTTTCAAATTTTTGCATAACCCCAGAATTTTACAACTAACATAGTTGACTTTGTGAATTATTATCGGTAACCGTTAGAAATAGAAAGTGTAACATTCATACAACACTTGAACTTTTCGCAAGCATGATTGAACAGAAACTGTGACTGCAATCATGTATTCTTGGTATCCATTGTCAATTTTGGAATTTTGAATAAGATCTTAGTTTTGGCACTTTGGGTAAGGTTGTGCCCCCGCCCCTCCCGCTGACAGATCGAAGTTCTCCTCCGGCTTGCCTCGCTGCCGATGCTCGTCGCCGTCGTGCAGCACGCGTCCCCCCTCCCCGGCCGTCGACAGTACCCTCCTGTGTGCCCCTCGTCGGTGTTGCCCACCCTCCCTCCTTCCCCTCCCCCCACCTCGCCCCCCAGCAAAATCAATGGCAACGCCGCCATGGTTCGCCTTGGTAGAAAAACTAGAGATGATTCCAGAAAACCCCAAAACGCTCGTAGTACCAAAAAATGGAGCCAGTTCCAGCAAATCAAAACGAAAGTGGTAGCAAAAAATGCAACAATTTGGCGTTGATTCCATAAAAAAATCAGAAATTGTGTGGTAGCAAAGAATAAACATAGTTCGACCAAAAAACATTGCTGGTTGTAGCAAATGCCCATGCTGGTTGTAGCACAAATTGTCGCAGACCCTCGGTTACAGCAACAAAAAGTCTTCGCATGTCGTCGACCAACACCGCCACACATGCTACAACCATGGCAGCAAAACACGCTAGCGGTTGTAGCAAAAAGCGTCGATGACCAACAATACGAACTCTGATCGTAGCATTTTTGGGTGCTGCTTCTAGCTGAATAAAATGCTACAATCAGCTGAACAGAATGCTATAGCCAGTGATTTTAAATGCTGGAACCAGTGGTTTCAGGAAAAAGATGCAAAGAAGCGGTGGTTTCAGGAAAAGATCCAAAAAGCTACAACCGGTTGGCATAAAATATCAGGCAGATCTTCTTCCTCCATGGCTGCTCCGTGATGGAGGGGGATGAGGGTTGCCAGGGTCGCAAAACATGGGCCATTCCCAGCAGTGAGCTTGTGTTTCTTGTGGTGGCTCTGGAGGTGCTCGTAGTAGCGGGCTCGGACCTGCTCTGTGGCCGCGAACTCACACACGCTGGAGCAGGCAAATGTCATGGCAGCTAAAGGGGAGAAGTGACGGAAAGGAAGAGACGAGATTGTGTGGGGGAGAAACAGTGGAAGCAGAGGATAGATGAGTGCGTGGATGGGTAAGAAGGGGGGCGTGTAAGGACCGAGAATATATCGGCCAGATGGGGGTGAATGGGAGATTCAAAATTTCTTTCGAAAGTATTGAACTGATCCCAAACACAACAGCGGAAATCAGGTACTGTATATAATAACTCAATCAAGTATACTATTGAGGGACAAAATCTTCGAGGTAAGATGCAATAATGGTTTGAGCATAGTATACGATTGGCTTGATGATAATGAAGGTAATGCAATATGCCAACAGGTAAACTATCATGACAGAGAGCTAGAACTGATATGTGATGCATAAATGGGATAAGCAACTATGATGAGGTAACTAATCACAACACATATGAAGATGAGAGCAAAGATAGCATAAGAGAATGAATGTAGTGCAATACTGAGGGCATCGAACAATAACTGATGGATACAAGATCAAATGATATGCAACATAGTATGATTGATCAGACAAACTATCGTCGCAGAGCACGAATGAAAACGGCTAAAGGAATTGCAGTGAAGAAAATTGAACCAGTGGTGCTCGATGGCGATAGAGAGATTTGGTAGACCAGTTCACCCTTCTGCCAAAGGGCTACGTCTGGTTGGAGGGGTTGTGACATAACACGGAAGATAAACTCTCTTCACCCTATTCTCCTTCAACTCGAAGTTGATCAGACTCCAGTTGATTTCACCACTAATAGGGAAAACATTATAAACAGAACCATAGCAGTAGCGCTGGATAAAACAGGGCGCTACTGATACTTAGCAGGAACGCGTGTCCGGAGATGGCGCTACTACTATAGACATAGCAGTAGCACGGCAAGGACAAAGAGCGCTACTACTAAAATTGTCCCACTGTTGCCGCTAGGCTAAGTTTAGTAGTAGCGCTTTCCCCTGATACGCGCTACTGCTAAGTAGTTTAGCGGTAGGTAGCGCTTTCTGCTAAAACGCGCTACTACTAAAACCACCTTATCTCTATACCCCATCCCGCATGTTTCCTCTCTCTCTCTCACCACACTCTCACTCTCACTCCAAGACACTCTCTGGTCGTCGCCCGGCCGTCACCGTCGCCCGCCACCGCCGCTCGCGTGCCACCACCCACCGCCGTCGTCGGCGCTACACCACCCGGCCGTCACCGTCACCCGCCGCCGTCGCTCATCACCGGCGCGCCACCGCCAATGAGGCACCTCTTCCTCTCCCACTCCTCCCTCCCTCCCTCCCTCCTTCCTCCCCCTCCTCTCCCTCCCTCCCTCCATCCCTTCTCTTAACTAATGTAGGTAATTTGAATGTAGGTATAAAAATTTAGTAACATAAATTTTAGGTCTTTTGAATAGAAATTATTTAGGTATACAAATTTTCCAATATAGAAATGTATCAAAAAGCCATATGAGAAATTTAGTAACATACATTTTTAGTACAAAAAATTAGTATGGAAATTTTTAGTAAGAAATATTAGTTATCTTATTAACCAAATGATATATTGCAGAAATCAAGGAGCGCCCCTGCATCATCCCCGTCGTTGTCCCTGTCACCGACCCCCTTCGACCTTGAGGTGAGAGCAGCCAAATCCCCATGTTGTTGATGTCGATGATGATGATGTAGCCAAATAGGATATGTGCTTGCCCAAGTGGCCTATTTTTGCAGGGAACACCTCCGCATGGCCTATGTTTTGCCGAAATGTTGATTAATTTCTGTTCTGGCAAATTTCAGGCACTTGATATGTCCTTTTTAGCAAAGGTCATGCTGGATTTTTCCGTGAATTTTAGCATGGCTTGTTCTAGAATGTAGGAAATATTGAGTGCCTTGGATTTACTAGAAAGAGCATTAAATGACATTTTGGGTTGACTTTAAGTCGGTCGGGACTCCATACATGACAGTCAAAAAACAGTGAGGAAGTGTCCACCATATATGAGGAAGAAGAATGCCGACTATTGTTGTGGGGGTATCTCTTCCTCTTCTTTCTCATGATAGAACTTTGTAATGCACTAGAAGGAAGAGAAGAGTGACCTTCACCGACGGTCAAATATATCAGAGATGAAGAATCCTGATTGTTACCGTGCGGGTCGCTTCTCCTTCGTTCCCGCGTGCTACAAAATTTGGTGTAATGTACTCTGGGACGAAGGGAGGAGCAACCATCACCGACGGTCGAATATATCAGAGGGGAGTGCCCACCATATACACCACGTGAGATGAGAGTTTTCAAGGAAGACTTGACAAACCGAAAATCAACCCATGATGAATATACAGAAGTTTAATCTTTCAATTATGAACACAGTAGATGTCTGATGACGATAGGATCCCGGAGTGCCATTACTGCTACGCTGACCGGGGTTTGTGCGACAGGTTCTTCCTTTGTTCAGCCTGTAATTTATTAAATTTTTTCAATTTGATTAGTACATCCCGTACCATGCAAGACCATATGTATTGCAGAAGCTCGGTTTCAAAGACTATGAGAATATGGAGACGAGGAGGGATCACTTAAGAACTAAACATGGTTATGCGTTTCGGGTTAAGCTGTACAATGCGGTCAATCACTACCATTTTGGTTGCTCTAATTAGGAAGCTCTCTCCAAGGCATATGGATTTGACGAGGGTATGCAAATAACATTTGATATTTGTCCCGAAGATGATGATGATGATTATATCGACATCAGGGTGGATGTGGATATGCCTCCGGTTTTGCCTAAATAGAGTGTCAAACTAATTTGTTACATTAAGTAATTTATATCTTTAATTTAAAAATATTTGGTGTTCATCAATACTAAACATCTTTATTTATAATTGTCAGCTTATTCTTATCTTCCAAAAATAGTCGGAAGGCTATACATAGGACATAATATGGCTATGACTCCAAGCTTAATTGTGAGGAGAAAGGTTATCTTGTCTCATTCATAGATGATGTTGAGGCCTTTAAAACAAATCACTCTATCCTCCCAAATTTTACTCGGTGCGTGCCACTAGTCCATAAATTGCAAGATGGTAACTTCATTGGCAAAAACTTGGTAAGATTTTGTTAATGATGGTAACTTTATTGCATATATTCTCCTTAAGTATATAAACTACGTACATTGCTAACAATATATATGTTACTATTATGTTTTTCAACAGAGGCTCCCGACGGAGTTTGTGCCTTACATGTTGTTTATTGAAGGTTATATGCATATGGTTAGCTTACGACCAACTCCTTCGGAGGCTTACCATACTACATACTTGATTTCTTCAAATGATGGAAGGCTCAAAGTCAATGAATGGAGCAAAGTGATGAATGTGCACACGCCACTAATTGGATATAACATGAATGTGCGCAAGCCACAAGCTGGAGATAGGTTTATCTCCATTCTCCATTATGGAGATGGACTAGTTTATCTCTTTTATGGTATTTTACCTAGGAGTGAGGAGTAGTTCCTAGGTACTAAGAACAATTAGTTAGTGTTGATTATGTCTATGATGATGACGAGAAGTTGTTATTATGTGCTACAATGTGTTAGACTTGATGATGAGGAGGAGGAGGAGTTGTGATTATGACTAGTGACCAAGTTGTTATATGATGTCTCATGGATGAAAATGATGATCATGACGAGTTTTTTTATGACAATGATGTATTATGATGATAATTTATTAATGATATGATGATGATGATGATGATGATGATGATGATGATGATGATGATGATGATGATGATGATGATGAGTTATTATATCATTGGGTGAAAGAATCGCGGATTAGTTTCATGTGGATGGATCATAAGTGACCAAGTCATGGATTAGCACGCTAATCCTTCACTTGGTCACTTAGGTTCCATCCACTTGAAACTAATTCGCTGTTCTTTCACCCAATGATGTAATAACTCATTATGACGTAAATAAAATCACTAAATTTCTACTGTATGGAAACTTGTATAATGGTGTATGAATACGACATAAAATAAAAAAGAAATAGAATACGTAATAATAGTAGTAGCGCGGGTAGAGAGGCACGCTACAAGTAGCTACTAGTAGCGCTTTCTGTAAGAGGCACTACTGCTAAGTAGGTATAGTAGTAGCGCGGGTAAACCAATGCTACTGCTACCCTTTAGTTGTAGCGTCATAGCAGTAGCGCGGTCTCCCGCACTACTGCTAGCCCAAAAACCAGTGCTACTGCTAGGCGTTTCCCTCGTAGTGCACTCGTGGTAGATCCTTGTCGGTGATCTCCAAACCTTCGGTCGACATTCACAAACCTCAATTACTCTTGGCCGCTGAAGATCTTGCTTTATGAAGACAACAACTCTTCAACACTCGAGCAGAAACCTATATGTCTACAGACTTCGCAGCTCTCAAGAGTAATAGGTACAAGAACTCTAACTCAGAACTACTACGATGCTAAACCACTGTCTAAGTTTGGGCTCTTGATTTTTTCACTCGGTGGATATTAAACTCAAATCACTCGGAGAGGAGTTGCTCAAATCAATATTCTTAGAAATCTTAAGTGGAGTAGCCCACGGACACTGTTGGAGTGGGGTGGCTATTTATAGCTGCAGCCTTCCCTGATGGGAAATGACCAAATTGGACACAAGGAGCAGCCAATGACGGAACGACACGAGTCCAACGGTCAGAATTTGAGCACAACGGTAACATTACTTGTGGAGCAAGTAATGCTAACTCCTCAGTCCGAAACATATCTCCTGCAGCACGAAGAACAATGTCTACTGCTGCCAGGTAATCATTCGGAGCATAAAGAGATATCTCCCACATCTTCCATAGGTTTTGGGCTAAGTATCACAGAGGATCGTAAGCTTCAAGAACCTATACCCCTCTTAATAGTACGGATGTCCTATGACTCAAATGAACAAATAAAGAAAGATGAAAAGAATACTATGTCTTCAATTTGTCTTCGACTTCCTTTCGCTGCAGTCAATTTCTTCGGACGACACAGAACCAAATGCTTTGTTGCGGCATTAAACTTTCGAGGGGTTAATTCCTTCACGGCAATCTTCTCTCATTCATATCTTCAACAAATGTAGCTCATTCTTCTCAATGCAGATATACTCCGGTGAAGTTCCTCGAACTTAGCACCTGAGACAACATTTTCTTCGGTTTTGTATGGAATTTCTCTCTGTATGCACTAGCAAACAAATTACTCCATACCTGTTTCTATCAATAATCTCCAAAACACAGGTAGGCAGATATTGCACCAACAGGGCGGGGTAGGGCGCGGGTCCCGCAGGATACGTCGTCGTGAGAGGACCAGGGAGCGCTCGATCTCTCTTTCATCGCATGTGTCGTGTGCCACCGGCCCAATCTTCTCCCGGCGTACCAGCCACAAACGTTTCCCTTTATTTTGTATCAAATAAGTAACTCTTTTATTTGCTCAAAAAGCTAGCAGTTTTAGGAAACAAAACATAGTCAATATTTCCCCTGGCAACTAGACTGGGTTTCGCCTATTCTCGTGTGGCGCTAGCCACCATGAGTTTGTTGGTAACGATTTCCTGTGGAGTCCCAGTGATTTTCTCTTGCTGCTGCCCATTGGACTCTCCGATGTCGGTGTCTATGTGATCTTTGTGGAAGGCACCATAGCGCACGCACAAGGAATGAAGATGTTGACGATCTACTACAATGTCTAGCGTTGTAAGAAGATGAAGGGGATTTTCCTTTGGGAATATGAAGTAGGGATACCAGATGTCCAGACTAAGTGCTTGGCATTATCTAGGGTTCATACTAGCAAAAGGTTTAGTCTATTTTCACTTAATTCTGATACGAGGAATGCGTGTAACCCTACGAGGAAAGTCTGTTGACGTCTGATCAAACCAAATTTGTTCACGATTCAGTTTGGATGCGAAGGTGACTGGAACACGGACATGAACGTGGTGTCATGGTTGTTTTGCAACCAGGAAGTACTCATAGAGGAGTATGATGAGTTTGAGAATTTGTGATTGGTGAACCTAAACGATATTGTGGTCTAGCAACATGCGCTAAGACTACCGAATAATTATCATGATGATAAGGGTGTAAGAGTGATCATGTGCGGGAACATGGGTGAGATCCAAGAAGTTCAATTGCCGCAACCGGCTGAAATGTTGGTGCTTTTGTTCAGATTCAAATTAAATTGGATGTGAATAGGAAATATTTGTATCCATCACTAAAGGGGGGAAGAAGGTGTGGTATCAGGTGAAATATGAGAAGATGCCTATGTTTTGTGGCAACTGTTGTTTGATTGGTCATTGTCATGAATAGGATGGCACATGACATCATGATATAGCCAAACTTGAATGCAGCAGTTTCATGCTTGTTCATGAAGGTAGAAGTCAAGGTAGTGGCTGAGGATCTAGCAGAGCCAACGCTGGAGAAAGGGGTGGATGACCTTTTGGTAGAGACTTTGGTAGAGCATTCAATCCTCATGTTTGTGACAGAGGTAGAAGGGATGAGCTCAAAAGAAGAGCATCTATGTATGAGAGTTGGCGATGGAACACTACCCTTAACGAGAAACAGCAACCCGATGAAGGTGTACTACTATGTTGGATGACAATCCTTCCGCTATGAAGCGGTTGGCGCTGAAATCGAGTGTTATAGGAGAAACACATGATCTATCTAGTGCTATAGTTCCGGTTGGTGCCCGAGTGGGTCCTTTATTAACTCAACAGAAAAAATAAAATGAATGAAGCAAATATTAGGTGACAGAGATGGTGGAAGTTTTGTTGACAAGGAGGAAATCTTTGATACATCGGCGGACTCCCTCGAGGGGTACACTCGGGAACAATGGCTCTCTTAGTGTCGAACTATCGCGGAGCGGGCAATGTTGGGATAGTTTGAGAACTTCGCAAGGAAGTTTTCCTCGACAGTGTTAGGCATAGTGGAAACTCATATTAGCAAGACACATGTGAAGTCTCTTGCACCAACCCTTGGGTACGATTGCAGTTATTATGTTGGTAGTTCAAGTAGAAGTAGTGGATTTGGTGTTTTCTGGAATAAGGACATAAAACTTGAATTTTTTATTTTTCCAAAGTATCACATGAACGTCCCAAATGAATATATATCATTGCTGATGTGTTCTCTAAAAAAATACTTTTTCACTAAGGAATGTCTGTTTTCTTACAAACAAACCATGCTTATTTTAAAACCAGGTGGGGAAATATCCCACATATAGAAAGAGATACAACTACGTAAACTACAACTAAGAGATAACAATTGCATATGAAGGAAGCATTGGTTCTTTGAAAATTAACTCTGCCATGATTAAATATGTATTTAACCTCATGAATTCTTCTTCCATAAAGGGTAACAAACTTTAATAAAGGCCCCATTGAATCGATCTGAGCCTAGTACATTATTAGTGGGGAGATATTTAGTAATCTTGCATGTTTTTCAATTTTCAATTGTAAAGGGGACATCTAGATTTATCAAATCAACCTGACTATTGAGCATGCTTTTCATGTTAATGAGTAGAGTGGAATATACATGTGTTCCCAACCTCTTCTTAAACATGACTATAGAGCATGGTTAACACTCTGGTCACAATTTAAACATACCCGAGGACTCTTGGGAGGTGTTCATCTCATCAGTGGCAGCAAATCTTGACCGACAAAGCTGCGTCACAACCACGAGAGCATCCATCTCCATCATAAGATGAAAGGAGCCCACTTGTTTTAGTCCATGTGGAAAACCTAACTGGATAGTCATCTCATAATATCTCAACATTTGTAGTTGGGAACAAAAACTAAAATTTAGCTAGCATGACACTGTTTCAAACACAATGACATGCATTTGAAAAACAATTTTTGGGACAATTCAGATTTTTCCCATAAGAATATATGGTTTCCTGATTCTTAGATATTAAAACGTTTAGGCAAGGATTGAAGACATCGATTTGAGCCGAATCGATGGGGCAACGATTCATGGATGAATCGCGCTACTAGTCATGACTATTTGAGGTTTTCGGTAAAGGCGAAGTACTGTCTCGTAGACTTTTCTAGAGTCATGAAGAAAATCATAATCATTTCATATAAGAAACCTACATGGCACTAAATTGAACAAAGATACAGTATTGCTTTTTGGTTCAAAAAAGTTTGAACAAAGATACATAGCCTCCAATTCCGCAACTGGAACTGCAACATTCAAGATGGGATGACCGAAAGACAACTTTGTGATACAACACCCTAGTATTAGGATACAATTGCACTATCCAGCATCTAGTTAGCCAACTCCATGATGGCGCTCACAATTTCTCCATCCACAACCTTGAGCGCCTTCATGGCATTGTATCTCGATAGGAAGTCATGCGTTATAACGATGTTGAGGTTTCCTTTGTACCATGGTATATGTTTCAGGGACAATTGATGTAACAATCAGGTGCTTGGTCATTTATTATAGTAGGATAGGTTTAACAACCTGGCAAGGACAAAAAGGAATACATAGTTTATAGAGCATGAAGATAGTAGTACGCTAATCTCTCAATGCAAACATGGACAACAATCATTTGCAAACTTTGAAGGAGGTGGTATCACTGAAGATTCAAATATTTTGCACCTTGCACAAATTCCAAATGGTTTATGAGGTCATAAAGTTGAGCATTATTCTCGTTTTCAGCACAGGCTCTAAACACACGCCTCCTACAAGCTTGGCAAATCAGTGTTGAGTGTAGAGACCATGATTATCTCGTGACAATCCTATTTGGAGAAAGGAAATTTAAGGCTTGGGTATGGCACAGACTCTAGAACATGATCACAAAATTATTGAATGGATAACTATGTGCTCACCATCCTTCCTCGGTCTAAGCATGACCAGAACTTATAAAGGAGGATGCATTGCATTGTAGTCCACTTCCTGCAACTTCCAGCTATATTATTAGGATAGTACTGGAAGCCAAAGAAACACAATCAAGGTTGAAGTTTCCAAACAGGAGACAGCGGTGACAATAAACATTGGGTTGGATCAACCCGATCCATTAAGAC
Organism: Triticum dicoccoides; assembly: GCF_002162155.2. NCBI lineage: Eukaryota > Viridiplantae > Streptophyta > Magnoliopsida > Poales > Poaceae > Triticum > Triticum dicoccoides. The sequence continues at coordinate 790,823,579 of NC_041385.1, read as the reverse complement.
ATATGAATGATAGGCAAACGGAAACACGACATCTCCAAAATTCATATGGGGCTTCGAAGAAGGAAAACCTTAAGTATTTGTGAGGACGGAATGCAGCGGCTAATTTACGCCTGCATAAGTCGAATGGAGAGGGACCGTACATATTAGCCAAAAGTACTCCACAACTAATGAATTGACATGCAGAAGATGCAAAGGGGGCAAGAGAAAATTTCACTTTTGTCATGCCTTCCACTCACACAATCCCCAGCATGTTGGAAGTGGGGACGTACAGGGAGAAAGGCGTGGGGAAGAAGAAGTTGCATGGAACCCACAACTAGTAGAGGAGATCTAGTCATTGTACGTGTCTCAGTGTATGACAGTGGGCCCGCTGCACTTGTCGAGCTATTACAAGCTAGTGCGAGACACGGTCTACTGTTATTGTCAATGAGAATTATAAATTGCCCATCTCTCCCTTATCTGTCTCTCACCTACTGTGTCTCCTCGTGCAGCTCCTTCCTTCCCCCCGATCCACCTCCCCCGATTCAGAGCTCTTTGACGCCCACTATCATATGGTATAGTGGACAGAAGTCGATTCCCATATGATGGAACCAGCTCGGACACAACGGCGGCGTAGAAGAAACACATAAATAATATGATACCAGATGCATCGAATGCTGGCCGCATTAGCCGATCTCTGGAAAAGTGCAATCTCTCTTTGGCCTTACTGGGTATAGATTGAATATTCGATCATGTGGAGAGATTGAACAAGAGAGAGAATTAACTATTGAATTTTTCGTGTAAGGTTAGTTTAGTTGCTGTACTAAAATTTTCAGGTGTCTCTAAGGAAAGAACTCAAAAGAAAAGTGACAGGGCAGCAGGAGCCTCGTCTATTATGAAGTCTAAAAAAAGATGACATCACCGATTTTTAATGGAGAAGGATACTAAAAAGTTACCACAAATAGTATAATAGGCCGTAATTGGGAATATAATCCAAAATCTAGAATGAAATTTTCAAACTCATGCAGAGGCATGCAACATTTATTTAAAAACAAATAAATTATGGAAGGTTGTAGAATAATTGATTCAGAATTTCACTACAGCACACGGTCAGACGTCAAAATGCCTAGGAACACTACATGCCAATAGTTTGAAATGAAAACATGAAGTAATGGAAGATTCATATCCAGGCCCTCCTTCCTACAAGGAATGCTAACCACAAGTTTGACCCAAAACTAGCATTGTACTGCTGCCACACCACATTGGTTCCGCATGAATTTTTCTGTTTTCCTCAGATGCAGAAACCATCAAACTGAAGCACCATGATGTTGAGATTCTCTGTTGTGTTGCAACCTAGCAGGTAGGAAAAAAAGTAAAAATAGGAAATAAAGAAGAAGGATGGCAGTAGTCTATCATGTCAATGCAAATAGGAAGGAAATATCATTTGCGATCTTCAAGACCACCTGCAAATGTGAATGAAGGGGGTGCTGTCGCTGCAGATCGGAGTAGTTCGCTCCTCAAACAAATTCAGATGGCGTGCAAGGCCATAACATTGACACTACCAGAATCGGCCCCTATGCCGGCCGTCGACATAGCCCTGATTCCCATCGGGAAAGGCCTATGCCGACGGCCCCCGTCGGTGTAGGGCCGTTGGCAATATATGCATCGGCGTACCCCCGGAAGCCGTCGGCATAGAAACCCCGTCGGCATATATGCTATCCCGACGGTGTCGTACATCTATGCCGACGGCCGGGGCCGTCGCCATAGTCCCTAGCCTAATGGTGGTTGCCGGTGGCGCCGTCAAGTGCTGCCCAATAAAGAGGCGCCATGTGGCAGACCTATGTCGATGGCCTGGCCGTCGGCCTATATTTAAACTACGCCGACGGCTAGGCCGTCGGCATAGGTCTATCACGTGGGGCCAGGTGGGGGCCATCAGCATAGCCCTGCCCTAGGAGTTCCCAGTAGCCGCCACGTGGCACCTATGCCGACGGCCTGGCCGTCGGTGTAGTTTTCATCTATGTCGACGGCCTTGCCGTCGGCATAGATGCCACGTGGCGGCTACTCGGAGCTCAGGCCACCCCCTTGCCGTCGGCATAGTTTGTGTCTGTTATTTTTTCTTTTTTCTCTTTCTTTTCAGCTCAATTCATATCAATATATACATCATATATAAGAAATGGCTTAGCTCTGCAAGTACTCGCCAGACATGCTCGGGGACATAGCCTCAAACCATCACCGACATTATCCGCTCAATCCATACATGGTAGTCATGACTCTTCAGGCCGGTCACTTTGCCCGTTGAAAGATTGACTCCCTTACTTATATTCGATGCATAACCATCGGTGAACTTCAAAATGTGTTTCAGCCAGATAAGTAGTTCCTTTTTTTCTGGCGGTTTAACGACAAAGTCAGCATCTGGCTTGAACTAGTTTTTTTGACCGCCTGTGGGAGGCTTCATGTTTAGACGTGGTCTATCACAAATTCTCTGTTGATCAGCTCTAGCTTTAACTTTATCCTTCGTCTTATCAGGAATGTTGAGGATCGTGCGGAAAAGGGACTCTACGGCTTTCTTTTTGGTGTGCACACATCGATGTTGTAAGGAAGTTTGAGGTGCTTGAAATAGGGAAGTTGCGAGAATAGGGTAATGTGAGTCCAGTTGTGCATCTCACCATATCCCTCGAAGCCTTTGGATTTGGCTTTGCCTTTGCCTTGGACTTTAGGCTTGAGAGCTTTCACCCAAGCAAGAACATCTGTCCCTGAAAATTTTGGAATATCGGTTACTTCATGAGCAACCTGGCCTTTCATGAAGTTCTTCTGGTCTTCCCTGTCTGGATGGTCTAGAGGGAGGAACTGTCGATGCAGGTCAAAGGCTACATACTTGCCACCATTACTCATTCAAATCATTTGCAGAGCTTGCATGCACACTGGACATGGCATCTTCCCACTAGTAGTCCATCCGCATAATAGAGCATAGCCAGGAAAGTCATGAATGCAATAGTGCAACCAAACTTTCCTCAAGAAATTTCTCTACAGATCTCGGTCGTATGTCAACCTTCGAAAGTACCAAGAATGGTGCAAATCATCCACTAGCGGCTGCATAAACACACCCAATTTCTTCCCCGGATATTCAGGCCCGGAAATGATGAGCGACAAGGACATGGTCTTGCGTTGCATTAGGGCACCGGGAGGGAGATTGAGCGGAATTACAAACACGGGCCAGCAGCTGTATAGATTGGACGGCATACCATATGGATTGAACCCATCACCTGATATGGCTATTCTGACATTCCCAGCCTCGGCTGATTCCTCGGGGTATTCTTCATCGAACGACTTCCATGCTTCGCCTTCCAATGGATGTACGATTTTATTTGGATTGTACCTTATACCTTCCTTGTGCCACTTCATCATTTTGGCAGACGCCTCCGTGATGAATATACGCTGCAGTCTTTCTATGAACTTGAGATAACAAAGAACCTTAGCGGGGATGGCTAGCTGTCTTTTCTCACCATCCTCACCGACCACCTCAAGGTACCGAGACGAACTACACTCCCTACAGTACTTGTCATCCGCATACTCGTGCCTAAACAAAATGCAATTATTCGGACAAACATCTATTTTATCATAATCCATAGGGAGTGCCTTCATGATTTTCTTTGTAGCATACATGCTTTTCGGCAGTTCATAACCCTCAGGGAGGCTGTTAGCCCGTACTCCCAGGAATGCTTCGAAGCATTTCTGGCTACAGCTGTACTCATCCTTGACTGCAATCAATTGCGAGATGGCTTCCGGCTGAGATATTTTGGCACCCGCATAAAAAAGTTTCTTTGACAAGGCCAAGACCTCCAAGAAGGCCTTTGTGGTTGCCTTCGGCTCCTCCAGTTCATTCTCTGAAGGTGTCGCATGTGTCGTTTCTACAATAATGACATCATCTAGCATGTCCCTGACCCCGTCGTCCTCATAACCATCAATGCGTTGTCGCATCACCTCCTCTCTACCACGGTCCTGCTCGGCTAAGTTTATCGGCGGCATGTCAAAGTTTGGCATATATCCGTGCGTGTGAAGGTTCTTAGTCATGTCCTTCTGATTTCTACGGTGATGTCTGGCACATCTCGCACAGGGGCATGGTAAGATAATTCTCATTGGATGACAGAATATCTCCTTCAAATACACATCGGTTTTGGCGATCCACTCTGATGTTACTCGATTCCGACGGATAAACCACTGTACATCCATTGATTATCTACCATCCTCTGCTTTTTTGTGAGCCACACAACATAATTAAGGATTCACTTAAATTAATCACATCAAGTTTTCATTTTCTACCGCGTTGAATCCACCTACAGCTCTAATAGGTGAAGATGGGTCCTAATCCCACCCGAGGATGTGTAGATTGAGTACGTTCTCCATTCTACCCCGTTCCGAGACAAAATTTTGGCAGCACCTCCCTGCTGTTCTCTAGATAGACGTCTGGGAAAATAGCCGAGAGAATGTGCTCCGGAGAACAATGGGGAAGCGCCACCAAAATCCTGTCTCGGAACGGGGTAGAATATGGAGAACGTACCCAATCTACACATCATCGGCTGTCCGTGGAAAACGCTAGACAATCCGAAAGAGTTCCAGTGATAAATATACACTTGTATCTCGATAGGAAGTCATGCATTATCACGATGTTGAGGTTTTCTTCTGCACCATGGTATAGGTTTCAGAGGCAATTGATGTAACAAGCAGGTGCTTGGTCATTTATTATAGTAGGATAGGTTTAACAACCTAGCAAGGACAAAAAAGGAATATATAGTTTATAGAGCATAAAGATAGTAGTACGATAACCTCTCAATGAAAACAGGGACAACGCTCATTTGCAATCTTGAAGGAGGTGGTATCACTGAAGATTCAAATATTTTGCACCTTGCACAAATTTCAAATGCTTTACAAGGTCATAAAGTTGAGCAGTATTCTGGTCTTCAGCACAGGCTCTAAACAAATGCCTCCTACGAGTGTAGAGACCACGATGAGCTGGTGAAAATGAAGCGGAGGAAACATTAATCCTCTTTGGAGAAAGGAAATTTAAGCTTGGGTATGACAGACTCTAGAACTTGATCACAAAATTAATTAATGAATGGATAACTAATTTTCTCACCAACCTTCCTCGGTCTAAGCATGACCGGAACTTATAAAGGAGGATGCATTGTAGTCTACTTGCTGCAACTTCCAGCTATGTTATCAGGATAGTACTAGCAGCCAAAGAAACACAATCAAGGCTGAGGTTTCCAAACGAGAGACAACGGTGACAATAAACATTGGGTTGGATCAACCCAATCCATTAAGATATATGAATGATAGGCATACGGAAACACGTCATCTCCAGAATTCATATGGGGCTTAGAAGAAGGTAAAACTTAAGTATTTGTGAGGACGGAATGTAGCAGCTAATTTACGCCTGCGTTAGTCGAATGGAGAAGATGCAAAGGGGGCAAGAGAAAAATTCACTTTTGTCACGCCTTCCACTCCCTCCATCTCAAGCATGTTGGAAGTGGAGGCGGACAGGGAGAAAGGCGTGGGGAAGAAGATGTTGTGTGGAACCCACAGCCAGTAGAGGAGATCTAGTCATTGTACTTGTACGTGTCTGAGTGTATGACAGTGGGGCCCACTGCCACTTGTCGAGCTATTACAAGCTAGTGCGAGGCACCGACTACTGTTATTGTGAATGAGAATTATGAATTGCCCATTTCTCCCTTCTCTGTCTCTCACCTACTGCGTCTCCTCCCGCAGCTCCTTCCTTCCCCCCGATCCTATCCCCTCCTGTTCAATCCACATCCCCCGATTCAGAGCTCTTTGACGCCCACTGTCATATTGTATATTGGACAGAAGTTGGTTCCCATATGGATATGGTGGAACCAGCTTGGACACAACGGCGGCGTAGAAGAAACACATAAATAATACGATACCAGATGCATAGAATGCTAACCGTATTAGCTGATCTCTGGAAAAGTGCAACCGTATGTTTAGTCGCTGTACTAAAACTTTCAGGAGTCTCTCAGGAAAGAACTCAAGAAAAATGACAGGGCAGTAAGAGCCTCGTCTATTATATAGTCTAAAATAAGGTGACATTACCGATTTCAAATGGAGAAGGGTACTAAAAAGATGCCACAGATAGTATAATAGGCCGTAGATGGGAATATAATCCAAAAGCTAGAATGAAATTTTCAAACTCATGGAGAGGCATGCAACATTTATTTAGAAACAAATAAAATCTGGAAGGTTGTGGACTATTTGATTCAGAATTTCACTAGAGCACACTGTCAGGCGTCAAAATCACTAGGAACACTACATGCCAATAGTTTGAAATGAAAACATGAATAGAACCTCCAGTTCAGGATGATATGACGAAAGATTCATATCCAGGCCCTCCTTCCTACAAGGAATGCTAACCACAAGTTTGACCCAACTAGCATTGTACTGATGCCACACCACATTGGTTCCGCATGAATTGCTCTGTTTTCCACATTGAGATTTTCTATTGACCTAGCAGGGAGCAAAAAAAGTAAAAATAGGAAACAAAGAAGAAAGATGGCAGTAGTCTATCATGTCAATGCAAACTGGAAGGAAATATCATTTGTGATCTTCAAGGCCACCTGCAAATGTGAATGGTGGGGGTGGTGTCGCTGCAGATAGGAGCAGTTCGCTCCTCAAACAAATTCAGATGGCGTACAAGGCCATAACATTGAGTATGATTCTGGTTTTCAGTAGAGGCTCTAAACGTGCAGTCTCCCACAATCTTAGCAAATCAGTCAGTGTACATGCCATGGTTAGCTAGAGACAATGGAGCTGACAGAGCACAAACATGTAGTCAATCCTCTTTGCGGAAAGGGCACTTATGACTTAGGTCCGAATCAGATTCCAGGATAACTAATGTGCTCACCAACCTTCCTCGGTCTAAGAATGACCAGCACTTACAAAAGGGGAGACCGCGTGTCTGTATTCTTCTTCTTGTATGCTCTAACAATGTTATCAAGATAGTGGTAGCTGTCAAACAAATATGAACGCGGTTGGATCATTGTTATCTCCAGGGAGAGAACATAGTGACAATACATCATGGGTTGGACTGATACAATCCATTATGAAATAGGAATCGGAGGCATATGGGAAAGCATCGTCTCGAAGAATCACATAGAATGTAGAATCAGGCTACGCAATGGTATCTCCGAGGAGGACACCCAGAGATGAAAGGGAGAGACCGGCGGAGAAGATAAGATAGCTATACAGATCTGCCTTCGGGCGGTCGCTGGAGGTGAGACGAACACACAGGATAGCAAAGATAGAGAAAAGTAGATGACGGGCTCCATGGAATCACCGCAGGCCGTAGCACCGTTGGTCACCAAAATCGTTGTGCCACTCCTGGGCAACGGCAAAGACAAAGAGAGACGCTCTCTGTGTGTACGAAGTAGATCCCCCCATAGCAAATACACGAGCAGGCAACCAACACAATCTAGAACACTCTTTCTTTTCACAGAAGTACAATGTACAACCTGTCAACCATATGCATCAAAACTGACCCAGAAAAACGAAATATCCCAAAGAATTTCTACCAAGGAGATCAATGGTGTATTTATTCTTTTGCCTCACGACAGAACTAGTGGCCAAAATTTTTGTCCCTTATAAGTGGAAAATTTGCCAACAAAATGAATTGGCAAAAGAGTATTGGTACCCCGAAAAGTTAACAACCAAACAAACAAAAATCAACTGTTCATCTGCGTCACAAGCATCCACGCCCAATCATATTTTCTTGTCGTCCTAAGCTTGTTTGGATCCATCTAGCAAAACAAAATTGAAAGTTTTCTCAAAATCTCAAAATGGCCATAGTTGGGATCACAATGTCTGAAACACGAGTGACATGCATTTGTAGCAAAATTTGGCATAGCCGATTCAGAATTCCACATAAGAGCAAGCAGTTTGCTGGTCCTCAGATGTTAAAACGCCTCAAAAACCTACATGCTAGTAGCCTAGTACTAGTTTCAATAGATATAGAGCCTCCAATTCCGCAACTGCAACATTCAAGATGACATGACCAAGACTGATTTGTGACCCCCCACCTATCATCACCTAGTTAGTCAACTCCACGATGGCGCGGACAATGTCATCATCTGCAGCCTTGAGCGCCTTCACAGCCCTGGACCTCGACACAGAGGCCTGCCCCATCACGACCTCAACATCCTTGTTGTCAACGCCCGTCTCATCGACCTCCTCGTCGTCTTGGGCTGCTGCCACGGACGGATCACCCTTTGAGATGACGCTGCCCGGTCCCGGCGCCTTGAACTGCCCCGCCGCTTCTGTCAGCAGCTGAGCGTCCATGTCCTCCATCTTGACCACCCCGAACATGACATAGGTTTCTGAGTGCGAGCTCTCGAAGACATCTGGCTTGGAGAGGACAAACGTAGCCTGCAATAGTATTGAGAGATGTTACGAAAATGCGACAACCACCAGCATGAAATTATGCTACAGGGAACAATGGCTGAAGTGGTTAAGATGCTCACGGTCTTGCTCTGCTTGAATTTACACAGCTCACACCAGTAATGGCCTTCATGCCAAGCCTCTCCATGGCTTTCCTGCACTTCTTCTCACACCTAGATCTTCCACTAGCATCACCTCCTAGTGCCAGAAAGCACATGCACATAATGTCAGATTTTCAAATTTTTGCATAACCCCAGAATTTTACAACTAACATAGTTGACTTTGTGAATTATTATCGGTAACCGTTGGAAATGGAAAGTGTAACATTCATACAACACTTGAACTTTTCGCAAGCACGATTGAACAGAAACTATGACTGCAATCATGTATTCTTGGTATCCATTGTCTATTTTGGAATTTTGAATAAGATCTTAGTTTTGGCACTTTGGGTAAGATACAGAGGATTAGCTATTCATATAATGGAAATCCCAGCATCAGTTCATACTAAATGCATTGAAATAATACATGCATCCACGGCCGCTCGATTGGACGCCGCAACATTTTCTTCCTTCGCTGCAGGAAAAAAAAGCGTCGCCCGCTCGCATCGGGCAGGGTCGTGCCCCCGCCCATCCCGCTGACAGATCGAAGTTCTCCTACGGCTTGCCTCACTGCCGATGCTCGTCGCCGTCGTGCAGCACGCGTCCCCCCTCCCCTGCCGTCGACAGTACCCTCATGTGTGCCCCTCGTCGGTGTTGCCCACCCTCCCTCCTTCCCCTCCCCCCACCTCGCCCCCCAGCAAAATGAATGGCGACGCCGCCATGGTTCGCCGTGGTAGAAAAAATAGAGATGGTTCCAGCAAACCCAAAAACGCTCGTAGTACCAAAAAACGGAGCCAGTTCCAGCAAATCAAAACGAAAGTGGTAGCAAAAAATGCAACAATTTGGCGCTGATTCCATAAAAAAAATCAGAAATTGTGTGGTAGCAAATAATAAGCATAGTTCCACCAAAAAACATTGCTGGTTGTAGCAAATGCCGATGATGGTTGTAGCACAAATTGTCGCAGACCCTCGGTTACAGCAACAAAAAGTCTTCGCCTGTCATCGACCAACACCGCCGCACATGCTACAACCATGGCAGCAAACACGCTAGCGGTTGTAGCAAAAAGCGTCAATGACCAGCAATACGAACTCTGGTCGTAGCATTTTTGGGTGCTGCTTCCAGCTGAATAAAATGCTACAACCAACTGAACAGAATGCTATAGCCAGTGATTTTAAATGCTGGAACCAGTGGTTTCAGGAAAAAGATGCAAAGAAGCGATGGTTTCTGGAAAAGATCCAAAAAGCTACAACCGGTTGGCATAAAATATCAGGCAGATCTTCTTCCACCATGGCTGCTCCGCGATGGAGGGGGAGGAGGGTTTTCCACTACACCACGACACTACAAAGACGACGTGCATCTGTTAGTATAAGTGAACATCGCCGACACTTTTTTTGTCTCAAACTATACCGACGCACAGTATATTAGTGTTATATAATCTTGTGACACATTATCTGTCGCCATAGCTCACAAAAACACCGATGAAATTTCTGTCGCCAAATAGAGGTATTACCTATTGTTTGTGTGTCACCGATTCGTGGGGACATAAAAAGTGTCGGCGTTGTTTGCTACATGCCACGTCCGAAAAATATGGTGCGGAAAGAGAGGCGCGCGCGCGACGCGAAACACCCGATTCGCACCAGAACGTGAAGAAAAAAAACCACGTGACCACCCGACCCGAGTCCCCGACCTGTTCGATCCCCAATCTCACCTCTCTCTTTCTCTCGCCACCCACACACCCTAAACCTAACCCGACCGCGCCGCCGCCCCCGACCTGCGCGCCGCCGCCGCAACCCCCTCGCCGTTCCCCTCGCGCCACCACATCTCGGACCCCGGCCTCCCTTCCCTTAGTCCGCAGTAGCAGCAGCGCCGTCTGCAACAGAGGAGCACAGTTCGCCGCCGAGGAACAGCAGTGCCATCCGCCACCAAGGATCAGCCGCGCACCGGGAACGGCAGCACCATACGCCGGAGGATCCGCCGCACCGACTGCTGCTGAGGAGCCCCTGTCGTTCTTTTTCCTCCACCGGTGACCCCTGTCCCTGTTGACTCCCCTTGCCTCCAGATCTCAACAAGTAAGATGCGATTTTTTTTTCTTACCTATCTTCTCGTATGTTGATATATGTAGTTCACATTTTAGTGTGAATGGCTTATAACCTGATGGCATGTCTTTCGTGATTTTGTTTTTCAGTTCATGAATTATATAGTTGCAGATTTACTTGTATGAATCTTACTGGTTGTGATATGTTAATGCTTAGTGAACTGGTAGTTCATCACAGATAGATCCCTTGCTTGCAGATAGTTCTTCCGCTGCAGCTTCTCTTTGAGAAGTTTTATTGTTAACACTTTCAGCAGCTACATAAATATGGTGTATTCCATGTTTGCCAAGAGAAACCATATCTCCCTAGTGGCACTAAAATCATCAGAGTTCATCTGTGAACTATCTCTTCTCTTCCAACTTCTGTAACGGGTGGCCTGCACAGTTTTTCTCACACATAGCATTCTTTCTTTGAGCCTTGATGCTACTTGTGAGCTTTCATTCAGTTTCTTCTGCTCCTTTAACTGTGCAAGAAACATTACTGTAAAACATACTTCCATTCTTAGTGATGGACTACTGGTTTTTTTGTTTGATTTGTCAAACCCTCAAGTTCAATTTTTGCTAGGAACACAGTTGGCTCTTATAAGCATGCAAGCAAACCAATAACGGGAACTCTGCAAATATTTTACCATCTCTGACTAATTAACCATTTGACATATGGTAGATATATCACCGTAATTACTTACAATTTTTGTTCTGTAATGTAACGTTGGCTGAGATTAATATCAGTACACATTATTGGGATTTTTCCTATTCCGTGCACATTTTTGTGGTCTTTGGAATAGTATAAAATATCTGAAATGTTGTCATTGGGCTCACTGTGAGATGTGTATCAGATGCTCCGAATTGGATTTTGTAATCTCATCTTCCTTCTTCATGGTCGTTTACTGTCTACATGTTGTAGGTCTCTGAGTTAACAAAACCTGTTGATACCCCTGAACTATTGTATCCTAAGCTGCTACTCCATGTATATATATACAGCTACTGTATCTTAAGCTGCTCAGACAATTTTTATCCCATGTGATGTGCTTCATGTGTCTAACTGTACGAGTGCTTTTATTAATTCCAGAAGCTGGTGGTTATATATGCTTATTTATAAGAGCCTCTTTGGTGGATTGGCTTGATAACAAGTAAGCTCCTTCATCTTTGCTCTGTTTTATTTCTCTAGGTACCTAATTTTGCATCGTCGATATTTCTGAATTCTCTCATCACATTAGCAAGTGATATCCTCATGGATGTTTGTATAGGAGCTTGCTATTGCTTCCATACTGGTTTGCTCTATTGGTCAAGTTAGTTTTGCTCCCTCTGCAGTGCAGGAGAACAATACCCCTGGAGATGCGCGTTGCGCGGAGTAGGCTATGTCATCCTATGACCACAACGATTGGCTGCTACTCAAGACGCGAGGTGATATTTTTAAATATTCGATTCTTCAATTGTCGTTTCAAATCCTTGGACTGGTGGCTGGGATTGTATTAGTTATTTGGAGCGACCTACTTGTACCCAAGTCCAATTAGTAAGTTGAATATAGCCCTCTTGTTCTAACCAGATGCAGTTGAACTGGATGTTTTTGATCCACTGCTTACTCTTGTTTTTTCTACAAAAAATCTAATCCTTGGAAAGTGGCATGTTAATTCTACATTGGTCGCTAGTTCTATGCCCATACAATACTTATTTGGGAATGAAAACTGTAGCGCTTTAGCAAGAAAGGCTGATTAAGCCAATCTGGTCTCCCTCTATGTACTTGTCAGGGCTCATTAATAGCATGGTTCTGCTCACTGAAATAGGAGAGATGCTGAACAAGACAGATGAAGAACAAATGGCCAAGTACACTTGCTGGAAGATTGATGAAAAAGAGAGCACAGGTAAAAACTTAAACCAAAGGAACTGAGACTTGAGTAATAGTTCAAGTCAGCTCAAAGTACTACTTCCACAACCGCAAATTATAAATTTTAGAAGTACGAATGAAGGCATAAAAATTAACACAGATTGCTAGTTTAGGTCTTCAATGATTTCCGAACAGATTGAAACTGTAAGCCTCGATGAATTCGCGGTCCACACGTGTTTTAAGAAGTATTTTAAAGGAAATTGCAATTGAAATCCATATGCAACTACGTGTAGATATATTTGCTGCTATTAGTACATTTTTTTCCCTATCCAAAGGTCTTCTATTATTTCGATACGATCATATGTGAAAATCCGTGGTGATAAAAGAAACATGTCTACAGTCTGATGTAATGGTAGGCATGATTTTATTTTGAGTTTTGCATATATTTATCCTAGCAATTACTCATAGTTGACATCTGGTAATATATGTTTTACTCGATCGAGCTCCTAGATGCCTAACTAGAGCGCATTTGTTGTCTCGAAAAACAAGATGTATGTGCAAGCATATGGTCTTTGAAATGGCTTTGTTTTCATCAAGTGCACTCTTGCTACTACATATATGACTTTCGGTACATGTATATATACAAGTGCATATCTGATTGTTTGCTGATGGAGGAACTTCAAATGCAAATCCCTAAAATTACAATAAGAACCTTATTCGTGATGCTGTATAACAGATCTGATTGCTTATCAATGAGTGCATAATTTTTCAGAGTGAGCCATGTGATATGCTATGTGCTAGCCCGACTCTGGTTGATGTTCTGAGAACGGTATCTTTTGTAATCTATTGGCAACGCATCTACTTTCTAGATCTTTAGGATCAGAAACTCTCATTTTCTAAAGATTGCTGAAATATACGAGTTCTTTTGCAGAGACAGATGGCAAAGCGTAGCAAGGCCACAAGTTGATCTAAGATGTTTTGGTGATTGCTTTGTTCATAACATGGTTGACACATTTTGTTCACATGGAAGTTAATGTCGACTTGGTGATGAAAGACTTGGTCTCTTTTTAATGGTAAAAAAGGACACTTGGGCTCTTCCATGATATTTTTTAGTAGTCATAGATGTTCTAGTGATTGAACAATTGGTCTCATAGGAACTTGGCCACTACATTTTGTAGCAGACCATGGTTTGAATGCCAACTTATGTATGTCCTTAATTGTTGGAGCTAAATTCAGTGAAGAAAACTAATGAATCTTCTATATATGTTGAATGGTATCTTGTGCATTGATCACTGGTGTCTTGTGATGAATAGAAGAGTGTAATTGTTTGAATATGTATTGGGTACTGAACATGCATTTAGTATTATGAATTTAATTTCATATTAATATACGGTGAATTTACATTTGTGCCGAAGTGTAGACCTTGGCAGCAAGTGTGTCGGTGATAGTATTAACATCGCATAATCTGTTGGTGTAGCACAGTGTTGGATGAACTGTCGGTATATCTATGGACGTTGCACAATCTATCGCCATAGCACAGTGTCAGATGAACTGTCGGAAAAGCTTTGTCTGTCGGTGTAAAAATGTCTGTCGGCGAAGTTCTCACCAACATTGTCACACTATCTGTCGGCATAGATTTATCTATCGGGAAAGACCTTTCCCGGCAGGACTATAGCCGTCAGCTCCTTTCTGTCGGTAAAGATCTTTCCCAACAGTAAATATGTCGCCTTAATTGACCTATGCCAACAGATTATTTGACGCTGCTTTGAGTGTCGTGGTGTAGTGGTCAGGGATGCAAAACATGGGCCATGCCCAGCAATGAGCTCGTGTTTCTTGTGGTGGTTCTGGAGGTGCTCGTAGTAGCGGGCTCGGACCTGTTCCGTGGCCGCGAACTCACACGCGCTGGAGCAAGCAAAGGTCATGGCAGCTAAATGGGAGAAGTGACAAAAAGGAAGAGACGAGATTGAGTGGGGGAGAAACAGTGGAGGCAGAGGATACATGAGTGCGTGGGTGGGTCGCGTGTAAGGACCGAGAATATATCGACCAGATGGGGGTGAATGGGAGATTCAAAATTTCCTTCAAAAGTATTGAACTGATCCCAAACACAACAGCGGAAATAAGATACTGTAGATAAGAACTCAATCAAGCTTACTATTGAGGGAAAAAAATCTTCGAGGTAAGATGCAATAATGGTTCGAGTACGATTGGCTTGATGATAATGAAGGTAATGCAATATGCCAACAGGTAAACTATCATGACAGAGAGCTAGAACTGATATGTGATGCATAACTGGGATAAGCAAACTATGATGAGGTAACTGATCACAACACAGATGAAGATGAGAGCAAAGATAGCATAAGAGAATGAATGTAGTGTAATACTGAGGGCATCGAACAATAACTGATGGATACAAGATCGAATGATATGGAACACAGTATGATTGATCAGACAAACTATCATCCTAGAGCACGAATGAAAACTGCTAAAGGAATTGCAGTGAAGAAAATTGAACCAGTGGTGCTCGATGGCGATAGAGAGATTTGGTAGACCAGTTCACCCTTCTGCCAAAGGGCTATGTCTGGTTGAAGGGGTTGTGACATAACACGGAAGATAAACTCTCTTCGCCCTATTCTCCTTCAACTCGAAGCTGATCAGACTCCATTTGATTTCACCACTACTAGGGAAAACGTTATAAACAGAACCTTAGCAGTAGCGCTGGATAAAACGTTGCGCTACTGATACTTAGCAGTAATGCGTGTCCCCAGATGGCGCTACTACTATAGACATAGCAGTAGCGCGGCAAGGACAAAGAGCGCTACTACTAAAATTGTCCCACCGTTGCCGCCAGGCTGAGTTTAATAGTAGCGCTTTCCCCTGAAACGCGCTACTGCTAAGTAGTATAGCTGTAGCGCTTTCCGCCTACACGCGCTACAGCTAAAACCACCTTATCCCTATACCCCATCCCGCATGTTTCCTCTCTCTCTCTGTCACCACACTCTCACTCCCACTCCAAGACACTCTCTGGTCGCTGCCCGGCAGTCGCCGTCGCCCGCCACCGCCGCTCGCGCGCCACCAGCCACCGCCTTCGCCAGCGCTACACCACCCGGCCGTCACCGTCGCCCGCCGTCGTCGCCCATCACCGGTGCGCCACCGCCAATGAGGCATATCTTCCTCTCCCACTCCTCCCTCCCTCCCTCCTTCCTCCCCCTCCTCTCCCTCCCTCCCTCCATTCCTTCTCTCAACTAATGTAGGTAATTTGAATGTTGGTATAAAAATTTAGTTACATAAATTTTAGGTCTTTTGAATAGAATTTTTGTTAATAGAAATTATTTAGGTATACAAATTTTCCAATATAGAAATGTATCGGAAAGCCATACGAGAAATTTAGTAACATACTTTTTTACTACAAAAAATTAGGTATGGAAATTTGTAATAAGAAATATTAGTTATCTTATTAACCAAATGATATATTGCAGAAATCAAGGAGCGCCCCTGCATCATCCCCGTCGTTGTCCCCGTCACCGACCCCCTTGGACCTTGAGGTGAGAGCAGCCAAATCCCCATGTCGTTGATGTCGATGATGATGATGTAGCCAAATAGGATATGTGCTTACCCAAGTGGCCTATGTTTGCAGGGAACACCTCCGCGTGACCTATGTTTTGCAGAAATGTTGATTAATTTCCGTTCCGGCAAATTTCAGGCACTCG
Source organism: Triticum dicoccoides (assembly GCF_002162155.2). Lineage (NCBI taxonomy): Eukaryota > Viridiplantae > Streptophyta > Magnoliopsida > Poales > Poaceae > Triticum > Triticum dicoccoides. Next base: position 790,807,435 of record NC_041385.1, on the reverse strand, counting down.
ATATGTCCTTTTTAGCAAAGGTCATGCTGGATTTTTCCGTGAATTTTAGCATGGCTTGTTCTACAATGTAGGAAATATTGAGTGCCTTGGATTTACTGGAAAGAGCATTAAATGGCATTTTGGGTTGACTTTAAGTCGGTTGGGACTCCATACATGACAGTCAAAAAACAGTGAGGAAGTGTCCACCATATATGAGGAAGAAGAATGCCGACTATTGTCGTGGGGTCGTTCTTCCTATTGTTTCTCATGATAGAACTTTGTAATGCACAGGAAGGAAGAGAAGAGTGACCTTCACCGACTGTCGAATATATCAGAGATGAAGAATCTTGACTGTTGTCGTGCGGGTCGCTTCTTCTTCATTCCCGTGTGCTACACAATTTGGTGTAATGTACTCTGGGACGAAGGGAGGAGCGACCGTCACTGACGGTGGAATATATCAGAGAGGGAGTGCCCACCATATACACCATGTGAGATTAGAGTTTTCAAGGAAGACTTGACAAACCGAAAATCAACCCGTGATGAATATATAGAAGTTTAATCTTTCAATTATGAACACAGTAGATGTCTGATGACGATAGGATCCTGGAGTGCCATTACTGCTACGCTGACCGGGGTTTGTGTGACAGGTTTCGTCACCTGTAAAATGATAGGTTTTTCGCTGTGAAGCTCGACGAGACCTTTGATGTTTGTACGATACGCAACGACAATCATTTCATCGTAATTAATATCATCACTTGTTCTTCCTTTGTTCAACCGGTAATTTATTAATTTTTTTCAATTCGATTAGTACATCTCGTGCCATGCAAGACCATATGTATTGCAGAAGCTCGGTTTCAAAGACTATGAGAATATGGAGACGAGGAGGGATCACTTAAGAACTAAACATGGTTATGGCGTTTCGAGTTAAGCTGTACAATGCGGTCAATAACTACCATTTTGGTTGCTCTAATTAGGAAGCTCTCTCCAAGGCATATGAATTTGACGAGGGTATGCAAATAACATTTGATATTCATCCCGAAGATGATGATGATGATAATATCGACATCAGGGTGGATGTGGATAGGCCTCCAGTTTTGCCTAAATAGAGTGTCAAACTAATTTGTTACGTTAAGTAATTTATATTTTTAATTTAAAAATATTTGGTGTTCATCGGTACTAAACGTCTTTATTTATAACTGCCAGCTTATTCTTATCTTCCAAAAATAGTCGGAAGGCTATAGACAGGACATACTATGGCTATGACTCCAAGCTTAATTGTGAGGAGAAAGGTTATGTTGTCTCATTCATAGATGATGTTGAGGCCTTTAAAACAAATCACTCTATCCTCCCAAATTTTACTCGGTGCATGCCACTAGTCCATAAATTGCATGATGGTAACTTCATTGGCAAAAACTTGGTAAGATTTTGTTAATGGTGGTAACTTTATTGCATACATTCTCCCTAAGTATATAAACTACATACATTGCTAACAATATATATGTTACTATTATGTTTTTCAACAGAGGCTCCTGACGGAGTTTGTGCCTTACATGCTGTTTATCGAAGGTTATATGCATATGGTTAGCTTATGACCAACTCATTTGTATGCTTACCATACTACATACTCGATTTCTTCAACTGATGGAAGGCTCAAAGTCAATGAATGGAGCAAAGTGATGAATGTGCACACGCAACTATCTGGATACAACATGAATGTGCGCAAGCCACAAGATGGAAATAGGTTTATCTCCATTCTCCATTATGGAGATGGACTAGTTTATCTCTTTTCTGGTATTTTACCTAGGAGAGAGGAGTAGTTCCTAGGTATTAAGAACAATTAGTTAGTGTTGATTATGTCTATGATGATGATGAGAAGTTGTTATTATGTGCTACAATGTGTTAGAGTTGATGATGATGAGGAGGGGGAGTTGTGATTATGACTAGTGACCAAGTTGTTATTTGATGTCTCATGGATGAGAATGCTGATCATGGGAGTTGTTTTATGACAATGATGTATTATGATGATAATTTATTAATGATACGATGATGATGATGATGAGTTATTATATCATTGGGTGAAAGAACTGTGGATTAGTTTCATGTGGATGGATCCTAAGTGACCAAGTCATGGATTAGCACGCTAATCCTTCACTTGGTCACTTAGGATCCATCCACTTGAAACTAATTCACGGTTCTTTCACCCAATGATGTAATAACTCATTATGATGCAAATACAATCTCTAAATTTATACTATATGAAAACTTGTATAATGGTGTATGAATACGGCATAAAATAAAAAAGAAATAGAATACGTAATACTAGTAGTAGCGCGGGTAGAGAGGCACGCTGCAAGTAGCTACTAGTAGTGCTTTCTGCAAGAGGCGCTACTGCTAAGTAGGTATAGCAGTAGCACGGCTAAACCAACGCTACTGCTACCCTTTAGTTGTAGCGTCATAACAGTAGCGCGGTCTCCCGCACTAATACTAGCCCAAAAACTAGTACTACTGCTAGGCGTTTCCCTGGAAGTGCACTCGTGGTAGATCCTTGTCGGTGATCTCCAAACCTTCGGTCGACCTTCGCAAACCTCAATTACTCTTGGCCGCTGAAGATCTAGCTCGGTGAAGACAACAACTCTTCAACACTCGAGCAGAAACCTATATGTCTACAGACTGCGGAACTCTCGAGAGTAAGAGATACAAGAACTCTAACTCAGAACTACTATGATGCTAAACCACTGTCTAAGTTTGGGCTCTTGATTTTTTCACTCGGTGGATCTTAAACTCAAATCACTCGGAGAGGGGTTGCTCAAATCAATATTCTTAGAAATCTTAAGTGGAGTAGCCAACGGATAATGTTGGATTGGGGTGGCTATTTATAGCTGCAGCCTTCCCTGATGGGAATGACCAAATTGGACACAAGGAGTAGCCAATGACTGAATGTCACGAGTCCAATGGTCAGAATTTGAGCACAATGGTAACATTACTTGCGGAGCAAGTAATTCTAAGTCCTCAGTCCGAAAGATATCTCTTGCAGCACGAAGAACAACATCTACCTTTGCCAGGTAATCATTCGGAGCATAAAGAGATATCTCCCGCATGTTCCATAGGTTTTGGGCTAAGCATCACAGAGGATCGTAAGCTTCAAGAACCTATACCCCTCTTAATAGTACGGAGGTCCTATGACTCAAATGAACAAATAAAGAAAGATGAAAAGAATACTTACTTCTTCAATTTGTCTTCGACTTCCTTTCATTGCAGTCAATTTCTTCGGACGACATAGAACCAAATGCTTTGTTGCGGCATTAAACTTTCGAGGGGTTAATTCCTTCACGGCAATCTTCTCTCATTCATATCTTCAACAAATGTAGCTCATTCTTCTCTGCAATGCAGATATACTCCGGTGAAGTTCATCGAACTTAGCACCTGAGACAACATTCTCTTCAGTTTTGTATGGAATTTCTCTCTGTATGCACTAGCAAACAAGTTAGTCCATACCTGTTTCTATCAACAATATCCAAAACAGAGGTAGGCAGATATTGCACCAACAGGCCGGGGTAGGTTGCGGGCCCCGCAGGACACGTCGTCATGAGAGGACCGAGGAGCGCTCGATCTCTCTTTCATCGTACGTGCCGCATTCCACCGGCCCAATCTTCTCCCGGCGTACCAGCCACAGACGTTTCCCTTTATTTTGTATCAAATAATTAACTCTTTTATTTGCTCAAAAAGCTAGCAGTTTTAGGAAACAAAACATAGTCAATATTTCCCCTGGCAACTGACTGGGTTTTGCCTATCCTCGTGTGGTGCTAGCCACCATCAATTTGTTGCTAACGATTTCCCGTGGAGTCCTAGCGATTTTCTCTTGCTGCTTTCCATTGGACTCTCCTATGTCGGTGTCTATGGGTTCTTTGTGGAAGGCACCATAGTGCACGCACAAGGAAGGAAGATGTTGACGATCTACTACAACGTCTAGCGTTGTAAGAAGATGAAGGGACGATTTTCCTTTGGGAAGATGAAGTAGGGATACCAGATGTCCAGACTAAGTGCTTGGCATTATCTAGGGTTCATACTAGCAAAGGGTTTAGTCTGTTTTCACTTAATGCTGATACGAGGAATGCGTGGAACCCTACGAGGAAAGTCTGTTGACGTCTGATCAAACCAAAATTTTCACGATTCAGTTTGGATGTGAAGGTGACTGGAACACGGACATGAACGTGGTGTCATGGTTGTTTTGCAACAAGGAAGTACTCATAGAGGAGTATGATGAGTTTGAGAATTTGTGATTGGTGAACCTAAGCGATATTGTGGTCTAGCAACATGCGCTAAAACTACTGAATAATTATCATGATGATAAGGGTGTAAGAGTGATCATGTGCGGGAACATGGGTGAGATCCAAGAAGTTCAGTTGCCACAACCGGCTAAAATGTTGGTGCTTTTGTTCAGATTCACATTAAATTGGATGTGAATAGAAAATATTTGTATCCATCACTAAAGGGGGGGAGAAGGTGTTGTATCAGGTGACATATGAGAATATCCCTATGTTTTGTGGCAAGTGTTGTTTGATTGGTCATTGGCATGAAGAGGGTGGCACATGAGATCATGATATAGCAAAACATGAATGCAGTAGTTTCATGCTTGTTCATGAAGGTAGAAGTCAAGGTAGTGGCCGAGGATCTAGCAGAGCCAACGCTGGAGAAAGGGGTGGAGCACCTTTTGGCAGAGACTTTGGGAGAGCATTCATTCCTAATGTTTGTGACAGAGGTAGAAGGGATGAGCTCAACAGAAGAGCATCTATGTATGAGAGTTGGTGATGGAACACTACCCATAACGAGAAACAGCAACCCGATGAAGGTGTACTACTATGTTGGATGACAATCCTTCCGCTACGAAGCGGTTGGCGCTGAAATCGAGTGTTGTAGGAGAAACACATGATCTATCTCGTGCTATAGTTCCGGTTGGTGCCCTGGTGGGTCCTTTATTAACTCAACAGAAAAAATAAAATGAATGAAGCAAAGGTTAGGTGACAGAGATGGTGGACGTTTTGTTGACGGGGAGGAAATCTTTGATACATCGGCGGACTCCCTCGAGGGGTACACTCGGAAACAATGGGTCTCTTGGTGTCAAACTGTCGTGGAGCGGGCAATGCTGGGATAGTTTGAGAACGTCGCAAGGAAGTTTGCCTCGAAAGTGTTAGGCATAGTGGAAATTCATATTAGCAAGACACATGTGAAGTCTCTTGCACCAACCCTTGGGTACGATTGCAGTTATTATGTTGGTAGTTCAAGTAGAAGTAGTGGATTTGGTGTTTTATGGAATAAGGAAATAAAACTTGAAATTTTCATTTTTCCGAAGTATCACATGAACGTTGATGTGTTACTGAAGAATGTCTCTTTTCTTACAAACAAACCATGCTTGTTTTAAAACCAGGTGGTGAAATATCCCACATATAGAAAGAGATACAACTACATAAACTACTACTAAGAGATAACAATTGCATATGAAGGAAGCATTGGTGCTTTGAAAATTAACTATGACATGATTAAATATGAATGTAACCTCATGAATTCTTATTCCATAATGTGTAACAACCTTTAATAAAGGCCCCATTGACTCGATCTGAGCCTGGTACATTATTTAGTAATCTTGTATGTTTTTCAATTTTGAATTGTAAAGGGGGCATCTAGATTTAACAAATCAACCTGACTATTGAGCATGGTTTTCATGTTAATGAGTAGAGTGGAATATACATGTACTCCCAACCTCTTCTTAAATTCTCTCCATAGGGTAGTTATGTTTGCTTGACAACGAGTGCGCTCCTCTCCTTGCTCATTGTCGGTGTCAAAACCGGCGGATTTCGGGTAGGGGGTCCCCAACTGTGCGTCTAGGCGGATGGTAACAGGAGACAAGGGACACGATGTTTTACCCAGGTTCGGGCCCTCTTGATGGAGGTAAAACCCTACGTCCTGCTTGATTGATATTGATATTGTGGATGTTTACAAGAGTGGATCTATCACGAGATCAAGGAGGCTAAACCCTAGAAGCTAGCCTATGGTATGATTGTAATGGTTGTTGTTGTGTCCTACGGACTAGAGCCATCCGGTTTATATAGACACCGGAGAGGGCTAGGGTTACCTAGAGTCGGTTACAATGGTAGTAGATCTATGTATCCGTATCGCCAAGCTTGCCTTCCACGCCAAGGAAAGTCCCATCCGGACACGGGATGAAGTCTTCAATCTTGTATCTTCATAGTCTTGGAGTCCGGTCGATGATGATAGTCCGGCCGATGATAGTTCGGCCGATGATGGTAGTCCGGCTATCCGGACACCCCCTAATCCGGGACTCCCTCAGTAGCCCCCGAACCAGGCTTCAATGACGATAAGTCCAGCATGTGTGTAGTCTTCGGCGTTGCAAGGCGGGTTCTCCTTCAAGTTCTACGTACTTGCCGAACAATGTCCGGCTTCCTCATCAATGTTGCGCGTCTTGGCTTCCACGCCCAATAATGGCCTTCTTCCACGCGTTGTGCGAATGTGAAAAGCCAGGGTATCTTTTATGTTTTACCCCCTAGTTGTGAGAATAATCTGCCTATAAGGGAGGCGAGAATCCAGATCCAAATCACCATCTTCCTCCCGCAAATACTCATTGGAGCGCTTTCGACCAAGAATCCATTCCATCATGGACCGTCAACGCGGCTCCTCTTCTCGCGCTCCCAGCCCTTTGCCAGGAGATTGGAGGAGATGCTCTGTTCCGCACAACGAGCTGGTGAAGCTCCAAGCAGGGGGATATCTCACTCCGGCCTTTATGGTTCCGGTTCGAGCCGGGCTGGCCACCTACAAAGGTGGGAAGCAAGCGGAGGTTACCCCAAGTTCCAACAAAGGGGAGCGGGTATGCTTCGTCCCCTATCTGATAAGGGGGCTCGAATTTCCTGTATATCTATTCCTCCGCGGGCTCCTGGAGTTCTACGGACTCCAGCTTCATCACCTCACGCCCGCCTCAATCCTGCATATTCCTGGGCGTCGAGCCCCACTTCACGCTGTGGAAGAGGTTGTTCTGCCTTGTACCCCGCTCTCACGAGGGGTCCATGTATCAAGTGGGCGGCGCCGAAATATGGCGCATTGCCGGGACCGGATATCCATCCGGAACCCCTAAGAAGGCGTCCGAAGACTGGCCTTCGGAATGATTTTATATAGAAAACGCTCCGCTGCCGGACCCTGTTCGGATTGGCCTCCCAGAGTTCACAATGCTCCTCAGAAGAAATGCCTTAGTTGGCGTCCGCGGAGCCCCCAACTGGAGGAAGACAAGAGCGTCCATTATTTGATGGGCCGAATAAGGTTACTGGCCCATGCCGGGTTGACCATGATTGGAGTCATGGCAACATGCATTATGCGGGGGGTGCAGCCACTACAATACAGGGGCCACCCCATGTGGGATTTCAACGGGGAGGACGATGCCACCCGTCATGGCCGCAAAGGGCCTGATTCGGTCGAAGATCTGGTGACGATCCTGTCCGGCCTGTATAAGGGGGAGAAGGAGGATTTCCTTCGGACGAACCCGTTAAATGGGTTCTCCATGAATAATCCCCGGCCTTGGGTAAGCGAACACTCTGCGTGCCCGACCCATGCTTTTTGAAACTTAAGTTTCTTATATTGTGTTCTTCTTTCGACGCAGGAGCTGCGACGGATCGTGGAGGACATGCTAAGTCCAGCTCCGCAACCCGAGGATCCAGAGAGATCCCGGGATCCGGCCTCCGAAGAGGATCCGGACATAATGGTGGAGCTAATCGACGTGGTGTTCCACCAGCTCAGCATGGACAATGCTTTAGTCGCCATCACGGCCGACTATCCCAGACTATATCCGGCTTCCCAGGTGATTGCGACCGAAGTCCTGACACCGTCATTCCTTCCTTGCTTATTTCTGACCACCGTTATACGATGGTGGATGCCGACAGACTGTCCGCCACCAAGTCTGAGGTGGAGAGTGCCCTGAATCACAGGCGCCGCCGGACAGTATTTCGTGACGCGTGCTTCTCCCCCGAGGCGTTGAATGCCTTTAACGCGGGGGACGCGCACCTTCGTGCTGCTCAAGATGGTTTTACCAGAGCCACGGAGCAGTATGTAAAAGACATACGGGTAAGAGAATTTAATAGTTGTATATGCCAGTAGCCCCCGAGACTTAAAGTAGTTATATTAACTGATTTAAGAATCATATGAAACGTAGGATCTTACCGAGAAGAATACCCAACTGTCTCAGGAGCTGCAAGAGTGCAAGGCCCAACTTGAGGCCGCACTCTCTGGCACAGGAGGAAACACAGGGACCTCTCCTGGTAACGCATTATTTTAGAAAGATAAGTAGCGTTTGGCCTGTGCACAAGTCTAAAAAATGACGTTGCAGGTGTTGCCGAACAAGATCCGGACAGGCAAGAACTTCTACACCAACTAAAGGCCAGCGAGAGGGTGCTGGATAAGGTGCAGCATGAAAGGAACAAGCTCCAGGATGCCCATGCCCAGCTTCGAGAAGAGCTGAAAGGCGTTCGGGCCGAGCTGTCGGGCTCCGTTAAGGAGAATCAACGGCTTCGTTGCGGTATCTATAGTAAGTGCTTGAGCGAACTCCTTTGAAAAGAAGAGTTTGGCGAGGAAGTCAATTTGACAAAATATGTCTGCAGGTGTGCTCACAGGTCGCCCTTTGGAGGAGATGCCCGTATCAACGGGTGATCAACTTCCCGAATTGTTGCAACTGATCGAACGAGTTCGGCAGGCAATGAGCGGCGTCATCCAGGCTTTATGGCCAGCCTTCTCCTTACCCGAGGGTCTTGGGGAGCTTGCGGAGAAGCTTCAGGGAGTGCGGCAGCGCTTCCATTTATGGAAGATTTCGGCCTGCCGCCAAGGTGCCAGGGAGGCCTGGGCCATGGTAAAGACGCGGTACAAGAAGGCGGATCCCAACCACATGGCCGAAGTCGTACCTGTGGGGCCCGATGGGAAGGAGATCCCTGTGAGTTTAGTATATGGCCAAGTAGAGCTGGCCGCTAAATTTTCCCAACAGGACTGTAAATTAGACAACCTGTTAGACGGGATTGAGGAAGAATACAATCAGTCGATTTGACAATGTATTATAAAATGACATATAAAATGCCTTCTAGCCGGATTGTAGATCGTTTGTCGTTGCCGACCTTTTCTCTTCGACCTAGGGACCCTAGAGTCCGGAGTGTGTCTGAATACCTTCTTGGTTATGAAACAACCGGGGTATGCATGGAGACCAGGCATAGGGGTCATTAGTGCTTTATCAGACAAGTGCCCAACTAGTTATGTTATATTACATGGGTAGTAAGAAACATCTTCCAGGGAGAATAGTTCCGTTAAGGGTTCCTTTCCTCTGGGGGTGGCATGCCCTAAAGTGCATGTCCGGACTACGAAAAAAGCAGAAAAACATCTGGGGGCAGATAAATGAGTAGATAAAAAATCATCTTTTAAGTCACCGACCGAATATTCCCTTAAGAACGCTAGCTTTCGGCTTCACCCAGTCTGAGGTACACATCCGGCTGACCCGGAAGTAACAATCGCAGAGGTGCTCCCTTTACCTCCTAGCCAAACAATCGGGAACGTAGGGGTAAGCACAGGAGCCAGGAAACCCAGCTTGGCCAAAACTTAAGTCATATTGATGCATATAATGGTGAATAAAAGGTACATGTGGAGGCTTGACACATGTGCTGGGCATGAAGCCCTTATAATTAAGCTTCTGGTAAAGAAGCCCCCAGGTATAATGAGTGCGGATAGCACATCAATTGCGCGTGAACGTTGCGCAAGTAGGCCCTTTAAGGCTTTGATGAATAGGGTTGAGAAGAAAAAGATAAACAAAAGGCAGCTGAAGTAAAAAAAATTTGGACGGGGGGAAAGGGACGAACTCTTAGTCCGGCGCTAGGCATAGAATCTTCGGGGGAGGGCTGCGTTCCATGGGTTCGGCTCGAGTCGGTTATCCGATGCATTTCGTAGACGGTACGCTCTGCCGGTCAGGACTTGATCGATGATGAAGGGGCCTTCCCATTTGGGCTTGAGCTTGTCCTTTTTCTTGTCCGGCAGGCGTAGAACCAGTTCGCCAACGTTGTAAGTCTTGGCCTGTACTTCTCTGCTTTGGTATCTTTGAGCCTGCTGCTGATAGAATGCGGAACGAGCCTTGGCGACGTCGCATTCTTTCTCCAATGCGTCCAAGCTGTCCTGCCGATCCAACTCGGCTTCTCTTTCTTCGTACATGCGCACTCGAGGTGAGTCATGAATTATGTCACAGGGCAAAACTGCTTCTGCGCCGTATACCATAAAAAATGGTGTGAATCCGGTAGTACGGTTAGGCGTTGTCCGCAGCCCCCAGAGTACGGAGTCGAGCTCCTCTACCCAGTGCGTGTCAAATTTCGTAAGGGACCGCACTAGTCTGGGTTTGATGCCGCTCATTATTAGACCATTTGCTTGTTCCACTTGACCGTTGGTTTGAGGATGATAGACTGAAGCGTAATCGAGCTTGATGCCCATATTTTTGCACCATGATTTAACCTCATGCCGTTATCGGTGATGATGCTGTGGGGGACACCGTAACGGTGTACTACCCCGGATATAAAGTCTATCACTGGTCCGGACTCTGCCGTTTTAACTGGCTTGGCCTCTATCCATTTGGTGAATTTATCCACCATGACCAATAGGTACCTTTGCTTGTGGGTTCCCCCTTTAAGTGGTCCAACCATGTCAAGTCCCCCAGACCACGAACGGCCAGGTAATGGGTATAGTTTTGAGGGGGGTGGGTGGCATATGGCTCTGATTAGCAAAGAGTTGACAACCGACGCATCTTTGGACTAAGTCCTGAGCATCTGCTCGGGCCGTCGGCCAATAAAATCCTGTGCGGAATGCCTTTCCTACAAGGGCCCGAGCTGCGGCGTGGTGTCCGCCTAGTCCGGCATGAATTTCAGCCAGGAGGTTTCGCCCTTCCTCTTCGGAGATACACCTTTGCGGGACTCCGGTTGTGCTTTTCTTATAAAGTTCTCCCTCATAGACCTTGTAGGCTTTAGATCGCCGGACAATGCAGCGGGCTTCATTTTGGTCTTCGGGAAGCTCCTGCCTAAGCAAGTAGGCGAGGAATGGTTCTGTCCACGGGGCAATTACTGCCATTATGTCGTGGGCTGAAGGTGTTATGTCATCGGCTGAATCGCCGGTTGCTGCGGCTTGTTCCGTTTGTTATTTCCGGACTCCTCTTCCCATAGTACGGATGGCTTGAAGAGCCATTCCAGGAAGATGTTAGGAGGGACAGCGTCGCGTTTTGCGCCGAGGCGTGCCAGTACGTCGGCTGCTTGGTTATTATCCCGGGGTACGTGATGGAATTCAAGTACTTCAAACCGGGCTGACATTTTTAGGACAGCGTTGCGATATGCTGCCATTTTCGGATCTTTGGCGTCAAAGTCTCTGTTTATTTGGGATATTGCGAGGTTTGAATCCCCGCACACCTCTAGGCGTTGAATGCCCATGGAGATTGCCATCCGGAGACCATGTAAAAGGGCCTCATATTCGGCTGCGTTGTTGGAGTCCGTGTACATTATCTGAAGTACGTATTGGACTATGTCCCCGGTCGGGGACGTCAATATGACGCCAGCCCCCAATCCGGCTAACATTTTAGAGCCGTCAAAGTGCATAATCCAATTGGAGTATGCGCCGTACTCTTTAGGGAGTTCGGCTTCGGTCCATTCAGCGACAAAGTCAGCCAAAACTTGTGACTTTATAGCTCGCCGAGGTTTGTAAGTTATATCAAATGGTAAGAGCTCAATGGCCCATTTTGCAATCCTGCCCATCTCAAGGCTCGAGGGCCGAGAAGTTTCCAAATTTGTAAGCTTGGATTGCTGGACGTTGTCCAACGAGTCTGGTCCGATGCCTGACTTTAAGTTCAGTGCTTGATCGAAGTCCGTCCCTCCGCGGGAATCCGGCATGGGGGGTTCGGGAGCCTGGACATGACTAGTTTTCAATACAGGAGAAGAGTCGCCGCATTGTTCCTCTACCACTGCAACATGGTGGGTGACCTGGGGAGAGTTAATCTCTCTCAGATCGGTTTTAAGCCCAATCTGATTGTAGTCTGTAGGGACTCCCAGGGCGGTGATGCGATCCAAGAGCTCGTTTACGGACGAGAGCTCTATTGGATCCAGCCGCTCGGCGAATTCCAAGCTGACGTGAAGATTGCTTTTGACGACTTGAGAGGTCATTGTCGAAGCGGTGGCCGGACAGGCGGTCATAAGAAAACCACCAAGGCTCCTTTGGCGAAAATACCGTCCTTGAAGACGGGAGGAGGCATCCTTCCTATCGGTGACGGCACAGAGGAACTCTCTATGAAAGCACCAATGTCGGTGTCAAAACCGGCGGATCTCGGGTAGGGGGTCCTGAACTGTGCGTCTAGGCGGATGGTAACAGGAGACAAGGGACATAGTGTTTTACCCAGGTTCGGGCCCTCTTGATGGAGGTAAAACCCTACGTCCTGCTTGATTGATATTGATATTGTGGATGTTTACAAGAGTGGATCTACCACGAGATCAAGGAGGCTAAACCCTAGAAGCTAGCCTATGGTATGATTGTAATGGTTGTTGTTGTGTCCTACGGACTAGAGCCATCCGGTTTATATAGACACCGGAGAGGGCTAGGGTTACATAGAGTCGGTTACAATGGTAGGAGATCTACGTATCCGTATCGCCAAGCTTGCCTTCCACGCCAAGGAAAGTCCCATCCGGACACGGGACGAAGTCTTCAATCTTGTATCTTCATAGTCTTGGAGTCCGGTCGATGATGATAGTCCGGCCGATGATAGTTCGGCTGATGATGGTAGTCCGGCTATCCGGACACCCCCTAATCCGGGACTCCCTCACTCATCTTTCAGAGTTGATATGACATTGTGTGTATTTGATTGTTGTTTTTGCATTGAAAAATATGGTATTTTCTTCCCAAAGATTGGCCCATCTGATAGATATTCCTTTCCAATAAGTCCTCTAGTTTCTAATAGTTTAAGTATGTTCTCTTTTAATATAGTTTTCTTGTTGTCTTCCACTATATTGAGGGGACTGGATTGTTTAGTGGTGTCATGGTAAAACATCATATCATTGGTATTTTGATTTCTTCGAGATACTAGAGAGTACCTTGGCCACTATTAGATACTTTTTCTCGATCTTTCAAATTTTATAGAAATAATTTTGGCACTAACCACACCACTGGCAGGTTGATCAACAAGAACATTTGAAGCCCAATGCTAAATGTTACTTGCTCAGTTACCCCAAACACCGTTGCATCGGTAATGTCATGAAATTTCTCTCCCCTTTCCTAAGGAGTTTTCTACATTATATCCTGCCAAGGATATCATGCTCTGCTTGTCCTTGGGAAGGATATACCCCTGATATATGTGTTTAAACACATTTTCCTTTCCATTATTTGGTTTAACCTTTCTTGTGATCTATATGATCTAAGCAGTAATATTCTCCTGCTTATGTAAACACCTTGTTGTACGACTCTGTCAATAAGACCCTGTTACTATTGTTGATGACATTCTGGTAGCCACCGATGGACGAGAACCTTGCCTATTGGTCCGCCTCGTTCAACGAGCAGGAAAATGGTTCTCTTCGTCCCTCGCCCTTGGTATCGACGTTGTTGCCGACTTAATCGACAGGCTACCCTCTGACATGCCTTGCTTGCATGATCGCGCAAGACGTCTCCGCCCTTCCTACTTCTAACCCACATGGTGGGCCCATAACCCACAGTTCCACAGGATCGAAACCTGACTCTCCTATACCCCCTGTTGTCGAAGTTATTCCTCGCGCTTGGCTTCGTATTAATTCACGGGCCACCTTCCTAATGCTCTATTCTGGTAACAGACGCAATACTTACTCTCGCTGCTCTGAAACCCTTTCTCCCTCTGGTTCAGACTTCGAGCAACTATCTATCCACTTGGAACCTCTTATTGTACCTTCATACCTTACTCTTGATGTATTCGATATGTTCAACTCGAGAGATACTCATATGTTCATACTTGGGAAACCCCCAGAAGATTTTCCCTTGTAACATCCTATCGTTGTAGAGCTGCCCCTTACCTATGCGTAAGTACGATGGAGATCCCGAAGAGAGGATGACAAATTGATCATGATGACTTGAAGCAGTGAAATGAAGGCATCAACGAAAGGGATCAACCTCTTCGAAAGGGAAGCCAAGACCGAGAAGACTCGTTAGGTTTTTCGCTACCAACACCTTCGCCCCTTACTCCACCGCTTAAATCTCGGGACGAGATTTCTTGTAGTGGAGGAGAATTGTGACGCCCGGATAATCAAGCTACAGTAAACCTCTGCTAACGGGGCCACGTCACCACGATTACTGTTGCTAATCTCACGATGATTCAAATCTCGTTCAAAGTCAAATTCAAAATCAAGTCAAACAAATAAAGTTTTTAAAAGTTAAAACTAAAATGTTCAAGATGGGTCAAATAAATCATGAGTAATTATGGTGGAGAAACCACATTTTGATAAAATAGTTAGATGCTCAAAATTAAACAAAACAATAACAAAAACAAATAAATAAATGCCTTTTTCAATTAATAAAATATTAACTAAGTTATTTCATTTCCCAAAACTATTGGGGCAGTGGAATATTTATTAAAACTAAATTAGGTACAACTTTGGTATTTTACAAAACTATAATAAAATAAAAAAACTAAAAGAAAACAGAAAAGAAATAAAAGGAAAATAGAAACCAAAGAAAAGAAAGGCAAAGCCCCCCTCCCCCTGGGCCATTCGGCCCAACTGGGCATCCAGGCCTCTAGGAGGCCCACCCCATGCCCCCTGTATAACCCCTCCCGGAACCCTAGCTACCCACCCGATCTCCCACTTCTCCCCC
>NC_041385.1:790787419-790791671 GCF_002162155.2 Triticum dicoccoides | reverse complement strand
AAAAAAAAGAAAAGAAGTAGGAATAAAAAAATAATAATATATATATAATATAATAAAATAAATATAATTAATAGAAATAAAAATGATTTAATAAAATTAATTATTAATTAATTAATTAATTAAGTAATTAATTAAGTTAATTAATTCGGTTTAATTAATTGAATTAACTAGTTAATTTTAATTAAACTATAATTAGGATTAATCTAAACCCTAAATAAACCTAACAGTGTATGACAGGTGGGACCCACGGGACCCACATTTCAGGTTGACCAGGTCAACGGTCAACGCTGACTGCTGACGTCAGCATGACATCATGCTGATGTCATAAATCCATTTTCCGAATTAATTGAATAATTAATTAAATTTCAGAAATTGTTAAAATCTTTTAAAAATCATATCTTTTAATCCGTAACTCGGATTAAAATATTTTCAACATGAAAGTTGCTCAGAACGACGAGACGAATCCGTATACGCAACCCGTTCGTCCGCCACACACCCCTAACATATCAAACTCGCAACTTTCCCCCTCCGGCTCCTCTGCCCGAAAACACGGAACACCGGGAATACTTTCCCGGATGATTTCCCCCTTCGCCAGCATCACCTACTACCGCCTTAGGGCACACCGAACACCGCGTATTGCCTTGTTATATTTTGTGATGCTTTGTTTGCTCTGTATTCATTATTTCTTCCCCCTCTTCTCTCCGGTAGACTACGAGACCGACGCTGCTGCTGCCCAGTTCGACTACGGAGTTGACGACCCCTCTCTCTTGCCAGAGCAACCAGGCAAGCCCCCCCCCTTGATCACCAGATATCGCCTATTCTCCTCTATACTGCTTGCATTAGAGTAGTGTAGCATGTTACTACTTTCTGTTAATCCTATTCTGATGCATAGCCTGTCATTGTTCCTACAGTCATTGATACCTTACCCGCAATCCTAATTGCTTAGTATAGGATGCTAGATTATCATCATTGGCCCTACATTCTTGTCAGTCTGCCTTGCTATACTATCGGGCCGTGATCACTTGGGAGGTGATCACGGGTATATACTATACATACATACATACTATACAGATGGTGACTAAAGTCGGGTCAGCTCATTGAGTACCCGCAAGTGATTCTGACGAGGGGGCTGAAAGGACAGGTGGCTCCATCCCGGTAGAGGTGGGCCTGGGTTCCCGACGGCCCTCGACTGTTACTTTGTGGCGGAGCGACAGGGCAGGTTGAGACCACCTAGGAGACAGGTGGGCCTGGCCCTGTTCGGCGTTCGCGGATACTTAACACGCTTAACGAGATCTTGGTATTTGATCTGAGTCGGCTACGAGCCTATACGCACTAACCATCTACGTGGGAGTAGTTATGGGTATCCCGACGTCGTGGTATCAGCCGAAGCACTTCAGACGTCAGCGACGGAGCGGCGCGCGCCGAATTGGACTGGAACGCCTCTAGGCTAGGTCTGCTTTCGGCCGCCCACGCAACGTGCAGGTGTGCTCAGGGCGATGGGCCCAGACCCCTGCGCGCTTAGGTTTAGACCGGCGTGCTGGCCTCTCTGTTTTGCCTAGGTGGGGCTGCGACGTGTTGATCTTCCGCGGCCGGGCATGACCCAGGAAAGTGTGTCCGGCCAAATGGGATCAAGCGTGTTGGGTTATGTGGTGCACCCCTGCAGGGAAGTTAATCTATTCGAATAGCCGTGATCTTCGGTAACAGGACGACTTGGAGTTGTACCTTGACCTTATGACAACTAGAACCGGATACTTAATAAAACACACCCTTCCAAGTGCCAGATACAACCGATGGTCGCTCTCTCTCAGGGATACGAGGAGAGGATCGCCGGGTAGGATTATGCTATGCGATGCTACTGGAGATGCTACTCGGAGATTCTACCTGGATATGCTACTTGGAGATGCTACTTGGAGGACTTCAATCTACTCTTTTCTACATGCTGCAAGACGGAGGCTGCCAGAAGCGTAGTCTTCGACAGGATTAGCTATCCCCCTCTTATTCTGGCATTCTGCAGTTCAGTCCACTGATATGGCCTCTTTACACATATACCCATGCATATGTAGTGTAGTTCCTTGCTTGCGAGTACTTTGGATGAGTACTCACGGTTGCTTTCTCCCCCCTTTTTTCCCCTTTCCTTTCTTTCTGGTTGTCGCAACCAGATGCTGGAGTCCAGGAGCCAGGAGCCAGGAGCCAGGAGCTAGCGTCGACGACGACTACTACATTGGAGGTGCCTACCGCTACGTGCAGGCTGACGACGACGACCTGGAGTAGTTTGGGAGGATCCCAGGCAGGAGGCCTGCGCCTCTTTCGATCTGTATCCCAGTTTGTGCTGGCCATCTTATGGCAACTTGTTTAACTTATGTCTGTACTCAGATATTGTTGCTTCCGCTGACTCGTCTATGATCGAGCACTTGTATTCGAGCCCTCGAGGCCCCTGGCTTGTATTATGATGCTTGTATGACTTATTTTATTTGTAGAGTTGTGTTGTGATATCTTCCCGTGAGTCCCTGATCTTGATCGTACACATTTGCGTGCATGATTAGTGTACGATTGAATCGGGGGCGTCACAGCTAGGGTTACATAGAGTCGGTTACAATGGTAGGAGATCTACGTATCCGTATCGCCAAGCTTGCCTTCCACGCCAAGGAAAGTCCCATCCGGACACGGTACGAAGTCTTCAATCTTGTATCTTCATAGTCTTGGAGTCCGGTCGATGATGATAGTCCGGCCGATGATAGTTCGGCCGATGATGGTAGTCCGGCTATCCGGACACCCCCTAATCCGGGACTCCCTCACTCATCTTTCAGAGTTGATATGACATTGTGTGTATTTGATTGTTGTTTTTGCATTGAAAAATATGGTATTTTCTTCCCCAAGATTGGCCCATCTGATAGATATTCCTTTCCAATAAGTCCTCTAGTTTCTAATAGTTTAAGTATGTTCTCTTTTAATATAGTTTTCTTGTTGTCTTCCACTATATTGAGGGGACTGGATTGTTTAGTGGTGTCATGGTAAAACATCATATCATTGGTATTTTGATTTCTTCGAGATACTAGAGAGTACCTTGGCCACTATTAGATACTTTTTCTCGATCTTTCAAATTTTATAGAAATAATTTTGGCACTAACCACACCACTGGCAGGTTGATCCCAAATATTCTTGACAATTTGCTAGATGTATGGATGTTGAAGCCAGTAGGTTTCAAATTAAAATAGCCTTAAATTTGGTATGGATGTGCCTATATGGGATTACACAAGGAGTGTGATAAGAGATGGTTTTAGCCAGTGGGATAGCTAAGGTATTAGAGTAAGAAATAGTCCAAGCTTCTGAAATAAAGAACCAATCCAAACGCTCAAAACAAATGGATGTCTTGGATATTACTCCAAGTATAGCTTGTTCCCTTTAAAGGGATTTCTAGAACACTTAGTTGATTAGTCACAACATTGAAGTGCATCATGTCTTGAATGTCACCCCTTCACTTTTTCTGTTATCATTGTATCTGATGAACTAGAAGTCCGCCACAATGATCAAGTTTTTGTCATCCAACATTGAAATGTTTGGGAACCAGTCCAAAAAGGCTAGTGTTTTTTCTGGCTGGTAGGGTCCATACACAATTGTTAAGATTCAAGGGTCTAATGAGTTAATGGAAGTGAATGAAATGAACAAAGAGAAATCATTATGAAAAAGCTTCTTTCCGTGAAAATAATATCATTCCATATAGTTAACAAGCGTCTGAAGCCCCTACTGAAGAAAGGAGTTCAAATTGTTCAATATCCTAGGATAGCTGTTTTTTCAAAAATCTTTGACAAAATCTCTCTCTCCCCCTCCCTCTCTCTCATGATACACAAAATTGTGCACCCAATTTCTTCAATTGTATCTCATATAGTGGTCTACTTTTGGTTATAGTTAATTCCCCTAATATTCTAGTTTAATAAATTTCCAGTATATATTCATGATATCATATGAATCCAGACTTTCTCAGAAACAACCATATACTAGAGAGTGTTGTCCAAAATTTTCTGCATACATTGCCCAACTTAAAGTTCTTCCTTAAATTATCAAGTAGAACAGCGAGATATAGTCCATATATTGATATCTAGCATTGTCAAATACACTAACCATCTACACAGTCATATAGGACCTAAAGAGACTTAAATTTATTATATCTATAGTACAAAATGTGCAGACACAAATTGAGTTCTTAACATAACTATGAACCCAAGAACTTGAGGCCGGCCTCTTGTAGTATTCA
>NC_041385.1:790774236-790787201 GCF_002162155.2 Triticum dicoccoides | reverse complement strand
TATCATGTCCCCTATCTTTCTGTGCCTTCTTGTGCTTCATGTTCATTTTCATTTACTTGTGTCCTTGGGGCCCATCTTGCAAAAGTAAGTGTTAAGATTTTTATCCAGTTTAGATGGTATGGGAGGGGGTCAAAAAATAAAACCGGGCAGTTTCTATCGATACATACATATGTTTGAAGCCTTTATTTTGAGACTAGATTCCTGAACTTCTCCTTACCTAGGTACCAATTATGGGGCCTTATTCTTTCTTTTCTTGTAAACATGAATGGTGCTAATTAATGAAGGAAAGGATGCTCAGTTAAAAAACCTTCAGGTGTTGATTTCTTCCCCTGTGGAGTAGACAAGGTTGCAGATCTCCTTTTGGATCCTAAGGTAAAGACAAAATCTAACAATGTGGCTTTACTGTAAAATAAGATGAATCAGGTATAACAAAATCAAACAATTGATTGTATTCTTGATATTGAACTATGGTTTTCCATAGTTTAGAGTCCAAGATCTTTTTCGCCAAGTCAAACATTTCTGGTGATACAAGGGAAACTAAGAAAAAGTTTACCCATTCAAATGGTACTTTAATTACTTGATCACATGGAGAAGATGGGGCAAAGTAAGATTTCCAAATTCACGCTCCTTCTTTTCCCAACAAGACCTATGCCATGGCAAGTAGACAAATAACTTCATGAAAATAAGAAGTAAGTCAGCCTGGCAGTGTTCAGTGCTAATTGTGTTACAATTCTACATTTCTACAAAAACAATATCAGCCATATGACTTTCATGGGCTTCCTGGGACATCACAATTGCAGTATTCACATTTAAACGTTCAATCCAAGTTATAGGGTCCTATTGGGTATGAACTAGAGTTGTGGGTTGAAACTGAATGCCTAGCATTTAAGTCCCATTAAGTTCAAGTTATTGAGAGTGGGTCTGGCTATCCCGGGCCAAAATTGAGGACGTTGAGCTTCTGGCCAAAAAAGAAAGTCAAATGATGGTTGTGGAGGGAATTAAGATTTAGTCCATATGCTACAATATGTTGTGCATTTAGCTAGTATTGTTCCAATGATTGTTGGTCAGGTTCAATGGGTTGAAACATTGGCTGAGCTAAGTTTAGATCTAGTGGCGGAGGCATGCACAAATTTTGGTGAGCTACCTCTTTGTGGGTCAATATCATGTTGCAAGTGAACCGTTTGGAAGCCTTGTTCCCACATCTACAAAAAAAATCAAATGATGGTCGTGGAGGGAAATTAAGATTATGTTTTCTTTGCTAGTGGTATATAATATAGAACTCTACCCAATTCCCACATCTACATAAATGGTTGATCTTAAAAAATGCCCTAAACCAGAAATATAGAAAATAATTACAACACTGAAAATGATAAAATAAAACCACCCACCTGGTGCTCTATTATATGATTTCCTATTCTCCACGGTCCACATTCCACCAGAATGTTCGAATCATCTACCTAACTTCCAAATTTGTTTCATGATCAAAATACATAGCTCTTAAATTCTCATGGATACCTATATCATTTGGTCTATAAAAAGTTCCACATTCAGAAAGTATAGGAAATATGTGCCAAAACAAAAAAATCGCGCGCCTTGGGCTCGAACCCAAGAACACAAGATTGAAGCGGTGTGTATGGTTCACTACATAGGCAAACCTGCTTGGACTAAGCAGCGATCTCGGGCGTCCATTTGGGACGGGTGGGCCTGGAATTGCTTGGGCCAGACAAGATTGCTCATGGCGTGAACCATTCACATCCTAGGAGCCTTGCGCTCTACCAACTGAGCTAGGCGGGCCATGTGTAATAATTTACAATCTATCAATTATATAATGAAACTGGATAAAACATATTTTTCATCTGTTGCCCCTCGATTGCAACCCGCGCTCACCAGATGGCATTCCGATTCGGAACCTAGACTTATAATATGCGAGCAAATCAGGGGAACTTGTGGAGTTTACCTCGCCGCAGCCATCCCGCCGTATCTTTGGTTGCCTGAATCGTTGCGGCCCTTCTAGGCAACATCGGCTAGTCTCACGCCTGAGGTGGAGGATTGGAGGCTGTAGCGATCGAGAGGGGGCATGGTGTCCAGCTCACTGAGCCGATGGAAGCGTGATAAACGGACAGAGTGGGCGAAAACGCCTGAAGCGAACTAGCAAACAGCCCAACACAGGGAGAGGCGCTCGCTCGGTGTAAGAAGCATGACCCCCTGTAACCTGCACATACACAGGAGGCAACCGGGACAATCTACAACTCTCTCTTTCTTCTCACAGCAATATAATCTTGGACTTAGCAATGCATATGAACAAGTTTTGCCCTAGAAGAGCAAAGGTATCTCCAACAATTTTCACCAAAGTGACCAAGGCTTTTTGCCTCACAACAAATTTTGGTCAACTATAAGTGGAAAACATTGGTAGGGAAAATGAATTGACAAATTAGTAATGATACGCAAAAAATTGACAGCCAAGCAAACAAAACCCAATTGTTCATCGACAGAGCTTCGCCACAGCCTCCAGCCTCCGTCATACGCATAAAGAGACCGATCTTATTTCCATGTCGTACTTAACTTGTTTCGATCCATGTGGCAAAACAAACTTGAAAGCTGTATCAAAATCTCACAATGGCTATAGTTGGGAACAAAACCCAAAAGCTAGCTAAAATGACATATTTATCTGGAACACGGAATGACATCTGTTTGTACCAAAATTGGCAGAGCCAATTCAGATTTTCCCAAAAGAGCAAGCACTTTGCTTATCGTCACATGTTTAAACGCCTCCAAAACCTAAATCTCCAAGCTCTGGAGCCATGCCCGCATCCGAAACAACATGCTCCAAAATATTAGTTTCAGCTTTCAACAGACACGGAGCCTCCAATTACGCAACTGCAACATTCAAGACGACATGACCAAAAAAGAGCACTGACCCAACCCCCCTATTATTAGGACACTCCATGATGGCGCTGACGGTGTCGCCATCCACAGCCTTGAGGGCCTCCACGGCCCTAGATCTCGACACGGAGGCCTGCAAAATTCGTACACATATTAGGTTTTTGGATTGTTGAGTAAGTAGAAAATTTCTGATTAATTTTATCCAGGAAATAATCATGAACATGACATTCACATAATTAATGACATACTAATTACGAACTAGACAAGCACGTACTACTCAAATAGTAGACACATCTACACATCTATATCTATATCTATCTATACTTCTAATAATTACAGACTCCCTAGAAATTATTACGTTAATCAGAAAATAGGAGCCGTTAATCTGGTGGGTCCGAGTTATTACGGTTTAGATCAGCCGATACAATATCAATATTTAGTCAAAAATTTAAAAGACATTTTCTGGTGGGACCGTGTTACTACCTGTAGATCAACCAATATAACCCGCTGTTTGTTCAACTCTGTGAAGATATTTTTATTTATTTAATGGCTGACGTAACTTTCTCAAATTTGTGACAACAGAGATGGATCCTAACCGCCATTCCATTCCATCTATTATTCCACCAATCACTCCCTATTTTTTTCTCTCTCCTCCCAATGAAATTATTCCATTGTCCCGTCCTCTCTCCAATCTCTCTCTCCCGCATGGACTCTATTCCTCATCTCCCCCCGCATGAAAACTGTTCGGCCTTCCCTTCCTCTCTCTATCTCTCTCGATTTCCCCTGTGGAATCCAATGCCATGGTCATTCTCAAACTGATGTAAACAAGGGCGCGGATCTGGCGTCGTGAATTGACTAATTGCATCAAATTTGTTTTCCTCATCTAGATCAAGTTCGTTACTCACACTGTTCTGTGCAGTTTTTTTTCTTCATCTGTTTACATAGCTTTTCTTCTAGATTTCAATTAAACTATTTATTGTTGTGTCCTTCGGGCGTGTTGTACGTGCTCCAATTCATCCTAATTAGTCCTTTATTTGTTAGATTCAGATTGAATCCCAAAATCTACTCATATACAACAATTGGATAGCTCGCATGCAAATCTCACTTTCCCTCATGCAGATCAATGCCATGGAATCTGGCAAACTGATGCAAAGAAGTTAAGGCATGGATCTGATGCACCAATTCTGTGGCCGGCGAGGTGCTGGCATGAGTGTCCGGCTGCTTGGCAGCCCACCGTCTTCGAGTCCAGCCATGTATGGGCGCCGACTGGTGTTCAAACGGCTGTCAGATGCCACATCCATCCAAGGACTTCTATTTTTATTGTATTATCCGTTGCCATGTTAATTACAGAGTCAATTTTCCGTATTTTAATCATGGGAACCTCTCTCATTTGAGAAATGTCTTCAGAGGGAGCACATAAGTATAGATATACAAAATAGTTCATCCATTTTATCTTATTATCATCATCAGAAGGTGTTTATAACAAGATTACGCCATACAATAATAACTATAAATACACTGCAATTAATTAGGTTAGCTAACAATTTTAAGTGCGCTCGATTGGTCCATGCATTTATTTCATAATAATTTATGTTCTACATGAGATCTTGGTGTCTTATTTAGAGCAATATATAACATCTCAAACGAATAGTTCATATATCACTCGGGTTACTAACATGTCTATTTAACAGAGTTAACCACACATCTCCATAAAATATAGGTATTCAACAAAAAATGAGGATTTCTAAGTTATGAGCAATATGAATTGAAGGTTGACTCCTCAGTAAAAAGTAGAGTAAATTTGTATTGTAACGCAAACGAAACAAATAGTTCTAGGTGGGCTTTTTATGTGGGATTGTTGTTCACTGAAATGCTAATGCATATACTAAATATCTTTGTTTTTAAATAGCTAGACTTTAATGGTATTTACATATATGGCTTACTGAAATGCTATTCTAAACGTATATGTAACTCTACACTCATATAAATGTAGACTAACCAATTTCTGCAAGTAACCAAATGTTGCGAAATACATAGAGATATGAAATATTATGACAAATAAAAAAAATACAATTTAGCATCAAAACATCGTATAGAAGATAAAGCAAAAATATGCACTAGCATGTGCGAATGCACGGGTTGACGACTAGTAATGCTAGTCTTGCTAACACGGAAATAAACAGGAGCGGGATAAGCGAGTTATACGCTCCAGTGGGCCAGGCAGAAGCCGCGGCGGCAGTAGCAGTAGCGGCGTCCTCTACAGCCTTCTTGTCGGCTTCGATCTTCTCGGCGGCGGCACGTTCGGTGTCAGTGGACATGGTGATGACGAAGACCATGCAGATGTAGAGGAAGTAGCGGATCGAAGGCGAGCAGTCACGTGGTCACTAATAGGAAAAAGGCTATACATAATATGAACATTCCACTACTATATAGCAGTGGCGCACTATGTGTTGGTACGCCATTAGTGTCCATCACACTAATGGCGCACCACACCCAGGGTGCGCCACTACTAACAATTTTTTTTCCAAAACTAGTAATGGTGCACCAGGGCATAGTGCACCATTACTAGTTTTAACTAGTAATGGCGCACCACACACTCCGTGCGCCACTATTAACAATTTTTTTTTACTTTTTTTCAAAACTAGTAATGGCGCACCAGAGCGTAGTGCGCCATTACTAGTTCAAACTAGTAATGGCGCAGCACATCCACGGTGCGCCACTACTAACATTTTTTTTGCAAAACTAGTAATGGCGCACCACTTAATAGGTGCGTCATTAGTAACCAGGGTTACTAATGACGCATTTTTATGTGGTGCGCCATTAGTAACCTGAGACCAGCTAGATATTTTGGACCGCCACCTATCACACACACTTTCCCCACTTCATTCTCTCCACCTCCTCCTTCAAGCTTGTCTCGACTGCCTCCTCCTCCTGACCTTATTTGCACCATAGATTCATCCAAATTAAATGGTTAAATTACCTTTTTTTTATAGGTAAGTAAGGGGAAAGCTTTCTTTATGTTGTAGATCTACTTTTTTCTCCCACCAACAACGTGCACATGCAGTTTTTATGGCCTGGCTAGATCTATGTATGTTTGTGGTGTTGCATATGTTTGTGGTATTGCATATATGTTTGTGTTTGCAGGTACAGGTATTTGAAATGCGATAGTTGCCAATATTTTGCCGGAATGTTGATTCATTTCCGTTTCGGCGAGAATTTTGCACTATGCATTCTTTTTGGTCCTATTTTTAGGCAAAGTCATGCCAAATTTTTTCTTGGTTCAAAAATATCGTTTTGCTCTACCCCGCAGGAGACCATGATCCGCACGATGACCTAAGGCATCGTGAATAGGTTTTTGAGCTCTGCGAAGGCTGAGATGCTTCAAAAGAACGAGACGGAGATAAGATGTCTGTGTCGAAGATGCAAGCTGAGGAGCCTTATTGACCCGGATTCCGTACAGGTGTGGGACCACCTGCTCTTGCATGGTTTCATGGATGGCTATCGGTGGCAAGGTGATGAAGATGATTATGAAGTCGTCCATGGGGGCCGGGCAAGAAATGAGGAAGGGTAGCAAGACAACCGCGGCGAGTGCGGGCGAGAAGACGAAGAATCTCCAGGACATAATCACGAAGTAGATGCAGTACACAGTCATCATGTAGAAGATGCCGGTCATGATGATGAGGAAGATGCTGGAGCAGATGAAGGGCATGATCATGAAGATGAAGATGTCGGAGCAGAGGACGATGGACCATCGATGGGCTGGGTGCAGGACCCTCATATTGAAGAGCTGCTACTCAAGAAGACGGATAACGCAAGAGCTGGCGCCCGAGAGACAGCCAAGCTGGATCAACTGGAGATAGACGCGGTTACTCCATTGTATGAAGGATGCAGGCCCGAGGATACCCGCCTGAAAGTAACGGTCATGGCTCTGGAGATGAAGGTAAGACACAAAATGACCGACGCATGCTTCGATGAGAACATATCATTCTGGCATGAACGTCTTCCCAAGGGGAACAAGTGCCCGACCAGTTTCGAGGAGGCGAAGAAAATTGTGTGTCCTCTGGATTTACCGCACGTGAAATACCATGTGTGCATGAACAATTGCATCATTTATCCGTACGAGCACGCGGAGTCTACCATATGTCCGGTGTGCGGCGTCACTCGATACAAGAAGAGGAAGAAAGCTCCTCGAAAAGTGGTGTGGTACTTTCCGATCACTCCTTGTTTGCAGCGGTATTTCGCGGACCCTAAGGTAGCAAAGCTCTTGTGTTGGCACGCGGATAGGAAAGAGAAGAAGTGAGAAGATGACGGAAATGATCCGGATATAAATAAAAAAGGCAAGATGCTGAGTCACCCTAAGGATGCGAGCCAGTGGCAAGCGTTGAACTTCGAATACCTAGAATTTGGGCACGATCCAAGGAACATCGTGCTGGGCACGAGCACCGATGGAGTCAATCCATTTGGCAGCCAGAGAAGCACACATAGCACCTGGCCTGTGTTTGTGTAGATGTACAACCTTCCCCCTGGTTGTGCATGAAGAGGAAGTACATTCAAATGAGTATGCTAATTGAAGGGCCGAAACAACCAGGGAACGACATCAATCTGTTTTTGGGGCTGCTGAAAGAGGAGCTAGACACGCTATGGAAAATGCCAGCCAATACGTGGGACGCCGCAGAGAAAGAATATTTCCCTATGAGAGCTGCACTGCTCACGACGATGCAGGACTATCTCGGTTACGGATATGTCGCGGGGCAGGTGGTCCATGCACTCTCCTGCACTTTGTGGGTGGCTAGTTGATCGATGTCGCCAAGGGCAGAATCGTTCAACCGGGCAACCCCGTGTTCCACGGTGATCCGATGGCACACAGCATGTATAGGGTTCAACTGGTTCGGGTGCTGCCAGGCTACGACGACTTGTTACCTCCGTTTTGACCCGCTGGGGCCGACGAAGATGATGTGATGACCCTCAGCGCCTGCTTAAGCTGGCCCCTACTTTGGCCAAAGAGCCAGATTCATTTGGGGCCGAGGGACACCACCCCATAGACAACACCACCAGTCATGCCGGCGCCAAGCCATGGCAAGACCGCCGCAACGCTACTGGACATGTCGGACATGCATATGGCACAGGATCTGGACATGCATATGTCATAGGATCCGGATGACGAGGATGATGATGAGGACGGTACATTTACCAACGTCGATAAGTACTTTGCCGAACATGAGTACGGTGACGAATTCTTGGGGCCTCCTTCTCAAGAACCCAACCCTGCAAAAGACGACCGCGATCTAGCTGGTATCGCGGAGAAACCCAATTGCAATAGGCATCGTCTGGCGTTCAGTTCTCAGGAGACGCCTCCAGATGATGCCTTCACTGAGCCTCAGATAGCCGAGGTGCGAAATATTATCAGCCCCAACACACTCAAGAAGGTGGTCTCTGAGCAGAACTCGATCCCATTACAGCATAAGAAGAACGGATGGAAAAGAAAGACTAACAAGGGCGGTGCGAGCCAGCCGGCACCGAGTACAATCCATGTTCAGGATGGTCCACCTTCACCTAAGGATATCTCGAGGAGGGTGCATGTGGCGTGTAGGCGGACGCTACCTACTAATCTGCTCAATGCTGCAACCGTTGCTATGCGGAGTCTGCATGACAGTGTTCTTTCTTTGGAGAAGTGGCGTCTCTCCGAGAATGATGTGGCATACCTGGTTTTCGTGGCCAAGGTGCCAGAGGGCAAGGGATTTGTGGATAGCACCATCGGGGGTATGATCGTCCTGCGGTTTGATGACATCTTCACTATGTTTAACATTCATCCTCTGCACTACACCTTCGTTCGGCTATTTTCGCTGAGTATGGAGATGCGGACATCATGATAATCGACCCCTTCTACATGCGTGCCAAGATCTTGGGCAGCGCTAGGGACCGGCAAGTCGCTAGTTCACACCTCGAAGGCGTCATTCTGGCAAACCCAGATAAGGATAACTAAATCCGGGTAAACGTCGGGCCGGGCCGGGTTCTGGTCCGGGCTTGTAAAAGCCCGGCATTCATTTCCCAAGCCCGAGCCTGACCCGAAGCCCGAAACACTCCCTGTTTTCAAGCCCGAGCCCGAAGCCCCAAATCCCGGCCCGAACGCAGTTTTTTAGTGTACGCATGTGCAATCCCGGCCCGAAGCCCGAAAGCCCGGCCGGAAATACAGAAAAAATGAAACCCGAGCCCGGCCCGAACTATCTTCCGAGCTGCAAAACAAAGCCCGAGCCCGGCTCGAACGTCAAGCTCGACCCGGCCAGGCCCGGGTTTTTCGGGCCGGGCTCGGGCCGGGTCGTCGGGCCGGGCTGCCCATGCCCGGGTTTAAGGATAACTTCCTCGTGCCTAACTTTCCCGAGTAAGTCATCCCCTCACCGCCCCGTAACATATGATTTCTTAGATTTCAATCGTTCTTTTTTTTCTAACATTATGTGTTTTGTGAAGTGACACACATTGCACACTCATCCTCTTAAGCCCAAAATATTCCATGGCCACATATTTCGACTCGGACCGTCAGTCGAAGAAAGACTACACAAATATCAAGAAAGTTCGTGATGATGTTCTCCCTGGCTACGCCAGATATGGAGGCACCTTCAGCAGGCCAATTCGTAGGTACGGCAAGCACGTGTTCACCCACAATACGACGTTCCCCTGCGTCAAGCAGCCGCCTGGCGGTCAGAAGGATGCCTACTACGCCCTCCATCACATGCGGGCGATCGTATGGGACCATAATCACCTTCTACTACCAAATAATCTCAAAGATTG
The DNA here is from genome assembly GCF_002162155.2 of Triticum dicoccoides. Lineage (NCBI taxonomy): Eukaryota > Viridiplantae > Streptophyta > Magnoliopsida > Poales > Poaceae > Triticum > Triticum dicoccoides. Next base: position 790,777,532 of record NC_041385.1, on the reverse strand, counting down.
GGCCACACGCTTGTCGATAATCCAGGACACGGACATCAGACAAGAATTCTTTCACATCCAGTTGGAGTTTGCGGAAATCATCCATCAAGATGTCCTTCGTACCTCGAGGCAGCTCTACCTCAGATATCAACCATCCAACAGTGAGATAGAAACAACGCTACAAATGCAGGCTGACAACGCCCGCGATTTCACGACCATCATGAAAGACGACGGCTTCATCCATGCTCCGGTCCCTGAGTCGAGTCAAAAGTAGTGATGCTATGTAGTTTTGAAATGTCGATTAGCTCATGTTGTAATTAAACTTTAATGAACTTGTATGTCTCTTTGGTTTGGACAGTCGTTCAACTTATATGTAATCGATGCTATTTATTAGTAGGACCATGAATCGTGCTATTAATGTGTTGCTTTTCTCTTCTGATCCTTTTGTTGCATACTTATGTATTGCTTATGTATTGTCTGTGAATTGCTAGTAACGTTTTTTTTTGGCTAGTGCATAGAGATGCCGTCGTATGTCGTGTACAAGGGTAAGGTTTCCGGAGTCTACGACGACTGGGAGGAGTGTCGGAGACAGGTTCACCGTTTCAACGGTAACAGTTACAAAGGGTACAGCACTAGGGCGGAGGCGGAAGTTAGATACGCGCGCTATCTAGCGGGAGAGAGGAGGGAGACATCGACTTGTAATGTGAAGACAAACTCGCTAGTCGCGGTCTCGAGACTTGTAATGTTCTAACTTTGTTCGGTATTTTGAATTCGGAGACTAATATGATGAATTGTATTCGAAGACTAATTTTCTATTGTATTCGATAAATCTGTTGTTTATATGGTGTGTTGTCTATATTCTGTGCAGTAATATGTTTTGTAACCTGTGCAAATATCAAAAAAGGAAAAAATTCCTAATATTCATACTAGTGGCGCACCACACTGCACTTTACTGGCGCACTGCAATAAGCACACTAGTGGCGCATTATTTAGAAGTGCTCCATTAGTAACCCAGAGCACAAGGTAAATATGGGCCCTGGGAGGCATAGTAATGGCGCGCCGTGTGACACACTAATGGCGCACTCCCGGGTGCGCCACCATTGTCTGGTATACTAATGGAACACCAGAGGTGCGCCATTAGTATTAATTACTAGTGGCGTGATGCTAGTGGCGCACCTGTAGTGCGTCATTAATGGCCAAAACAGGTGCGCCACTAATTAGCCCTTTCCTAGTAGTGGGTCGCTTCCCAAAAACCTAATCGCCCCTCTCCCGTACAGGATCCGGAGAAGCGGGGTTCCGGAGACCTGCTCTCCGGTTGATCATGTACGCGGCGGACGGGATGTAGTCGCTGGCGGCAGCAGCAGCTAAAGGAACGATAGTGGTGGTGCGCGTGAAGTAGATGCGATCTGTTCATGGCATCTAGGGTTTAGCAGACAGCCAACATATATAGGCGCGGCTGCGTGGAGAGACGTGTGCTTGACGCACGTCCGAGTCGGTGACAGCCCACGATCTGACGTCTAAGATCATGATCTCGGCTTGGCTCATTCCCGCGGCACGTCGTGACGAGGCGTGGCGAGGTAGGCGGCGGATGAGGAGTGCACGAGGGCCTCTCCTCTTCTCAACCTCCAATAACATGTGGAAGAGAATTAATACCTTATAAGAAGGTCCAACTCCTTCTCCACTAACGGCATGGGACTGGACTTCCCACTACCCTAGTGCCAATTAAACCCACATGGACCCTTAGAGATTTTTAGAAATTGTTAGATGGGTCTAAAGCCCTCCCCATATTTCAACAACGACCACCAAGAGTCCAAGAGATCATGAGTGTTTTCCTCTCATTGGCGGCAACTAATGCAATGGACGCCAGCTCTGTCACTGGGTGCCTTAAGCTAAATTTGACTTTTTTTATGTATTTAACTCGTGAGTTCCACTCAGTTTTCAAGTTCACCCAAATGATATAGTGAGCATCTAGATAAAAAAAACTGTAAAGTAGTATCAAGTCGCGTACAATGACTGTATTGAGGAATAAAACTCAAAAGCTAGCTACAACAACTTATCGTCTCAAACATACAGTGGGGTGTCTTTGGAAGCAAAAATTTCTGATTTTTCCATGCAAGCACGTGCAGTTTGCCGATCCTCATATGTTGAAATGCCTAGGAAATCAAAATTCCAATATTCTAAAAGCGACACCAAACGGAACAGCTTCCGCAACTGCAACATTCAAGATGACATGAACAAAGACAATTACAACAACCCTCTACCAGATCACAGTGCCACATCTTCCACCTCCCAGCATAGCACATCGTCGTACTTGCAAATGAAGATAGACAGGCACAATTGTCACAGGAAATGTCAAGGGCAGGAATAGGTAGTAACACATGGTAAGTGAGACACCAAAGTAAATGATATTATCTTCTTGCTAGATTCGACTTAGCTTACAAGAATTTGCTGCTACATAGACATGTAGAATATGTATATATTATTTTAAATATATTCTACTCCCTCCATTCCTAAATATAAGTCTTTCTAGAGATTTCACTACGGACTACATACAAAGCAAAATGAGTGAATCTACACTCTAAAGTACATCTATATACATCTGTATGTAGTCCGCATTGAAATCTCTAAGAAGACTTATATTTAGGAACGGAGGGAGTAGTAACTAAGTAAAACGTTTGTAATAAAACATCAGCCGGATAGGGGCAAAAGACAATTTGGTGATCATGTGTTCTAATTTGAGATTCCCTACCTATCATTTCGGATAGCGGCTAGAGGTTGGTTCTCATATTGTAGAAGCAGCGCTGGACACAATGGCGGCATAGAAGAAACCCACAAATAATACGATGCCAAATGCAACGAGTGCTGACCCCGTTAGTTGATCTCTGGAAAAGTGCATCATCTCTTTTGCCTTAGTGGGTACAGATTGAATCTTTGATCCTGTTAAGTTATTGAACAAGGGACAGAATTAGCAAAGTTGAACTTTTGGTGCAAGGTCAGTTTAAACATTGTACTAGAACTTTCAGGTGTCTCTCAAAACATGACTCAGAAGAGCTAGTGTTGAGAATTAGCAGTACTACTACACAAAGTACCCACATAGTACAACAACACAACACCTAGTTACACACAGCCGGTATATTTTGACAGACAATGCAGTCCATGAAGCAATCAAATAAGAAATAGAAGGATCAGTTAATCGAAGTGTGAAAGGTGTAGGATGCAACTCATTGTATTCCATGAAGCAGGTTACAATATATACACGGGATGTCTTGCGTGACAAGGAAACTAGCAATACAAGATATGTCACGTTCAACAACACC
>NC_041385.1:790734908-790773983 GCF_002162155.2 Triticum dicoccoides | reverse complement strand
GGAACGAAACTCCTGGAATGCAGCGGTTGGAAGCCCCTTGGTCATAATGTCAGCAAACTGCTGGGTGGTCGGTACATGAAGAACACGAAGCTGACCCAACTGTACCTTCTCGCAGACAAAGTGAACATCAAGTTCAATATGCTTGGTGCGCTTGTGCTGCACCGGATTGGCCGCGAGATAGGTGGCCGAAACATTATCACAAAAAACCACCGTAGCTTTCGGGATTGGAACCCGAAGTTCACCAAGTAGCTGACGGAGCCAACATGTCTCGGCAACAATATTCGCGACAGCACAATAATCGGCCTTGGCACTCGAGCGGGAGACAGTGGGCTGCCGCTTGGAGGACCAAGAGATGAGAGAGTCACCGACGAAGACACAATATCCCGACGTAGATCGTCGAGTGTCAGGACAACCGACCCAATCCGCACAAGTGTAAGCAAGCAGCTCGGTGGAGGCGGAGGCGCGAAGAAGAAGTCCAAAGGTCGGTGTGCCACGAATGTACCGAAGAATGCGCTTGACCAGAGACCAGTGAACATCATGGGCGAGTGCATATGCAAGCAAACTTGCTGCACCTCAAACTGAATGTCTGATCTGGTGAGCGTGAGGTACTAAAGTGCACCAACAATACTGCGGTAGAGAGCGGCATCAGTGGCAGGCTGCTCAGCAGTAGCAGAGAGCTTCGGCTTGGCCTCGGCAGGAGTGGCAGCAGGCTTGCAGTCGGTCATACCAGCACGATCCAGGAGATCAAGAGCATACTGTCCTGGATGAAGAAAATATCCGGAGGCATCACATCACACATTAATGCCGAGGAAGAAGTGCAATGCGCCCCAGTCCTTAAGCCAAAACTCACAACCAAGACGACCGATGATGTCGCGAAGTAGATCCGCGCGAGAGGCGGTGATGACAATATCATCAACATACAAAAGAAGCATGGCGACATGATCAACTCGATGAAGCACAAATAGCGACGTGTCCGAGGTGGTGCTGTGATGTCTACTACGCAACCTTCTTCTTATAGACGTTGTTGGGCCTCCAAGTGCAGAGGATTGTAGGACAGTAGCAAATTTCCCTCAAGCGGATGACCTAAGGTTTATCAATCCGTGGGAGGCATAGGATGAAGATGGTCTCTCTCAAACAACCCTGCAACCAAACAACAAAGAGTCTCTTGTGTCCCCAACACACCCAATACAATGGTAAATTATATAGGTGCACTAGTTCGGCGAAGAGATGGTGATACAAGTGCAATATGGATGGTAGATATAGGTATTTGTAATCTGAAATTATAAAAAGAGCAAGGTAACTAATGATAAAACTGAGTGTAAACAGTATTGCAATGGTAGAAAACAAGGAGTAAGGTTCATACTTTCACTAGTGCAAGTTCTCTCAACAATAATAACATAATTGGATCATATAACTATCCCTCAACATGCAACAAAGCGTCACTCCAAAGTCACTAATAGCGAAGAACAAACGAAGAGATTATTGTAGGGTGCAAAACCACCTCAAAGTTATCCTTTCTGATCGATCTATTCAAGAGTCCATAGTAAAATAACGCGAAGCTATTCTTTCCGTTCGATCTATCATAGAGTTCGTACTAGAATAACACCTTAAGTCACAAATCAACCAAAACCCTAATGTCACCCAGATACTCCAATGTCACCTCAAGTATTTGTGGGCATGATTATACAATATGCATCACACAATCTCAGATTCATCTATTCAACCAACACAAAGTACTTCAAAGAGTGCCCCAAAGTTTCTACCAAAGAGTGAAGATGAAAACGTGTGCCAACCCCTATGCATAAGCTCATTGAACCCGCAAGTTGATCACCAAAACATACATCAAGTAGATCACGGGAATATCCCATTGTCACCACAGATAAGCACGACAGGACATACATCAAGTGTACTCAAATCCTTAAAGACTCAGTCCGATAAGATAACTTCAAAGGGAAAATTCAATCGCTTACAAGAGAGAAGAGGGGGAGAAACATCATAAGATCCAACTATAATAGCAAAGCTTGCGATACATCAAGATTGTGCCAAATCAAGAACACTAGAGAGAGAGAGAGAGAGAGAGAGATCAAACACATAGCTACTGGTACATACCCTCAGCCCCGAGGGTGAACTACTCCCTCCTCGTCATGGAGAGCGCCGGGAAGATGAAGATGGCCACCGGTAAGGGATCCCCCCTCCGGCAGGGTGCCAGAACAGGGTCCCGATTGGTTTTTGGTGGCTACAGAGGCTTGCGGCGGCGGAACTCTCGATCTATTGTGCTCCCAGAGGTTTTTGGGGTATATGGGTATATATAGGCGAAAGAAGTCGGTCAGGAGGGCCACGAGGGACCCACGAGGGTGGGGGCGCGCCCAAGGGGTAGGGTGCGCCTCCCTGCCTCATGGCTTCCTCGAAGCTTCCCTGACTTCTATTCCAAGTCTCCTGGATTGCTTCTGTTCCAAAAATAACTCTTCCGAAGGTTTCATTCCATTTGGACTCCGTTTGATATTCCTTTTCTGCGAAACACTAAAATAGGAAAAAAAACAACAATTTGGGTTGGGCCTCCGATTAATAGGTTAGTTCCAAAAAATAATATAAAAGTGTATAGTAAAGCCCATTAAACATCCAAAACAGGTAATATAATAGCATGAATACATCATAAATTGTAGATACATTGGAGACGTATCATGCTGCGAAACCCAAGAGCAGTGAGGAATGCTGCAATGCATTGATACCAAGCACGAGGCGCCTGTTTCAGACCATATGGAGACCGTGATAGCAAGCAGACATCATCAGGCCGAGTGGGATCAACAAAACCAGTAGGCTGCTGACAGAGAACACGCTACTAGAGATGTCCATACAGAAAGGCGTTGTTGATGTCAAGTTGATGAACAGGCCAATGACGACATGCAGAAAGCTTAAGAACAACACGAATCGTGGCGGGTTTGACGACCGGGGATAAGGTCTCCGAGAAATCAACACCGGCATGTTGTGCGAAGCCGCAAACAACCCCACAAGCCTTGTAACTGTCCAAAGAGCCATCCGGAAGAAACTTGTGCCGAAATACCCACTTGCCGGTGATGATGTTAGCACCAAGGGGACGAGGGGCCAATGTCCAAGTCCGGTTGGCGACGAGAGCATCATACTCAGAACGCATAGCTGCGAGCCAATGTGGATCACTCAAAGCAGAGCCCACCGAGCGCGGTACGGGAGAGATGACCATGACACTGAGATTATGAAAGCGAGGGTTCGGTTGCCGGATCCCTTCTTTGGTGCACGTCAACATAGAGTGATGAGGCGGCGGAGGCAGGGGCCGAGCCTGATGTCGAGGAGGAGCCGCAACATCGGGCGAGGGCGGGGCCGTGGTGGCAACCGCGGGTGACGAGGCGGCGGTTGAGGCCGGAGACGAGACCGCTGACGAGAGCGGCATGACCGCGGACGAGGCCACGGATGGCGAGAAGGCCGCGGACGGGTCCGCGAGTGGAACCGCGGAGGAGGCCGCAGCCGAAGGTAACAGAGCCGTGGGCGAGGTTGTGGGTGGCGAGGAGGACGCATCGGCAGATGAGGCCGTAGCTAGCATCGGGGCGGGAAGAACCGCAGCCGATGTGGGCGGGGTCACGAAGGGAGGGACGGCCGAGGACCCAGCCGTAAAACCTCCGGAGGCCGACGAGGGAGAGGCCAACGGGCCAGCAGGTGCGGGTGCCGACGCCTGCCGAGGCGAGGCCGGCTCCACCTGAGCCGGTGAGGGAGGTCCTGCCGAGAGACCCAAATTGCCCGCCGAATGGGGATGTGGGCGCGGCGAGGGGAGCGCAAGGGCTCCCCGAGGCAGCCGGGTGGGAGCGTCCGAGGACGGGGCTGCCGTCGGCGAAACCTGTTGAAAGGGAAAAACAACTTCATCAAAATAAACATGCCGCGAGACGAACACACGACGAGAGACTGGGTCGAAGCAGCGAAATCCTTTGGTGTTGCGTTGATAGCCAAGAAAGACGCAAGCGAGAGACCGCGGTGCAAGTTTATGTGGAGCAGTAGCGGTGATGATGGGGTAACACAAGCAACCGAAGACGTAGAGATCGTCATAGGAAGGAGGAGACCCGAACAAAAGGTGATGAGGTGTATTGCTCCATCGTGGTTTCATGGCCGGATGTTGAGAAGAAGAGTGGCGGTGGCGAGAGCATCGGGCCAAAAACAAGCGGACATGTGTGCATGGAAGAGCAACCCGCGCACACTCATTTAGTGTGCGGAGAACACATTCGACACGTCCGTTTTGTTGGGATGTATATGGACATGTAAGACGAAAAATGGTGCCATGAGTGGAGAGGAGATGTCTAATGGCGAGGTTATCAAATTCTTTTCCATTATTGGTTTGAAGGTGAGCAATGGTGCGATGAAAATGGGTGCGGACATAATCATAAAATGAGTAGAGGGTGGAGGCGACATCGGATTTACGGCGTAGCGGATAAGTCCAAGTGAAGTGAGAAAAATCATCTAAGATCACAAGATAATATGATAGACCCGAGTTGCTAGACACGGAAGATGTCCAAACATCACAATGAATAATATAAAAGGGAAAAGTGGCTATTGATGTAGATGAAGGAAACATCAAAAGAACGTGTTTTCCGATGCGACAAGCATGACAAGTATGTGCCGCTGATTTATTAAATGAAAAGGGAAACATGCTCAAAATTTTATGAAGAGCGTCGGCGCCGGGATGACCAACTCGAGCGTGCCAAAGCGAGTCTTCGGCATGAAGAGCAACCGGACCGCCACTCGTCGTAGGACCGCATGGGTAGAGATCGTCAGGGGAATCACAGCGGTGCAGAACCCTCCGGGAGCGAGCATCCTTTACAAAAAAACCAAGTTTGTCAAACTCAACAGTGACAGGATTTTCACGAGTAAGAGTACGAACAGAGCATAGGTTTTTGATTAAGAATGGTGAAATAAGCATATTATTAAGAGTTCAAGGAGAGGAGGGAAACAAGAGGGAGGAAGAACCGTGATGGGTGATGGGAAGGGAGGAACCATCACCAACCATGATGTGAGAGTTGAAAGGGTAGGGGGAGGCGTGGGAGACGATACCAGGGTTGGAAGCTATGTGAGCGGCAGTGCCCGTGTCCATATACAAATCGCCACCTCTGCTATAGTTGCTCGGCGAAGGCGCAACATGAAGAGCGAAGAGGAGGGCGGGATCCCATGCACCACCGTGGGTGCCGCCATACGCGCCATAAGCCGGAGGGCCACCATATGCCGTCGGACCACCGTAGGGCGCAGCACCACCATATGATGCGGGTCTGGGGGCGGGCGTGGTTAGCAGTGCCTGATGAGAGGCCGGCCGCGGACCGAGGATGCCCGGAGCAGGAGGGTGAGGGACGGGCATGGAGTACGTATGTACAACACCCGTCCAGGGATTGTACCCTGACAGCCACGGTGGAGGAGGATCGACCGCGGTGGTCTTGGGCGGGCGTTGCGCGGTGTTGGAGTTGCGGGCGCGACCCCCACGGCCCTTCTGCTTGCGGCCACGGGCGGGGGCGGGCGGGGGAGGCAGGGTCGGCGCAGGAGCATGTGGCGCAGTCAGGGCAGGAGGCGCCCCGATGCCGGCGGCGAGGCCGATGTGGAGCGCGACGTGGGTCGCCTGCCGAGCAGAGTGACAAAGTCGCTTCTCCTCCATGCGAAGGTAAGTGACCACCTTGGCGTACGTCGGTGTGATGAGGGAGAGGTTGGCGGTGGACTGGCCGAGGTCGGGGTGGAGGCCCTGAAGAAGGTTGGTGAGGAGGATGGAGTCGTTGATGTTCATGCCGACGTCGCGGAGCTTGTCGGCGAGGACCTTTAGCCGCGTGCAGTACTCATCGATCGAAAGATCATGTTGCTGCATAGTGAAGAACTCCCCTTGGAGGAAGACACGACGTTGACTCTGATTGTCGAGGAAGAGATCGCACAACCATGTCCACATGGCGTACGCCGAGGGGTCATGGGAGTTCACCATGTTGAAGAGGCCTGGAGAGATGGTGAGGAAGAGCCACTTGACGATGCAGGCGTCCACGGCAAGCCACTCGTCGTCGTCCTTCATGTCACGGAAGTCGACGCTCCCATCAACGTGCTCGATGAGATGGTAGGAGCGGAACAAAAGCGCGAAGTAGGTGCGCCATGCATTGTAGGACGGCGAGTCGAGGTCGAGGATGACAGGCACCTGATCCTTGATGTGGAGCTCATTGAGGCGATCCGAGGTGAACATGGCACCGGCAAAGGAGCCGGCGTCGGAGGGTTCGGCCTTGGAGCGAGCCATGGTGGGGGAGGAGTGTGGCGCGGTTAGGATTTGGGAGGTGGTGGAGGGAGAAGATGGCAGGGGCGTAAGGCGGCGGCTGCGTGGGAGGAGTAGGAAGGGTGGCTGCAGCGAGGAGGTGGCAGCGGCGAGTTAGAGTTTAGGAGAGTTGCAGCGGCGGCTACGGGAGGGAGGGTGCGGCGGCAGCCTAGGGTTGAGGAGGCGCGGCGGCGGCGGCGCAGGGCCGAAGCGATGGAGATCGTCGAGTAAACTGATACCATGTGGAAAGGTGTAGGATACAACTCATTGTATTCCATGGAGTAGGTTACAATATATACACATGATGTCTTGCGTGACAAGGAAACTAATCCTACCATATCTCTAGGAGTTAACTATACAAGGCTAGAGAAGATAGAAATACCAATACAAGATATGTCACGTTCAACACGAAGCACTAACCATTTGGGGTGATTGCATGCCACACATGCACACACAACTTGACCAAGTCACCAAGCTGGGGTGATTGCTTGCCACACATGCACACACAAGGCGCTTGCCCCGGGTAGCATGGAATGGCTTCCATACTCACCACAACTTTGCGCTACCTCGCAACCATGCAGTAATGCCTCAGAGCCAACCAGGAATCAGTAACCTATTTGTTGATTCGTAGTATCACTCGAAATACCTCTTCTCTATTTTTATTGCATGCATTACCGACTAAATGAAGCACCTCAATATCGATATTTATATTGTACTAGATGATGGTTGGTTTTACTTTTGGGTTAATGGATGCATAGCTAATGCTCTCACCAACCAAGAAGATGTACGCATGAACTTCCATTATAAAGGACCCGGCACCTTACTAATTAACTCCCTACTTATCTTATCAGGACATTACCAGCACCCAAAGTAAGTTGAAAGAAGTCGAGGCTCTAGAGATAGAGTGAGAGCAGTGAAAATTACAACGGTTTCTTATTGTGCAACACAACAATAAATTGTGAATGGGAGGCATATGGAACACATTAGTCGTCAAAGGATCCTTAGTAGCCATTTAGAGGTCCTTGTGCGAACTCTTGAACTCTACCACCGGCCATAGTCCCACACTTTGGCACGGCCATGACGGCCATGCCTGCTGCCGGTCAGCACTTAACATTGCGGCTTTCACTTCTCGAGCGTTGTTGTCAATGCTTCGGCTGTGGTCTGTTGTCGCTGCTGCCCGCAAGGGCCTTGTCTGTCTTAGGGTACTTATAGGATGGAAGAACACGTCTCGAACAAATGGAAAATTCATTGGTTTCATCGCTTGGGGTCCTCACCTTTTGGGACTTGGGTCAATAAATTGTGGGAAGAATTGAATAAAGGAGATGTGACCGGAGAAATGAGAAGAGATAGTGACGGTGTGCTAGGACCAGCTGAGAATTTGAAGCACAAGTATGACCTTTTACCATTTTTTGAGAAACAAGACATTTTACTCCTGTGTGACTAGCTTTTTTTAGGGGTAAAGCCAAGTTTATGCATCAAAGTCCATCATGTGGATCACCGAACCAAACGTGGCAACTGAGACCTCTAGAAAAAGAAAACATAGCTAATATATGTGCTTCATGATTGACAGCACGACTCTCAAAAGAAAATTTACAATGAAAAGTAGAAGATTTAAGGTTGATCTCACTTATGATTGCTCTGTATCTCCCACGTGCACTCCTGTTGATATCTGAAACTGACAATCTGAAGCAATGATGAAGTTCTTGATATTCAAATCTTCAGCAAGAGAAAGGGCCTCAGGACACGCTAGAGCTTCCAACGTTGCTGGATCAAAGACTACTTCAACAACTAAACCGAACTACCCATATAGTTACCGGCTTCGTCCCTGCACACGGTCGCCGCTGAGGCTCCTCTACCTGCTAGAACCCCTGCGTCAACATGGATTTTACAGTATCCCACAGGTGGCTTCTTTGGTTTTGAAACTGTCACATGTGAGATGGCAGCATTTCGGCTGGTGCGTTGGTGTTGGTCTCTGATGATTACTTGGCGTTGGTGTTGGTGTTGAACGAGTGTCTCGCTGGGCCTGTTGATTTCTCTATATTTTCTTCCTTCCTATATATTCTTATAAATCTACAGTGACATGCACATGGTAAGGTACCCTGCTAAGGCCAGGCCCTGGGTGGCCGCAGTCTTTTCCGTGGCCCAGGGCCGACCCTTTTCTTAGTATCTGCATAGTTGTGGAAACAAACACCCCTAAAAAAGTTGTCGAAACTAACAAATCTGGAAGATTATGGAACAGCCTATTCAGATTTTCACTATAGCACATAGCAGATGTTAAATCGCCTAGGAAACCTACATGCATGTCGGTGGTTCAAAATAGAACACGGATAAAACCTCCTACAACTGCGACAACAAAGATGACTTTACCAATTTCCAGTGGCAGAGCTTCATAGGAAAAACTGGGTGGGCCAGTCCAAATGAGAGGACAAAATTTTCAAATTCTGAACCATGTACGTAAGTAGGAATATTCTATCAACTAATTTTGTCCTCATATCTAGGCATAGCAAATTCTGCTGTTTACATATCTAGGCATACCGATTCATCATTGCAAGCTTTCCAACAACGAATGGAAGTGTATTGAGGATCGGTTCGAAAAGAATCTTAGTTGCTGGAAGGGCAAACTAATGTCATATGGAGGCCGACTAATTCTCATTAATTCGGTGCTCACGAGTATGCCAATGTTTCTTTTGTCCTGCTTCGAAGTACCAGTTGGGGTTCGGAAAAGATTGGACTTTTATCGATCTTGTTTTTTCTGGCAGAGTGATGAGTTAAAGAGGAAGTACAGACTTGCTAAATGGGATATTATCTGTAGGACAAAAGACCAAGGTGGGCTTGGAATTGAAATTTTAGAGGTGAAGAACAGATGTCTTCTCAGCAAATGGTTGTACAAGCTATCTATAGAGACCGAGGCCCCTTGGGCCCAGATTCTGCGTAATAAGTACCTTCATTCTAAAACCTTGTCTGAGGTGTCGGTCAGACCGACCGACTCACCGTTTTGGAAAGGACTAATGAGAGTTAGTTTAGCATTTTTCCATAGGGCAAAATTCAATATTGGTAATGGTACTTCCACGAGATTCTGGGAGGATACATGGTTAGGGGAGACGCCTAGCTATCCAATATCCTTCTCTCTATAATATTGTTCAGCGTAGAGATGCTTACGTTGCATCAGAACTACTGTCCACTCCCCTCAATATTCAATTCAGGAGGACTTTAGCGGGAAACCGTTGGGAATCTTCGCTCCATCTTGTGAGAAGATTGATGGATGTTCACCTCTCTAAACAGCCAGACCAGTTGCGCTGGAAACTTACTCAGAATGGAGTATTTTCGGTAAAATCCATGTATGTGGATATTATTAATTCATGCATTATCCCTCGATCTTTGCATATCTGAAAAGTCAAAGTGCCCTTGAAAATTAAAGTGTTTATGTTGTTTGTTCACAAGTAAGTCTTTCTAACTAAGGACGATTTGGCTAAGCGTAACTGGACAGGATCACGAAGATGTGTTTCTGCGATCATGATGAGTCTGTCAAACACCTATTTCTCGATTGCCTAATGGCAAAAAAATTATGGCGGTCCGTGCACATAGCTTTTAACATTACTCCTCTGAATACCATCCACACGTTATTTGGGACCTGGCTGGATGTAGTACAATCAGAAACCGCGAAACTGACTCGTGTAGGAGTGTGTGCTTTATTATGGGCTATATGGAATTGTTGGGGAATGTAGTAATTTCAAAAAAATTACTACGCACACGCAAGATCATGGTGATGCATAGCAACGAGAGGGGAGAGTGTCGTCCACGTACCCTCGTAGACCGTAAGCGGAAGCGTTATGACAACGCGGTTGATGTAGTCGTACGTCTTCACGATCGACCGATCCAAGTACCGAACGTACGACACCTCCGTGATCTGCACATGTTCAGATAGGTGACGTCCCACGAACTCACGATCCAGTAGAGGTTCGAGGGAGAGTTCCGTCAGCACGACGGTGTGATGACGGTGTTGATGAAGCTACCGACGCAGGGCTTCGCCTAAGCACCGCTACAATATGACCGAGGTGGATTATGGTGGAGGGGGGCACCGCACACGGCTAAAGATCAATGATCAACTTGTGTGTCCATGGGGTGCCCCCCTGCCCCGTATATAAAGGAGTGGAGAAGGGGAGGGGCCGGCCCTCTCTATGGCGCGCCCTAGGGTAGTCCTACTCCCACCGGAAGTAGGATTCCCCCCCTTCCAAGTAGTAGGAGTAGGAGAGAAGGAAAGGGAAGAGAGAAGAGAAGGAAGGAGGGGGAGCCGCCCCTCCCCCTAGTCCAATTCGGACTAGGCCTTGGGGGGCGCGCGGCCTGCCCTCTCTCTCTCTCCCTTAAAGCCCAATAAGGCCCATATACTCCCCGGCGAATTCCTGTAACTCTCCGGTACTCCGAAAAATATCCGAATCACTCGGAACCTTTCTGATGTCCGAATATAGTCGTCCAATATATCGATCTTTACGTCTTGACCATTTCAGGACTCCTCGTCATGTCCCCGATCTCATCCGGGACTCCGAACTACCTTCGGTACATCAAAACACATAAACTCATATTACCGATCGTCACCGAACGTTAAGCGTGCGGACCCTACGAGTTCGAGAACTATGTAGACATGACCGAGACACGTCTCCGGTCAATAACCAATAGCGGAACCTGGATGCTCATATTGGCTCCTACATATTCTACGAAGATCTTTATAGGTCAAACCGCATAACAACATACGTTGTTCCCTTTGTCATCGGTATATTACTTGCCCGAGATTCGATCGTCGGTATCTCAATACCTGGTTCAATCTCATTACCGACAAGTCTCTTTACTCATTCTGTAATGCATCATCCCGTAACTAACTCATTAGTCACATTGCTTGCAAAGCTTATATTGATGTGCATTACCGAGAGGGCCCAGAGATACCTCTCCGAAACACGGAGTGAAAAATCCTAATCTCGATCTATGCCAACTCAACAAGTACCATCGGAGACACCTGTAGAGCACCTTTATAATCACCCAGTTATGTTATGACATTTGGTAGCACACAAAGTGTTCCTCCGGTATTCGGGAGTTGCATAATCTCATAGTCATATGAACATGTATAAGTCATGAAGAAAGCAATAGCAATATACTAAACGATCAAATGCTAAGCTAACGGAATGGGTCAAGTCAATCACATCATTCTCTAATGATGTGATCCCGTTAATCAAATGACAACTCATGTCTATGGCTAGGAAACTTAACCATCTTTGATTTAATGAGCTAGTCAAGTAGATTCATACTAGTGACACTCTGTTTGTCTATGTATTCACACATCTACTAAGTTTCCATTTAATACAATTCTAGCATGAAAAATAAACTTTTATCATGATATAAGGAAATATAAATAACAACTTTATTATTGCCTCTAGGCCATATTTCCTTCAGGAATTGCATTAATGATTTGGTTTTTAATAGAACAACACATATTCATTTCTTGCAGGTTATTTTTCGGGCCACTACACTGCTCCGTATGTGGTTGCTACTCACTCCAACAGATGCCAGGGAGCGTATGGTTACTGGGTCTATCCGTTCAGAGACGGTAGCACGGGCTATCTTCAACCGGTTTGGATGGCGGTCATGTAATAGGATAGGTGTTTAGTTTCCTATCTTTCTTTATTCCGCCAGTTGTGGCTATTCCGCTTTCTTACAGTTAGCTCTTTGTGTGCCTTTTTGTAATTCGAGACCTGATGACTTTGTCGAACTATTTGCTTTTTAATAAGATGGTCGCATGCATCTTTCTGATGCAGAGGCCGGGGATAACCTCCTCTTCAAAAAAAATAAAAAAATCAACTAATTGAATTTCAGATTACTATACCCTAAAGCAAAACTGGTATATTGAGAAAGGAGGATTTAGTCAATATAATTCAGTAGCCGGAGAAGGGAGTGGTGATGTCTGCGACAGAGACGGAGAACAAGGTGACATGTGGAGGAGAAGGTGGCGGGTGATCGAGAGCTTGACAAACACGGTGGGAGAGGATGTGAGTCCAGCGCCTGTTAGGTTTAATCTTGACTAGGTTAATTAGCAATAATCTTGAGTTGTAATCTGGAAGGATAGGTTAGTGTCCTAATTAGAGTCCACGTGAGAGGAGTTAGTACTAGTCCGGAGTCGGGGCAGCAGTCCGGTTTGGAGTAAGTCAAGTCCAGGTCCGGCTAGGATTAGCACGTGACCGTGTAGGTCTAGGTTTGCTGTAGGTCGGTTTAGGTCATGTATATATATGTGACGAGGGCTGCGCCAGGTACATTGTAACACCGTGGAGAAAAACCAGAAAAGAAATAAAGAGAAAACAAAGGGCACGACAAGGGCCCTTGGCTATCAACGTTTTGCGTGCGCGTGTTCATCGTCTACTTTGATGTGATCGATCCTGTGGGCGAAGTTCCAACAACTGGTATCAGAGCCCAGGTGCCCGGAATGAATCTCGGTAGACTCATGGGTGGTCGGTCATGGTTGGCGGGCTGGAAACGCTGGTGTTAGCGGGCCCATGGATAACCGACGTGTGAGGGGGAGATTGTTGGGTTTAGTCCCACATCGGTTGGTCGGTCATGGTTGGTGGGCTGGAAACGCTGGTGTTAGCAGGCCCATGAATGACCGACGTGTGAGGGGGGATTGTTGGGTTTAGTCCCACATCGGTTGTGGGGGGAGACATAACACGATTTATAAGGGCTGGGGTGACCCCTCCTAATAGGCTAGTCTTTTGGGGGGAGGGCCCAAGGCCTGTCATAAGTCGGTGTTGCTCTCCAGTTGGGCCTGGTTGATGCATGTGGGTCGAAAACGCTGGTGATAGCGGACCCAGAATTGCGTAACAATTGGTATCTAGAGCAAGGTCGATTTGAAGCCGTGCTTGCCCCGGGGTGGCGAACCCGACTAGCGCCTCGGGGCGGGCGATATGGTCGCTGGGTGGTGCAGCGACGAGGAGCGTCGGGCGACGAAGTCACTGGGTGGTGCAGCGACGAGGAGGAGCGGTCTATCGTCGTTCGGCGGAGCGACACGAAAGGAGGCGACAGGTTGTCGTCGGCAAGGTGATGGAAGATGATCGTTGATGGGAGCGGTGGTGCCGAGGTGCGGTGCCGGAAAGTCGTCAGGATCGTCATTCTGGAGTTAGAGTCAAGGAGTCGTGCGGGTTAGCACGGTCGGTCGGTCGGTCGGTCAGTTGGTCGTCAGTCGTCGTCATGTCCAAGTGCTTGTCTCTGTGAGGAGGCGTTGAAGATGAAGCCCATGTCGTCTATGTGACTCGACGAGAGAATCAAGTTCAAGTATGTGGGGGCGGTAAACCAGTGAAGGTGAGTCTCTTCAATGAGGCCATGTCTCTATATGAGGCTGGAGTGGGCGGTGTAGTCCACAGGGTGGTGTGATCCACAAGGAGTCTGCATGTATCTCGCTAGGCTGGATGGTGTAGTCCACTGGGTGGTGTATTCCACGGTTACTAGCGAGGCTGGGTAGTCCAAGGCATATTTGAGGTGGTCCGTAAATTCGCCAAGTCAAGATTGGGGAGAGATTGTTGCGAGCAATCAAGACCGTCAATTTGATTTGTCGTGGTGTGAGCGGAGGAGTCGACAAGGGGTGAATCATCAACAAGCCAAGACCGGAGAAGCATGGAAGACATAGTGTCAAGATTAGGAAGAGATTGTTAAGTTTAATCTTGACTAGGTTAATTAGCAATAATCTTGAGTTGTAATCTGGAAGGATAGGTTAGTGTCCTAATTAGAGTCCACGTGAGAGGAGTTAGTACTAGTCCGGAGTAGGGGCAGCAGTCCGGTTTGGAGTAAGTCAAGTCCAGGTCCGGCTAGGATTAGCACGTGACCGTGTAGGTCTAGGTTTGCTGTAGGTCGGTTTAGGTCATGTATATATATGTGACGAGGGCTGCGCCAGGTACATTGTAACACCGTGGAGAAAAACCAGAAAAGAAATAAAGAGAAAACAAAGGGCACGACAAGGGCCCTTGGCTATCAACGTTTTGCGTGCGCGTGTTCATCGTCTACTTTGATGTGATCGATCCTGTGGGCGAAGTTTCAACAGTGCCTACTAAACAGGCCGAGTAAGTTTTTTTCTGAGACAAGATAGGCCGGATAAGTGCTTCATGGTTTGTGGATGCGGTGGTTCCTGCTTAGTGGAGTGGGCTCCAAAGTATACGTATAAATTTGTTTTCAGGAATGATGGGCGGGCCACGGCCGAGGTCTGCCCCAACGAAACTCCGTCCCTGCCGATTTCAATGAGAAGGGTATTATAAACTTGCCTCGAGATAGTACAATAGCATATAGTTGAGAATAAAAATCCAAAAGATAGAATAAGATTTTCAAAAGTTGTGGAGAGACAATTAAGCATGCATCTGGAAAATTACCTCTGAAAGGTTATGGAATGTTAGGATCCAATTTTAACTACAACACACATAGTAATACGTAAGAAAATGCCTATGAAATCTACATTCCATAGTTTTAAACGTAACACAAATAAAACATATTGTTCATCAAGACACTAAAGATGAAATTAAAAAGCAGTGGGAGCCTCTTCTGTTGTAAACTCTGACAATAATGATGACATAACTGATTTCAAATGGAGAACGATACTACAAGGTTTCCTCAAGGTAGTATAATAGTCTGTAGTTGGGAATAAAATCCAAACTCTAGAATGAAATTTTCAAACTCATGGTTAGGCAATGCACCATGCACTTAGAAACAAAAAAAATCTGGAAGGTAGTGGAATAGTTGACTCAGATTTTCACTAGAGAGCACATAGTATTTCTTTTGAAGAATTTCATCACGAGAAAGGGGGTTGCTGCAGTTCATTAAGAAGAGGAGAGATGGTCCAGTGTATCCGGAAAACCAGGACCCAAAACCTAACTTTTCCCGATTAATCCGAGAAAACCAAGTGAAAACCCAAGAACGAAAAACAGGAAAACAAAAAAGGAAAAAAGACACTAGAGCTTTTTTTACGGGCAAGACAAATACAACATCAAGGAACATTGCCTGACCTAGACACTAGACATCAAAATGCCTAGGAACACTATATGCCAATGGTTCGAAATGAAAACACGAATGAAACCTCCGGTTCAAGATGACAAGACGAAAGATTCATATCCGGGCCCTCCAACCTACAAGGAATGCCAACCACAAGTTTGACCAAACTAGCATGGAACTGCTGTTAGGTAGCACCACACCACCTTGGTGACACACTTCTCTATTTTCTTGGGATACATATATCATATTCAGCACCATGATGTTGACATTTTCTATTGTGTAGATGGTAAGTTGATTTTGCTTTGGAGATAATTGACACATAGATAAGATTTACAACCTAGCATGGAAGAAGATAGTAAAAATAAGCTACAAAGAAGAAAGATGCAAACAGAAAAGGCATATCATTTGCAATCTTTAAGGCCACCTGCAAATGCGAGGTGCGAGAGGTGGTCTCCTCAAGATCGGAGCAGTTTGCTCCTTGCACAAATTTCAAATGGTGTACGAGGCTATAACATTGAGCATGTTCTGGTTTTAAGTAGAGGCTTTGGACACACAAGCCTGACAAATGAGTATTCAGTGTTGAGCCCAGGGTTAGATGCAAGTTGTGCCATTCCAATTCTGTTGACCCGCGCGCGCTGTGCCATTCTCGTCCCTGATGGGGACAACGTGGCCATGGTCACCGAGCTCCGCAGGGGGCACCGCCATGCCATGGCTGTCAGGGTACTGCCATGCCCTAGGTTTGTCGACCTCGCCTCCAAGCACTGCCATGTCGGCCGCAGCTCGTCGCCAACTGAGATCGTGCACCATAACTGACTGCAGCATTTGCCGACACCTGTAATAGCAAATGCCATCAGCTTACTTGACAAATAACCGTAGCAAAACGTCATTGCCGGATGTAGCATAGCATCTCCCAGTCATAGTTCCAGCTCTGTCGACAGCCTGTTCCAGCAAACAACGTACACACGGTTGCAGCAAACGACGTTGTCGGTTCCAGCTCCTCTCTGTTGCGTGTTGGAATTCTGCCCACAGGATCGATCACATCAAATCACGATGAACACGCACACGCAGAAACTTTTGCCAAAATCACATGTCGTGCCTCTCTTCTCTTTATTAATTTTCTGTTTTCCACGGTGTTACAATAAACAGACGCCTAGGTTGTGCTTATATACACATATAAGAAACCGACTCAAGCAACCCAAAGAGCTAAACCTATTCGTACAAGACTCATAAACCTACACGGACACGTGCTGCTGCTAAGCCACGTACATGACCAAGTCTAGTATCAACCGGACTCAAACATACACGTAGGTAAACAGAACTACCACTACTAAACTCTCCTCACGTACACCCTAGTAGGAATCCAACTTGCATAAACCTGCCTACTACTCCTACGTAACTCAATTAACTCAAGATTATTTCTAACAATGTCTCCCTAATCTTGACATACTTTGTCTTCTGTGCTTCTCCGACCTTGACTTGTTGTAGATCACCCCTTGTCGCTCATCCGCTCGCACCACGACAAGTTAAATTGATAGGCTTCATCGACTGCAACAATCTCTCCCCAATTTCAACTTGGCGAATTTACAGACCACCTCAAATATGCCTTGGACTACCCAGCCTCGCCAGTAACATGTGGAAAACTCCACCCGGTGGACTACACCATCCACCCTAGCGGGATACATGCAGAATCGTTGTGGATCACACCACCCTGTGGACTACACCGCCCACTCCAACCTCATGTAGAGACATGGCCTCACTGAAGAGACTCACCTTCACGGGTTTACCGCCCCCACATAGTTGAACTTGATCCTCTCGTTGAGACACACAGACGACCTGAGCTTCATCTTCAACGCCTCCTCACAGAGACGGGCACTTGGACATGACGACGACTGACGACCAACTAACCGACCGACTGACCGTGCTAACCCGCATGACTCCTTGACTCTAACTCCCGGATGACGATCCTGACGACTTTCCGGCACCGCATCACCGCACCACAGCCCCCGTCAACGATCTCCATCCACCGCCTTGCCGACGACATCCCGCCGTCTTCCTCCATGTCGCTCCGCCGAACGACAATCTCCCGATCCTCCTCATCGCTGCAGCACCCAACGACAACATTGCCCGCTGCTCCTCGTCGCTGCACCACCCATCGACCATATCACCCGCCCCGATACGCTAGCAGATCGCCACCCCGGGGCAAGCGCGGCTTCAAATCGACCTAGCTCTTATACCAATTTCTGGAATTCTGCCCACAGGATCGATCACATCAAATCACGATGAACACGCACACGCAAAAACTTTTGCCAAAGGCACGTGTCGTGCCTCTCTTCTCTTTATTGATTTTCTGTTTTCCACGGTGTTACAATAAACAGACGCCTAGGTTGTGCTTATATACACGTATAAGAAACCGACTCAAGCAACCCAAAGAGCTAAACCTATTCGTACAAGTCTCATAAACCTACACGGACACGTGCAGCTGCTAAGCCACGTACATGACCAAGTCTAGTATCAACCGGACTCAAACATACACGTAAGTAAACAGAACTACCACTACTAAACTCTCCTCACGTACACCCTAGTAGGAATCCAACTTGCATAAACCTGCCTACTACTCCTACGTAACTCAATTAACTCAAGATTATTTCTAACAATGTCTCCCTAATCTTGACATACTTTGTCTTCTGTGCTTCTCCGATCTTGACTTGTTGTAGATCGCCCCTTGTCGCTCATCCGCTCGCACCACGACAAGTTAAATTGATATGTTTCATCGACTGCAACATTGCGTGCATATGATCGTCGCCATCGTAGCTCATGGGCACCGCACATGTAGCTCGCCGGGTGCTCGTGAGGAAGCTTACGGGAGCAAATAGTAGCGAGTGATGGCGAACGGCGTCATGCTCGCGGCAGCCGGAGTAATTTAGCTTGGTCGACTGTTCTTTCCCTGAAAACACAACCAGCACAACTATCCAAGTAGTCCTTGGAAGCATCGGTTAGTCCATTATAAAAGATATCAAGTATTTCATTTTTTTAAGAGGATGATCAGGTAAAGCATTAAGTAATCGGAGAAGCCTCCCCCAAGCTTGTGGGAGACTCTCTTCTTTGATTTGCACAAATTATATATTTCCCGCAGGGCAGCTTGGTTCTTATGAGCAGGGAAATATTTAGCAGAGAAGTAATAAATTATATCCTGGGGACTACGCACACAACCAGGATCAAGAGAATTAAACCAAGTCTTAGCATCACCCTTTAATGAGAATGGTAATATCCTAAGGATATAATAATAGCGAGACTTCTCATCATTAGTAAATAGGGTGGCTATATTATTTAACTTGGTAAGGTGTGCCACAACAGTTTCAGATTCATAGCCATAAAAAGGATCAGATTCTACCAAAGTAATTATCTCAGGATCAACAGAGAATTCATAATCCTTATCAGTAACACACATAGGTGAAGTAGCAAAAGCGGGGTCAGATTTCATTCTAGCATTAAGGGATTGCTCCTTTCATTAAGCTAATAACTTCTTAAGATCATATCTATCTTTGCAAGCAAAAATAGCTCTAGCAGCTGCCTCATCCATAACATAACCCTCAGGAACAACAGGTAATTCATAATCAGGGGGAGAACTTTCATCATCACTAGCTATCATCAATAATAGCATCTTCAATAATTTCATTCTCTCTAACCCTAGCAAGTTGTTCATCAAGAAATTCACCTAATGACAAAGTAGTATCACGCACAAAAGTAGTTTCATCATAAGTATCATGCATAGCAGAAGTGGCATCCTCAATAACACGCGGCATATCAGAATTCATAACAGTAGCAGGTTTAGGCGTCACAAGCTTACTCAAAATAGAAGGAGAATGTAGTGCAGAGCTAGATGGCAGTTCCTAACCTCCCCTCGTAGTTGAGGGAAAAATCTTGGTTCTTTCATCTTTCAAGTTCCTCATAGTGATCAACAGATATAAATCTCAAGTGACTCAAGGAATATAGCTATGCTCCCCGGCAACGGCGCCAGAAATTAGTGTTGATAACCCACAAGTGTAGGGAATCGCAACAGCTTTCGAGGGTAGAGTATTCAACCCAAATTTGCTGATTCGACACAAGGGGAGCCAAAGAATATTCTTAAGTATTAGCAGTTGAGTTTTCAATTCAACCACACCTAGATAACTTAGTATCTGCAGCAGAGTATTTAGTATCAAAGTGGTATCATAGTAATGGTAACAGTGATAAAAGTAAAGATAGCAGTTTTGTAGTAGTTGTAACAGTAGCAACAAAAGAGTAAATAAGCGAAGCACAATATATGAAAAGCTCGTAGGAATTGGATCAGTGATGGACAATTATGTCGGATGCGATTCCCCATGTAATAGCTATAACATAGGGTGACACAGAACTAGCTCTAATTCATCAATGTAATGTAGGCATGTATTCCGAATATAGTCATACGTGCTTATGGAAAAGAACTTGCATGACATCTTTTGTCCTACCCTCCCGTGGCGGCGGGGTCCTAGTGGAAACTAAGGGATATTAAGGCCTCCTTTTAATAGAGTACCGAACCAAAGCATTAACACATAGTGAATACATGAACTCCTCAAACTATGGTCATCACCGAGAAGTATCCCGATTATTGTCACTTCGGGGTTGTCGGATCATAACACGTAATAGGTGACTATAGACTTGCAAGATAGGATCAAGAACTCACATATATTCTTGAAAACATAATAGGTTCAGATCTGAAATCATGGCACTCGTGCCCTAGTGACAAGCATTAAGCATAGCAAAGTCATAGCAACATCAATCTCAGAACATAGTGGATACTAGGGATCAAACCCTAACAAAACTAACTTGATTACATGGTAAATCTCATCCAACCCATCACCGTCCAACAAGCCTACGATGGAATTACTCACGCACGGTGGTGAGCATCATGAAATTGGTGATGGAGGATGGTTGATGATGACGACAGCGACGAATCCTCCTCCCCGGAGCCCAGAACGGACTCCAGATCAGCCCTCTCGAGAGAGATTAGGTCTTGGCGGCGGCTCCATATCGTAAAACGCGATAAACTTTCTCTCTGATTTTTTTCTCCGCGAAACGGAATATATGGAGTTGAAGTTGAGGTCGGCGGAGCTCCAGAGGGCCCACGCGATAGGGGGCGCACCCCCCACCCTCATGGCAGTTCTGCTGAAAACAGTGTCAGTCCGGGTTAGTTTCATCCAAATCATGCGAGTTAAGAGTCCCAAACAAGGGCAAAAGTGTTTGGAAAAGTAGATACGTTGGAGACGTATCAAGTACCATCTTAAGTTGATGCTGGAGATTAGGCTCGATAGAATGGAAGCAAAAGCCTGAGTTAACATGGAAGATGAACAATGCAGAAAGCCATGTCATGATATTTAGAGAATAAATTAAGCATGGGAAGCAGATAGGAAGATAAAATCTGCAGAAACTTGGCTTAAGCTGTCGGCAATGCTGTAGCATCGACCCAAGGTCAAGAGATTACACACCTCCTTCGTCAATCCTCCGACCTCCTGCCAAGGGGATCTTCTCTGTAGGCCCTCCTCAAACGGGGAGAAGCAGGAATGCACGAACTGGTCTGCAATCTTTCATGGAGTCTAGCCACGCCAAAAGCAGCCAGCAGCCGGCCCCTGTCCCCTCGACAATGCGTTGGTCCTTCAGGATAGTGATGATGCTGTCCTCCCTCTACCTCCTCTATACGTCAAATCGACTGTTGAGATGCATCAAAGTTTATCGGCAATTGCTTGATCTGATTACGAATACCTCCAAAGTAGCAGGAACGCACGGACTGTTCTCAGATCTTTCATCGAGTCCAGGCACGCCAAAAGTAGCCAGCCAGCCGCCCCCTCTTCCCTCCACAATGCGTTGGTCCTTCAATTTAGTCATGGCCCTGGCCTCCCTCTACCTCCTCCAGATGTTAAATCAAGTGTTGAGCTGCATCAAAATTTAATAGTAATTGCTTAATTAGATTACAAACACCTCCGAAGTAGTAGCTATTGTGCTCAGGCTTGTAGCCGCTGATAATCCCGTAGTTGTGACAACCTGAGAAAGCATGGGTATAACCTCCTGTTGGGTGCTGCAGCCCTGATAGTCCCAGCGCAGCAAGTCGTGAGGGAGCATGACAAGACCTAGAGGAGGTGGACTTCGTGGATGAGATAGAGAATACATCGGAGGATGAAAGGGAAGGAGAAGGCGTAGGGAGAAAACCATAGCGTGAGGATTTTTGGGGATGGATCGCTAGTCTATATTTGTTTTTCTACGGGTAACCTAGATTGGTTTTTTACAGCTAAAGAGAGATCGGTTTTTCTTACAGCTAGCCTAGATTTGTTTTTCTATGGGTAAACTAGATTGTTTTTTTACAGCTACTTTAAGTTTTCTTTTTCCTAGATTGCAAGGATTATATGGGTAGATCTACACCGTTATAACTCGGTCTCATCAGATGAACAGCCGGTAATTTCTAATTAACGTGGTAATTTCTTGGGAGTCTGTAATTAGTATAGGTAGGTATAGAGGTATAAATAGATAGATAGATAGATAGATAGATGACCGGAAAGTGTTTCTACATATATTAAATAACAGATCGTTACTTGTAGGTTTTTCTTTGAAGGGTCGTTACTTGCAGGTTAGCTCTTCTTTTTCCCCACAAACGTAACGTAAGGTTTCAGATTACCAAATATCAAATTTTCTTCGAGTGTAGTAAAATACCATTGTTACGTGTAGATAGGCTCTTTTTTTCTCCACAAAAGTAACGTAAATCATGGGGTTAAAATAGATCGGTTACATAGATCAATGATTAGTATACTTTTAATGATGTGGATTACTGTGATGGCTCGTTTGGTTCCCCCAATTAGTAAATATAAGATATAAGATATAAGATTGTGGTACAGTTCTCAATTTTTTGGAAAAAATAGTATCAAAAATATGTGCTTCTTGGACTTCCTGGGACACCTCAATTGCATTATTCAAATTTAAATGTTCAATCCAAGTTGTAGGGACCTGTTGGACTAGCTTGTACTTGTTTGATCGGCTGAAACTGAAAAGTTTGCACTTCGGTTCCATTAACTTCAGGTTGTTGAGAGTGGGACTGGCTATCTAGAGGAGTTAGAATTGGCTAAAATGATGGTTATGGTGGGGAATTAAGATCCAGTCCATGTGCAACGATATGTTGAGTATTCAGCTAGTCTTCTTCTAGTAGTTGTTGGAGAGATTCAATTAGTTGAAACAGTGGTTGAGGCATGTGCAATTTTCATGATGTATCTCTTTTGGATCAATCTCGGAAAAACTGTTAGTTTCTTGTGGGGCACCTCCAGTAATGGAATTAATAAATCCATTGCTAGCTTCAGTAAGAGCTAGAGATAGTGTCAGACTGCTTTGTACCTCCAGGTCAAGCAATTAATCAATGTTGATGTCTAATGGTACCAAAAGATCATTCATCTATAGGAACTCACTATTATGTAACTCTTGATTATTTTAATTCAAAGGCATAGCCCAATGTCCCCAGCTCATCCTCCGTTGTTTCTCCCTCGTCTCTTCCACTGTTTGTATATTTGAAATTGGCTGGATCTGGTGTGGTGCATTTACATTATCAATTCCTTGTTGCTGAGGTGCATTAACTTGAGCCAAAGGTAGCATTTCAATCATATGATTCTCTTGTTTATGATGAAAATGAGCCTGATCTTGTCTTGGGTGAGGATTGCCATCAATTGGGATGGGATCTTCATCCGGTGGACCACCACCCATCATTTCTTCTTGCGCGATGACTAAAGGGCAGGTCCATGAGTAACTAAAAACCATACCCCTCTCTAATAACTAGAATGGTGGGAATATCAGAGATCTTTTCTACTCTGATTTTAACCAGTGCAACCCTAGTACTTTTGGCTCTGTCCCAGAGAAGGAGATTCCAAAAGCTACGCAAAGAATGAGCGAGTTTGGCTATGGGTTAATTATCAAAAGTAAAATCAACTACTAGCCTACTACCAGCCAAGATTCCCAGCTGAGAGTTAAATTTATCAAGTTCAAGTCTATCTATTATACTTCTGAAAGACGATAAAGACATCATCACACTGATGTGCTTTGTTCTGAAGGATTGTAACACTAGTTG
Organism: Triticum dicoccoides; assembly: GCF_002162155.2. Taxonomy (NCBI): domain Eukaryota; kingdom Viridiplantae; phylum Streptophyta; class Magnoliopsida; order Poales; family Poaceae; genus Triticum; species Triticum dicoccoides. The sequence goes on along the minus strand of NC_041385.1, from coordinate 790,750,569 downwards.
GCCAGTTCCAAAGTTTTCTTATTGCGATTCGGATAGGACATTAGACCAAAGACAAATTTGGATTGCAATCTAGGTGGATCATGATCCGGGGGCGAAGGAGATCTAATATTCTAATCCGACGGATATGATCGAGGAGATCTAATAGGTTCACCATAGGAATTTCTTTTTGCAGGAAAATGACTAACCAGAGTCCATTGTTGATCTTGCTCTTGGAGATGTCAAGTATATTTGTGAATTCAACTAGGACCTTCATTTCCCTAAACCCAAAATCTGAGGCTGAATTCAGGGATCGTGAATACTATCTCTGTTGTAGATGGCGAAACAAACTTCCTTTGAAGAAACTAAGAATTTAGAAGTCCAAATTTGTAGTTGTGAAACATTGAACAAAGAAAAATGACCTCCAAAGAATGCGGGGAGAATTGCGCCAATCGATTCCTTGCTGAGTTTGATATTATATCTTCCGAACTCTACTATACAAAAGAATTCTATGAGTCCTTATACATCATAGTAGTTGATTGAGAGATGGAGATTGCGCTAGACGTGGTCCACAAAAGACTGGACAATATTGAATATGCGACCCAAGCGGGGCATGGCTACGTGGGGGTGAGGAGAAGTGGAGTGGCTGCCCCAGGAGTCTGTGGTTATCGGTGTCGGAGTAGCAGGCGGAGAGGTGGTCGCCATAGGCCAAAGTGTCCTATGGAGGGGGTTATGTGGTGAGGGCTAGGCGAGGGCAAGGGCTTTGTTCTCAGTCGTCTCTTCTCGCGAACTTTTTTCTTCTAGATTTTCTATTGTTCTAGCTAGTATATTAATTTCAGTTTAAAGTTAATTAACCCAGGGATAAGTTTTACAACCTAGCAGGGTTTGAAAATTGAGAACATAGGGTACAAAGAAGAAACAAAGAACTAGGCTATTATATCAATGGAAACAAGGATGACATGTCATTTGTAGTCTTGGATGCCACCTGCGACTCTAAGGAGTGGGAGATGTTGCCGCTGAATATTCCAGCATTTCGCTCCTATAACATTCAGCGTGGTTATGTATTTTAGTATTGGCTCCGAACGCACCATCTTCCAAAATCTTGGTAAATGAGTATTGAGTGTAGAGGCTAGGGTGAGCGTGGACAATGAAATAGAGCACATATGTGTAGCCAAACCTCTTTGGAGAAAGAGAAATAAAGGTTCAGATACAAAACAGACTCTAGGGCTTGGTCCCAATCATAATGGATGGGTAGCTAATGCACTCACCAACATACATAAGTGTAAGCATGATTGGACCTTATAAAGGATGCACTACTCTCTGTAATCTCCTTGTAGCCTCTAATTATGTTATCAGGTTAGTACAAGTACCCAAAGAAACACAAACAAGGTCGAGGCTTCCGAGGAAAGATAAGTGACAAAGATGGGTTGGATCAATGCAACCAACTATGAAATACGAACAGGGTGCATCTGAAAACACGCCATCTCTAGAAAAACATATGGGCACAGAAGGATACAATATTCTCGTATTTGCGAGGAGGGGAGTTAGGGAAAGTAGTAATGTACTCGCTAAGGAGATAAGATATCAGTACATATCCGGCGAAACTACACTACCGTAGACCACACAGTAACTGAAAAAGGTTTATGAAGATGAATTTCACTGTGTAAAAACTAAATCAATTTTGCCTCTTTTCCTCCTCAACCGACTCAACTATAACCGACTCACCTCACGAGGGCCTAGGGTAGGACCTAGCTCTCATATTACACGAGTGAAAGTGCCAAGGGAGAGAACGGAGACTTGGGGATTATACATCGCCGAAGGCCTCCGCATCACTGGTAACGAGGGGGTCAGGGTGCCTAGCTCGCCGAGGCACTAGAAGTGAGACAAACGGGCATCGAGAGGGAAGATTTGAGAGGGCCAGAAGCGAACAAACAAAGTCTGACAGAGTCAATCCTGTAGTCTCCGCATGTAGGAAGCGCCTCCCTGCACTGCATGATGCCCTTTGAGATCCAGTATGGATTGGAGAAGGTTCATGTACTTTTTCCCTAAGGAGTGACCCTGGGTTATCGAACCCACGAGATGGTGTGCACTATGTCAAAGACTCTGATAAGTTATTGCTAACAAATTGAATTCCAGTTTATCAATCGGACCTCGAAAAACCTTTTGGATGTAAACACTAGTATTAAAAGTGGCATGGGTATGAGGTGTTACTCTCACAACCATGCTCTGGAAGAAAACCTCTATGGTGTGCTTCCGACGTGAAGATGCGGGGTGTGTGTCCGAAGTATGTCTTGACCAGTGCGCGACATGCATCAAGAGTCAGTTGTCCAACCGATGGCCCTTATCACTGCATTAGGAATAAACATTCACATAAAAGCATTGGGAGTTTAATGGCTACACCTCATTCACCCCCAAGGAATAGATTTCCTCTATGGTAGTAACCCCTTTTCTCACTTCTATTCAGGATAGTGTTCCACGTACTCCTCGCTCTTTACCTTCTCCTTGATCGATCTACAAGATCTTGGGTATATGTGGGGCCTTAGAACGAGACCAAGACAAGAGACAGTTCCGTTGCAATCGGAAAAATAGACCCGCTTGACTTGTGTGGTTGTCCGGTGAGTGTCGACTGGGCCTAAACTATGTTATTCAGGCCAGGGCCTAAACTCTGTTTTTTAGGGTTAGGCGGGGTAGACTCTGTTGGTTCGAACTGGTTTGGAAATGTCCATCCCAGTTCCCTTGGCACATCTTGGCGATCTAGAAATTGCATTGAACTAAACAACGTGTTTTCGTGAGAGATACATATTTGTTTCTCGTGGATGCACAGATATATTTCATTAAGAGGCATAGGTTTTCCTCTCGAAAAAGAGGGAAACGTATTTTGTTTTTCATTTCTTCCGCGGGGGGCACATATTTGCTTCTCGTGGAGGCACAGAATTTGCTTCCACGAGTGCCTGTCGGAAAAAAAAAAATAAATTTTGTTTTCTTTTTTCTTGTGCTTCCACAAGAGGCACATATTTGCTTCTCGTGGAGGCAGAGGTTTGCTTCTCGCGGGAGACTCAAAAAAGAAAAAGTCGTGTTTTCTTTTCTTATTTCTACTGCGAGGGCACATGTGTACTTTCGCTAGATGCATAGCTGTGCCTCTTCGAAAAGGGAAAAAAGTGGAGGAAGCCGTTCTTCCGGCTCGGGCTTATTTTTCCAGTTTTCCCAGGTTTTTTGTGAAAAAAATCATCAAAAGCTATTAACATAGGATCTAATTTCAAAGATCTGGACACCAGAAATCCAATGGCGGAAACGGTTCAGGATTTAGACGCATGGTTTAAGAGATAAAACATTTTGAATAAACGAATCTAAAGAAGGAAACACCCGGTTTGTGACAAATGGCGCACCTGCAGTGCGCCACTTCTCGCAACCCGAAAAGACGGGAGTGACCTTTGCAAGGGATACTCTTTAACTGGTGATTTCGCTAACTAGTGATTCCATTGGTAGCTAAATTGGCCAGCCCATAACATGATCCCACTATCGGTTTTGGGAATCTTTTGGTTTCTGGGCTGGTTTTCGGGTTGGTTTATTACCAAATTTTCGCTAGGTATTTTTAGTTTCCTTCTTTTCTTTTTAAATTGGCGAACTTTTACCAACTTCAAGAAAAAATTTTGAATTCAAGAAATTTTTTAATTCATCAACTTTTCCGAAATTCCTGAATGTTTTATCAAAATCGGGAAATTTTTCAAAATTTTGAACTTTTTATGAATTCTTGAACTTTCTTACTTATATGGTGTTTTACAACACTTTTTCCCTAAAAATTGCAACGTTTTTCAAATTTTGACCTTATTCAAATGCAATGAACTTTGTATAAGAAATTATGAACTTTTTCTTAAATTTGTTAACATTTCTCAAATTTGAAAATTGTTTTTGAAATCATGAACTTTTTAAAAATTCATATTCATGAATTGTTGAAAAATTATGAAAACATATGTTTTACATTGTATAAACATTTCTTAAAATTTAGGATTTCTTCGTCAGCATAATGTGCGACGCGATGCCTCTGGGTTCTTTCCTCCATCAAGGGCAATATGCTCTTGACCTGTTGGACCGTGCTGGCATGGCCGACTGCAAGTCGGCCACCACGCCTGCTAAGGTCAAGCCGAAGCTTTCTGCCATAGCTGGAGTTCCTAGGTACTAATTAGTTCCTAGGTACTAATTAGTTAGTAAGAACTAGGTACTAATTAGATACTAGTTTATTTTTATTTACAGTAAGTTTATTTTTAGTAAGAACTAGTTGAATTAATAGAACTAGTTAGTAAGAACTTGTTGTTATTTTTTTAGTTAAAGCAATTTTTCCCGCATCGACATGGACGATGCCTATCCCGCATCCTTGTCATCGAGTCGGTGGAGGACACCTGCGTCACCAGATGGGCCATGTCCGGGACTGGGCTCCGCCGGGGTGGTACTGAGAGGCGCTACCTACCGGGGGGTGCAGGTTGGTGAGGAGCCAGCCTGTCGTTGACCCGAACCTTCTTTGGTGGTGGTCGCGTGGGCCAGTGATGGTCCAGAGGCTCGAGGACCCCGCGGAGGTGGTGCGTCACCGTGTCAGTGAGGAGGACGCGCACGTCCGTCGCTACTTGTTTGCGTTGGAGCACAAGTTCTCCAATACCTGGCAGGTTCTCCAGGGATCTCACTGGAGCTATGATTCTGTGATGGTTCCTTCTCTGTGGGTGTCCAACGCCAGCGCCGATACCCGTCATGTGCTAGGGTTTTAGTTGTATTGGTGATGTTATATGTATGATACTATTCGGGATGTATTAGAGATAATATTCGACGATGTACGGACGCATGAGAATATTTACTTTTTCTTATTGAATGCATGCTAATTTGAGTCCTATAAGATATTTTGAAATGTATATCTTGTGTTGGTCAAATAGTATATGTGCTTGCCCAAGTGGCCGGTCATGTTGGCAGGTTACTCCTCTGAGTGGCCTATGTTTTGCCGGAGTGTTGATTCATTTCCGTTCCGGCAAATTTCAGGCGCTCGATATGTCCTATTTTAGCAAAGGTCATGCCGGATTTTTCTGTGAATTTTAGCATGACTTGTGCCAGAATATGTAGGAAATATCGAGTGCCCCGGATTTGTGTGTTGAGTATCCTGGTAGTTGTCTTCGATCGATTTTCAATTAATGTTTCAACTATGAACATAGGAAATGTCTGACGATGAAAAGGATTTTGGTATTTGCAAAGACTGCGAAGATGAGTGCGGCCTGTGCGACAGAATCTTCCTAGATGATGATAGGCACTTCAGCATCAAGCTGGACTAGAACTTCGAAGTGGAGACAGTAAGTCATGACGACAAGTCTTTTTTCGTAATTAAGCATGGCATATGCTTCATTTGCTTCAACTTATATTATTTTTTACTATTCTACTAGCGTATCCCCTGCCATGCAAGAGTTTTTGTCTTGGATAAGATAGGTTTCAGTTCTATGACAACTACTATGGAGGTAAAGAGAGTTTATTTGAAGACCGAACATGGTTATATTTTTCATGCAAAATTATACAACAAAGACGAGTACACCTATTTTGGACGCAAAACATGGCGAGCACTATGCAAGACTTATGCATTTCAGCCTGATATGGTTATCACCTTTGATATTCGTCCGAGGTTGAGTACCGTGTTGTTGCCAACGTGGTTGCTGAGACTTGTTGGCTGTGTCACCTGCTTGGTGAACTTCGGGTTTTACTTCCGAAGGCTACAGTGATCTTTTGTGATAATGTGTCAGCCACCTATCTTGCGGCCAATCAGGTGCACACACAAGCGCACCAAACACATTGAACTGGGTGTTCACCTTGTGCGCGAGAAGGTTCAATTGAGTCAGCTCCGTGTCCTTCACGTACCGACTACCCAACAGTTCGCGAACATTATGACCAAGGAGCTGCCACCGCTGCATTCCAGGAGTTTCATTCTAGTGTTTGCATCGCCGACGCCGACGCTTCGACTGCGGGGGGTGTTGAACGTGGCATATCTGTACTAATCTCCGATTAATCTTCCTATGATCTCTAGCCTTGTATAGATTAACAACTAGAGATATTGTATGGTTAGTTGGCTTGTCACGCAAGACATCACGTGTATATATTGTAACAGACTCCAATGAATACAATTGAGTTGCATCCTATAGTCTTCTACACCAACTAATAAGCTCACCAACCTTCCCTCGTGTAAGCATGACACGCCTTAGCAAATATGTATGTAGCCTTGGTCATCTATACCTAGTATGTTGGCAGGATTGTGATAGCAGCCAAACAAACATGAACAGGGTCAGAGAGAGAGAGAGAGAGAGAGAGAGAGAGAGATGAAAATTACAATGGGTTAAAGCAGTGCAATCTGTTGTGAATGGGAGGCATGTGTAAGCACTTCATCCGTCACAAATGGAGTGCCCGTACAGATAACTCAACTCCATCAGTTTCCTATAAGACGGAAGGTAGCCTAAATTTGAGGTGGCTGCAGAGGGACCAGCGGAATAGAGCAGTGCACATCAGATCATAACTAGCACCAAGATAAAGGTGCATACAGAATTAAAGGAAAAACGGAAGAAGTTAATTGTGTACAAAATGGATCAATGTTTGCCTCTCTACCTCCTCAGCCCTGGCCTCAAGTGCACAACGCGTTAATCTCACACATAACATCGAGTCCACGAAATTCGGAGTCGAAACCAAGGGCTTAGAACCTGAGAAAAGCGTTCATGAATGGAGTGTTTCACCTTGCTTCTGGCCACCGCATCTGTCGTTGTGTTGTATGTGAGGCTGAAGGGGGTGGCCATGTGGCCATGCTCTTGAGCAACGACGGGTGGATAGAGAACGAGCACTGTAGGGGAGGCACTTGAGAGCGAGAAACTAAAAACTGAAAATTGAATTGCAGCTACATACAGGCAGCTTCACAACTACTCCTCCACGTCCCGCTCTATTTTTTGGCCCTACCATAGAAACACTTTCAAACATAGCTCTCTCTGTCTCAAACACACACACACACACAGCTCAGGGTGCATGTCATGCCCATGCTAGCAACATTCCAAGAAAGGACCAAAAACATCGTCTAAAAACAAAAACGTAGAATTACATACTATCTCGAACAGAGTGACATGCATTTCATTCGGAGACAAAATTTGGAACAAAGTTGCAGGTATCCCAGGTAGCGCAGAACTACGGCTAGACTAGACTCACCCCAACATTGTGCTGCCACACCTGCCAGCGACACTGACACCTCATTGGCCACCACCGATCACTATCTTATTATCTCACTTCGCTATATCATTTAAAAGATATCTCTCTATTTTCATTAGACGCAGAATCATGGATATGACTATATGAGGCCCCTTAATATTGAAATTTTTAGTTGTACCAGTTAATATTTTTTTCGTATGGAGTAAATGAATGGATAGTTAACACGCAAACCAACCTTGCAGATGTAAGCGTGACCCACCCTTATAAAGGATGCACTACCTCTGTAGTGTGATGCCTATAGGATGCACTACCTCTGTAGTGTGATGCCTATATTATCAGGACAGTACTAGCACCCAAACTAATTTGAGCACAGTCGAGGCTCTTCGGATAGTAAGAAAACATCACTTACAACAAACAACATGGGTGTAGAAACAGCTCAACATCCCACGTTTCCGAGCCACTAAGAAATAGCGCAATACTGAGATGAGTGGAACAAACCATTAAAGGAGTTATGCTGCTAAGGTTAGTTGGGTAGAGAAAGGGAGGGGCAACTAGGCGGAGAGATATAGAGTGCGGGTGTCGGCTGCTCACAATCTTGTCAACATAGATGCAGATTAATTAGAGGGCTCCTTGACTTTTCAAAGACTACACAGAGAAAATCATCAATTTTTCTATCATTCTATGTAAATTTCCATAATGAAAAATATAGTATATGATTATCAAGTATTCTGCACAAGTTACGATTTTGAAGGGAGGAGGGCACTGAAAAGTTGTCTCGGCAAACAACAATACTTGAAGTTGGGAAGAAATCCAAAAGGTAAAATGACCTTTTCAAACACATGGAGAAGCAATGCAACCTGCATTTCAAAACAAAAACCATAAAGTTATGAAGCAGTAGATCTACATTTCCACTAGAAAACATCATCAGACATTAAAAGGCCTATAAAACCTACTACATGCCAATAGTTTGAAACGAAACACGAATTAAACCTCCAATTCAAGATGAGAATCAGGTATGCATGCTTGATCCAAGTCCACCCTTCTACTATTGCACCAAACACTGACGAAACTCTTGAAGATTGGTGGGTTCGATCCAGAGGTTTGCTGCCCAATATTAACAGAAAAGGTTGTGACATGCTCGTGATCTCAGTTGCATGGATTCTTTGGAAACAGAGGAACGCTCGAGTGGTTGGTAATATGCATCAGCAAGTCAATGAGGCTGGTCATAGTGGGAGTAACTTGGGTAGTAATATAAAGCACCTCAAGATAAAAATGCTTATGTGGTTACCTCACTCTCCCATTTATTGGATTGATTCCAGCGATAGAAGTTGGCCATGGACATGTGGAGTCAAATCATAGAATAAATTAGTGGAGTAATTTGTGTCTGCGCGCGCGCATGCATGCGTGTGTGCGTGCTCTGGCCTATTGATGGTAATGTGGGTGAGCTTATTAAGAAAACCTTTTGCTTCCTTCTATAAAAATATGTTACACCAATGGCGACGCTAAAAACACTATGACAGGACTGAAGACTCTAGACCCTCCAACAACAAATGCTAACTACAAGTTTGACCTAGCAAGCACCATCATGTTAAGATTTTTTGTTGTGCAAGATGGTATGTTGAATTAAGCTTGGAGTTAATTGGCATGGATAAGATTTACAAAGGATTACAGAGGCTACAAAGAAGAAAGAATGGACTAGGCTATTCTAATTTATATTTTCAAAGGTCCAGGCAACCTGACACCCGCATCGTCTGCGCCAGGAGACACGGGGGGATCTAGCCGCCGCCTCGCTCGTTCTCCTCCTCCTCTCTCTATGGCGCCGCCGCTGCCGGAGGGGTCTCCGGAAAAGCGGTCAAAGTGGCAGGGCACAAGAGGTGGCGAGCCTGGTCGGCAGCGTCCGTCACGGACGCGGCTGGGCTTGGATGGCGGGCGACTGATCTGGTCCCATGTGGCCAACGGTTGCAGCTGCTGCCGGCAGTGGCCTGCTTTGGGGGCACGGGGTTTTGAGCCCTGATCTGGCGGTACTTCATTGGTCGTTGCGGCTGTGCTGTGGCTGCGCGGATTGGGCCTGATCGGGTGTTTAGTGGCGATGCTCTGGAGTGGGATTTATAGAGGGCGACTTGAGGCAAAGGGCATGGATGTGCAGTAGCAGCAGTGGCTTTTCTAGCTGAATTGGGAGGAAGAAACCGATGGCCATCATCCCATCTGCAGGTACGTCGGCGGCAACGTTGGCTTCCTGCGCCCGATATGGCGATACTGCTTGGGCGTGCAGGTGCAACATGGTCTTGCGCTGCTGGATGATTGTCGAGACGGACCAGGGATCTTGGATCTTCAAATCCAGCGGCAACGATGAATTTGTTTTATTGCGTGATTCTGCCATCATGGACGAGGACGACTGAGCATGACGCTGGTGCGGGGCTACAAAGCGTCCTGATTTGAGGGATTTGCAGGTGCCCATGACAGTCCTCTTTCCGCTGTTGCAAAGTGTGACGGCGACCTTTGCTGTTGGTGGCGACCGGTTTTGTCGTGACTTGACTGTCTGCAACTGCGAGTGTGGATTCACTTCGGTGACACCTCACATCAAGACCATACTATGCATGTAGCTGCTAGGATCGAGTAAAGTGGTAGCGATATTATATGATGACTTCGACTTGGTTCTACTTCTTAAGCACCAGTCTAGAGCTTCAGGTGAAAACCCGAGGTATGGCCCTTATTGGTTATATCTGGCAATGACGATGTTTCTTATGTCGTCACCTTGTTGAAGGCATTGCTTGGATTTGCTCGGACTTGTTCTTCTGGATTTGCTTAGATGGCTGGTGATGAAGCTATGTACCTAGGGTAGGATCATGTACCTTTTCAAACTACCTACCCAAGGACATCTCTAGAAGAAACCACCTGTCAATCGACTCAGAAGTGTTCCACTTGACAGGCTCGAAGACACTCGACCATGAAGCCAACCACTCGACCATGAAGCCAACCACTCGACGCCCAGGAGATCTAAAGTCACTCTACACGCAAACTGTCGGTCATTAAGTAGCTTTTATGGTCATCATAGCACTTTATGTGTAGCGTTATCAGTAACGCCCAATCTTAATGTATCTTAAACCCTGCATAACTGAGGGTCGGAGGGGTCTGGCGGACTCTATATAAGCCACCCCCCTCCTCAGTGTAAAGGGTTCGCACCCCTGTAACTCATACGCACATAATCAAGTCGACCGCCTCCGGGCTCCGAGACATAGCACTACTAGGGAAAAGGCTAGCAGCAGCGCGGGTTTTAGATGTATCAGTAGCGCAGGCATAGGCACTACTAATAAGGCGCTACAGCTAACAGATAGCAGTAGCGCGTGCTCACCGGTGCTACTGCTACACAAGTGTAGCAGCAGCGCTGTTAGCGGAAGCTCGCTACTGCTAGTAGCTCTAGCGCGCTTTACCTTGACGCGCTACTGCTATCGCGGCGCTGCTGGTAACTTTTATACACTCGCTACTGCTAATTTAAATAGGTTTTTTTGTTTTTTTGGCATATTTGTGTATTTGAACATGCTTTATAGAAGAATCTTTAGCACATAGAAATGTCATCATGATACACATACAAATGCCTGCGAGACCACAAATGTAATCATAGCATGTACATACAAATAGTCTCATCATAATCATCATCCAACACAAAGTGATATCTTGTCATCATCTCGAAAATAGCGATACATGCAAGTCCCGAATACTCGCAACTATAACAATGTCATCCATCTAAACAAAGGTATACGCAAGAAGTGCTATCACTATGAGTGAGAGCGGAACTATGCAGTACATGAGGTGGCAGTTACGAGTCCTCTCTCGCGCTAGCGTGAACCTCAAGTAACTAGCTTCTCCTTCTTGTCTGCTTTTGAAGCCTTTATGGCTGGCGCCCGTGAACCCATTCACTTGCGCCTGACACTCATGCCACTCGTTGTACACCCCCGGAACCTTCCCTTTGTACACGACATAGCAATTCCATCTCGCCATCAAGAAACTAGGTACCCGTTAGAGATGCATGTTCATGAAGAGGATGTACAATCATATATATGCAACAAAATATACTAGAGCAACACCGAAAAAGAAAGGGTTAGCAACTAGATGCAACATACAGTACACAAATTAATTAACTAGAGGTAGGCAGGTCATCGTACGCAAACTAACAAAGTAGCGTTATGCAAGTTCGGCAGGGACCGTGGACATCACAAAGTTTCGTCGCTACAAAAAGTATACAAGTTCAACCGACACATATCATCATCATCGGCATCATAAATCACTAGAAGTTCCATCCTTCCATATCATCGAGGACGAACCCTAGCTTCTTGAATGGCGTGAGGTCTAGACGTTGCATGCCTATGCGAGTTCGGACGTCAGCTCGCGATATAGGGCCGTGGTGGAACATCCCCTTCTCATTGACGACTTCTTTCATGATGATCGTTGCAATGTTGCTTTGGATGCGAAAGAAGTCATCTCTAAGTTTATAATCCGCTTCTCCATGAGATTCTAGCCACTTGTGGATACGATCATCATTTCTGCTGTTAATGCGAAGCTTTTGGTGATCCGTGTTGAACTGAATCATGAGATGGACGATGTAGAATCCATCCTTCTTGCTTGGTTTTGGGACATGGATGCAAGAGAAGTTAGTTTTATGCGCGGAACCCATCTTCTTGTTCCTTTGTTTCTTGATCTGCACGTGGCCACCTCTAAAGCTGAAGCCTTGGAGAGCATCATCTAGAATATTCATTATGTGGGTGTAATCTTTTTTCTCGTAGTCTCTGAAAGGGTCAAAATACACGGCGTGGGAGACTTGCGGGTAAAGAACGATAAGGACGGCGCGCCCGTTGCTGTGGGGAAAAGACACCTCAAATTATTCCCCATATGAGAGAGAAGGAATGATTGAAATGTACGAAAGGGTTGTCCGGAACTGACTTACTTTGGATGATAAGGCACGAGGACAATTTCCCGGTCCTTATTCTGTACCATGAAGTTTTGGAGGTACTCCCTAGCAGTTTCACGCTCAAAGTCGCCGAGACTCAAGAAAGACTCGTGCATGTAGTACGGATCCGCCACCTAGATTTGCGAGACTTCTTCACTCTTCAGGACGAAGCTCATATGTAGCGCAAAAAGGCGGACGATAGTAAAATCAAGCCGCCTTGTTAGAAACATCTCAAAGATATGGTCAAACCGCGGGAAGAACACCTCCGTGGACCGTGTGTCGACGTAGCACTTCCCCTCAGGCACACGAGCCGCGTATGTCGGATATCCTGGATCCTTTGAGGCTAGTAGGCTTTTCTCAGTCGACAGCACATGGTCGTGCAGTCTCCTGAGATCCACTGATAGTGCCTCCAGCGGTTTCAGCGGTAGCATCGGCTCGCCCGTGAGATGGAACATGACCGCACATTTCACGGGTACACGCTCTTCAGAATGCATCGTCTGGCTGCTATGTGCTCTGGCTTGTTTGGAGGCAGTTACCTTCCCCGATCTCTTCCTCTCCTTTTTCTTGGGCACACCTTCCAGACCCTTCCTTAACCCATGCCCCAGTGTTCCCGGGCTAAGTATTGTACGACCCTCGCACCCGGCTAGTTCAGCCTGTGTTGAGGCGGCATCTTCAGGCGTGTCCTGTGAGGATTTCATGAAGAGAGACTTTTTGCAATCCACGGTACGACCCTGCCCGGGCATATCATCCATATCCTCATTAGCAAGCTGATAGCCTGATTCATCATATGGTTGACTCATCATATCTATGTCAGTCATACGCATTTGTATTGAGGTAATCCATAGGGTCGACCTCCGTCTCATCATCCATTCTCTGTTCTACAGGAGAAATTACATCAGCCAGTACTATTGCACCCCCTTCATCATGTCGTCCGCCGCTCTCACCCGGCACTACAGGAGCTGGTAATTGCGTAGGCGGGGTGGTGTTCTTCGCACACGCTTGTTGATGTGTGGTAGTTATTGGTGTGCTCTCGGCCGGCTCCAGACGAATAAGATTCTTTGGCCATAGCAGCACCCAATTCTTGCAGCTTCCAATCCGCGGCGGGGTCTCGTCGTCCGCTCCCACATGCTGTACTGGAGGAGGCAAATCCTCGTGCCCCGATTTCACACTGGTCAAGCTAACCCTGAAGTGCCCAGCGGGGATCGGCTGGTTGTGGAATGTGCGTTGAGAGGGGTCCATTATCATCCCCTTTCCCACGTCCACCTTCTGGCCTTTGATCAACTAGAGTATGGTGCACGGGGTTTCTTTCGCCTGCAAACACATATGTCTATGGCGTAAAACAACCGAAAGGCAACAAAACTGGAATATTTTATATATATATATATATATATATATATATATATATATATATGTTGGTGCGACATGTAATTACCGTGACGGCGTCGAGCTCAGCCAAAGACGAAGGCCCACCTAGCGCGCCTGAGACTGAGGACGGGCTGCTATGAGCGGGAGCGGCTGCGAGAGGAGGCCCGGTTGCGTGAGCAAGTGATGGTGCGATGGTGTTGTTGTTCATGGAGTTGCTCCTGACGAAACGGGGCATCGGCAAATGATGTACCGTCTTGTCTGGATTTTCCTTCGCCCAGTTGATGATAACTGGAACCAAGTTAGTAGCAAAATCATTTCTGCAGGCAGTTACAGCTGCATTGACTGCCTGCTGTAGCAACTCATATTAGTCCTCGGCTGCTTTTTTCGCGTCCTCAGCTGCTTTTTTCTCGACCGCAAGCTTCACCTTCGCGTCGGTGTCCGCCTGACTAAACTTCTTTTTCAGCTTCTTGGCCTCTGGGCCCTCGTTGTAAAATACCTTCCACGTGGCGCCGTCTCCAGCGCCGTGCACACGACCATATTGCGGCCGCTGATCCAAAGGGAGTCCCTTAAGTTCGTTCAAGGCCCGGTTGAGAGGGGTGTCCCACTTGGGCCTCATCGGAGAAGTAGGGCTTTCGGCTGCAAGCTGGTGTTGCTTCTCCAGTAGTCTAATCAATTTCCTCATGATCTTGTCCGTGTAAAAAACCTTTTTCTCCTTGTCCCACTTGTAGCGGGCCCTGATGAAGTCATGCTCCAAGGGGTTGGTGAACTTCGCGAAGGGGTCTGGGAGACCCGCGGCTTCATGTTTCGCGTCCTCCTTATCCCATATGGGCCTTTTACCGAGGTAGCCACGGCTTCCGAGGCGATGCTTCCCCATGTTCCTTTGCTGAAGGCTCTTGTATTTCGCAGCCTTAGCCTTGGCTGCCTCGGTAGCGCAAGTGTCCTTGAACTTTTCGAACTCCTCTTCCGTAAGTGTCGGATTTTCCTCTAGAATCTTGGACAGGGGTTCATCAGCCTCAATAGCTCGTTTCACCCTCCCTTTCCAGGAGGCCAAATCATTGCTGAACATGCCCATGGCGTGATTGTTAATCTTTTTCATCTTCGGATCATCCCACGGTTGTTCTATGTTATCATCCCGGTCAGGGAACTTGAATCTCGTGTGCAACTTCGTTAGGAGAAACGGCGTCAAATATTCTTTACTCCTTAAGTCATCATCGTTGATGCTCGGGCATTCCCGAAGGACGCATCCTACTTGGTTCCCATAGCACTTGCGAGGTTCTTCCAGCTCTAACGGCTCAAACTTGCCAGGTGCCATCTTTGTGATCACAAGTCGTCCAATCCCTAGTTTGTTAGGTTTTCGTATCCTTTGCTTCTTATGCTTCCTCTTTTCGGTAGCGGCATTGGGGCCGGTACCTTCCCTGTCGGTACCTTCCCCATCGGTACCTTCCCCACCGGTCTCGGTGCCGCCATCGGTGCCGGCGCTGTCGGTGTTGATGTTGAGGCCGACCTGCAAACCTTGCTTAGCAGTCAAATAGTCGGGGTACTCTTGTTCACCCTCATAATCCATCTCGTTGGCATCTTGGTCAGAAGGCCCAGTTTCTTCGTTGTTCGACATGTTTCCTATGATTAAGTGTCCTCATTTATTTCTAAAAGTATGAATAAATGAGAAATGACATAAAAAGAAATGTATGTGCCAGCACTCGATATGCCAACTATGTAGCACAAAATCATGCCTTTATTCACGGGAAATTTCGGCATGACCTTTGCTAAAAAATGGACATATCGAGCGCCTGAAATTCACCGGAACCGAAATGAATCAACATTCCGGCGTAACATAGGCCAATCGGATCATTTTCCAAACATGACATGTCCAAAACATGACATATGCACATATCACATATCCAGTTCAAATTTGCACATATCACATGTCCAGTTCAAATTTTGAAACCTAGCTAAATTCATAACTAAATAGATAACCTAATTAACATACTGCCCTAACTAAAACCTAAGTAAATTAACCGAAGAACCCTAGTAGAGATAGAGGGGGGGTTTACAGAGGGTGCAGGGGCGAGGAGGCAGGCCCGACGACGGCCGGGAGGGGAGAGGACGAAGGCGAGGGCCGACGGGTCGGGGGGCGAGCGCGCCGGGGTCGGGGGCGAGTGTCGGCGCCGG
>NC_041385.1:790725021-790734260 GCF_002162155.2 Triticum dicoccoides | reverse complement strand
TAACATAAGTTTTCTCAGTGCTGACGTTTTCGTTTTTGAGTCAGCTTCTTTCCCTTCTTGTTCGTCGAAGAATAATTGAGCCCCTCATTATGACTTTGCTTTTTCCATGGAGTACAATTTTTCTTAGGTAATGTAGTATTGATTCTTCTTTTGACGTATACTTCATCATCGTCGTCATCTTCCCTCATTGGGTTGCCGTACTGATTATAGTCTTCCTCGTTGGCGACTCCATCCATTCCAATGATGTTCCTTTTGCCTCTCCTCAGGACAACACGGCTAGGATTGCGCGGGTCAGTTATGAAGAAGCATTGTGTCACGTGCTTAGCGTGTACCCATGGCTCATTTTTTGCGATAGCGTTCACGGTAGCGCTCTTGGCGTCGGGTATAGTCATGTTAGTGAAAATCCGGCTTTCTCTTTCGACATTCTTAGCCCATCTGACACGGAACATCGTCGTGTTGTGCAGTCCAGAGTAGTCAAGCTCCCAGATCTCCTCGACCCTTCCATAAAATTGTTTAGTTGCGCCGTTGTCGCTGCTGGTCATGCATTCCATCGTCACCCCTGAGTTCTGATCATCATTGTCCATATCTTTGGCCTCTGTGTAGAACGTGTATCCGTTGATATCATATGCCTGATAGGTTACGAGGTTGGGCGAGGGGCCATGTGCTAAGGCATATATGAGCAATCCGTCCTTAGAGCCCTCCTCCGGAGGATTAGCAATAATATGCTCTTTGAACCAATGCAGGAAAGTGGAGTTGTGCTCTCTAGTAACTTCGGCGTCCGTCCTGCATACCCCTCCGGTCACGATACTTCTTTGCGATAATTTCTTTGTGCAATGCCACGAAAGGATCTACCTCGTCTAGGTGTTGTAGCACTACCAAGTTTGCTCTGTCAAAGTCGCTGCGTCGATCTGAGTATGCCACGTGCAATTCCCTGTGACCGTTGCAGTGACCATCTCCTTCGAGCCTCCCATCATGCTTGTTAACGGGCAAACCAACACTAACACCAGGCGGCTGGTCTGCGCCATATAGAAAATTCTCATAGAAAGAGATGCACTCTTGTGCCAAATAGCCCTGGACGATGCTTCCATCCGGACGGGACATGTTACGAACGAATCCTTTGATGATCCCATTCATCCTCTCAAACGGCATCATGTTGTGCAGGAATGACGGCCCGAGGTCTATTATGTCATCCACAATATGGACACACAGATGCACCATCACGTCAAAGAATGCGGGCGGGAAGTACATCTCAAGCTCATTCAGTATCACAACGATCTCTTCCTGTAGCCTTTGGAGCTGCTTCACACTGATCGACTTTCGAGAGATGACGTCGAAAAAGTTGCAGAGACCAATAAGCGTGTCACAGACGTGCTTGTCCATTATCCCTCTAAGGGCAATAGGTAGTATCTGCATCATCATCACATGACAGTCATGAGACTTCATCCCGCTGAACCTTTTCTTGTCTGTGTCTAGATATCTACTTATCTTGCCATAGTAACCGGAACTAACTTTGACTCCGGTAAGGCACTTAAAGAAGGCATTGATCTCAGCCTGACTTAAGGTGAAGCAAGAAGGGGGGCAATAATCATCTTTCTTTATTTTCTTGCCCTTCTTCCCCCGTGCCTCTGTCTCCGTCTCTGTCTCGTCTGACATTTTACGGGGCGGCATGTGCAGATCTTCCCTGATTTTCAAATCTTGCAAGTCTTTTCTTGCCTTCGGCCCATCCTTGGTCTTATCCAGCATGTTCATCAATGTTGCGAGCAAGCTCTCAAGGACATTCTTACAGATATGCATTTGATCAAGGCAATGAGGTGTATCAAGTTTGTGCCAGTACTCCAAGTCCCAGAACACAGAACTCGTCTTCCATACCTTCAGCAACGGCTTCGGCGCCTTTCTCATCGTGTTTCCCGGCATGGGGCACTCCTTCCAGTTTTTCAACAGCTCATCGATTTCGGCACCGCTCCGCTTATGTGGAGGTCCTCGATGCTCAGCGTGACCATTGAATAGATCTCCACGGTTTCTCCACGGGTCGTCCTGTTCAAGCCATCTTCGATGCCCCATGTACACGATTTTCCCAGACCCGCCATCTTTCCTTGACGTTAGCTGCTGAGACGTCATATCATCCATGCACCGCGTGCATCGGCAATATCCATGGCACACCTGGCCTGCCACATATCGTAACCGAGATAGTCCTGCACTATCGTGATCAGCGCGGCTCTCATGTTGAAATGCTCACCTTTGCTGGCGTCCCATGTCTTAGCCGGTGTTTTCCATAACGTGTCTAACTCCTCTTGAAGTAGCCCCAGATACAAATTAATATTATTTCCTGCTTGTTTCAGCCCTTGAATAAGCATGCTCATGTGAATGTACTTCGATTTCATGCACAACCAGGGGGGAGGTTGTACATCCATACAAACACGGGCCATCTGCTATGGTTGGTGTTCTGGTTGCCAAACGGATTCATGCCATCGGTACACGCGCCGAGCACGATGTTCCTTGCATCACATTCAAAATACCAATAGAAGTTGTTCAACGCTCTCCACTGGCTTCCATCCTTCACGTGTCTCAGCTTGGGATCATCTCCATCGTCGGGCTTCTTCCTCTCCGCGTGCCAGCGCATTAGCTTTGCTTCCTTGGGATCTACAAAATACCTCTGGAGACGGGGAGTGATCGGTAAGTACCATACAACTTTCTGGGAACAATTCTTCCCGGCCTTCTTATATCGAGAAGCATTGCACACCGGACAGCTTGTTTTTTCCGCGTGCTCCTTCCGATAAATTATGCAATCGTTGATGCATGCATGGTATCTAACGTGTGGCAGATCAAGAGGGCACACGATCTTCTTGGCCTCATCAACACTAGTAGGACATAGATTACCCGCGGGAAGAACATCCTTTAGGTACTTGAGATACTCATCGAGGCTAGTGTCGATCCATTTGTTTTTAGCCTTCGTCTTCAGAAGTTGGAGCGTGAAACTCAAGCGGCTCACCTCAGGATTGCAACCATCATACAATGGAGTGTTCGAGTCTACCACCAGTTGCTCCAGCTTAGCCTCCTCTCTAGAAGCAGCTCTCTCAGTACTCGTCTCCTTGCGAAGCAATGCTTGAACATGAGGGTCCCGCACAATTGAACCTAGTACCGACGAACTCTGTTTCGTGGAGTCCATGTCGTTCTCTCCGCCGCGATGTCCGGCCCCTTCTCCTCCGCCATGTCCGGCCCCTTCTCGGCTGCCATGTCCGGCCTCTTCCCCGCCGCCATTATCGATCATCTCTTCGTCTTGCCCCGTGTCATCATTGCCTGCCCCGTCGGCATCCTCAACATCGTCATCCTCATCTTCAATTATCCATCGAGTATAGCCATCCATGAAACCAGTCATGAGTAGGTGCACTTCGACACGACCATCGTCATGGGGGTCGAGCCAAACTATTCCTTTGCATTTTCGACACGGACATAAAACCTCTGTCCGGTTATTTTCTTTCATGTCCTGCACTGCCGACCGCAACCACCTGTCCACCATCGCTCCACTGACCATCGTCAACTCTGCACGGTAATAATAAACAAATTGATTATAAAAATGCATGCATGCATCAAAGTCATACAAAAATTTGGCATGACCTTCCCTAAAAATAGGACATATATGGATCTAGAGTTTGCCTGGAACTCGCCGAAATGGAAATAAGTCGACACTTTGGCAAAACATAGGCAACTCAGAAGCACAATTTGGCATGCCACACACACAATTTCGACAAACATATCACACACACATAAACATATTTCCATTTTGCAAAAGCATGAAATTTTCATCACCTGTATCTCGATCGAGATCGAGCACACAGTGGAGATGATGCTGTAGGGAGATCAAAAGTGCACAAAGCTCTTCTTGACAAAGATAGAACTAGTTAGGGGGCAAATAGGTCACTTAACTAAATCCTACATCTACCTAGCTACCTAATTTGGGAGGAGACAACTTCAACTAGTGGAGGGGAAAGGAAAAAGAGAAAGGAGATGCATTAATGGAGGTGGTGTAGTTAGGTAGGAGTAATGAAGAGAGAGAAAGGTGGATAGAAGAGAAAGAGTAATGGGGGAGAAGTATTGAGGAAGAAGAAGAGTGAGAGTGGGAGCATGTGGGGTAGGTAGGGGGAAGGGAAGAGAGGAGGGGGAGGGGAGGCACGGGTGGGGAAAGGTGGTGGGTTGGTGCAGGTTAGCAGTAGCGCGGGAGTAGAAATGCGCTACTGATAAGGAATTAGCAGCAGCGCGCTTTGGGCCACGGCGCTACTGCTAACAGTGACAAATAAGTGTGCCAATTTGAAATGTAGCAGCAGCGATCTCAGTAAAAGCGCGCTACTACTACATCCGTAGCAGTAGCACGGTTTGGGCCACGGTGCTACTGCTAAACGGAGTTAGGTGAACACCGCCGGTCGATATTTGTAGCAGCGCGGTTTACACAGAGCGCGCTACTGCTAAAAACTTATCAGCAGCGAGTTTCCCGCACACGCGCTACTACTAATTAGCAGCTGCGCTCCTTTTTGAGCCACGCCGCTGCTAAGATTCTGTGTATAGACTTTTCCATAGTAGTGTAGGGCTGTTACTTCCTCCGAGAAGGGCCTGAACTCATAAATCTCTTGCGTATACAACTACTCCATAGCTAGGATCTTGCCTCTCCATTTGTACCCCCCTACACTACTGTCAGACTTAGATACACGACAGTTGACGCCCATCGTGGGGCAGGTGTCTTAGCGACTTACTGGAGAAGTTGCAATTTTTTCCGATCTCCTTCATCATGGTTTCAGGCGGAGTTTTGGTTGAGGTCTGCGAGATCTGTCTCGGCGCGCTCACATTCATCGGCGACGACTCTGCTTCGCTTCAGGAGGCTCCGCTCGACATCGACGCACTCACAGTCTGCGGAGCGATGCACTTTTGTGCGTGCGTCCGTGGCGTCCTCCTGCGGCAGCTGTCGACCCAGTATCGGTCGGTCCTTGTGCCGTCCTCCCCCCGTGTTACCTGCCGGCGCAAGCGCTCCGGTCGGTCGAGGCTTCAGCAGTGGGTGAGGCACGTGGTGGCTCGCGAGTCGGCCACCCCTCAAGTCGCGGCAATCGAGCCCGACGAATCTCTCTACGGCCTGTTCGATCTGTCGACTGGCTCCGCAGAGACTGCATCCGAGTGCGACAGTAGTGATCCAGCGAAGGAGGATCTGACGGTCGATGGACTACGCGGTCCTCCCGGTTTTCCCGGCGCCCACGGAGGCGACGGCGGAGGCGATCTGTCGCATGCCCATGAGGAGTATCTCCCCGAGCCCCTCACTTCGCTGCAAAGGGAAGAACTTCACCGCCGGAACATGGATGTGCTTTAGGGGACGCGCGCTTGGCCAACTTGGATGAGCGCACTCGACTGGAGAACCTCGGCGAGCACTCGACGAGCGTGCGTGGCAACGGGTTCCGGATTCCAGTTGACGTCAGCTCTTTCCACAACCGACTCAGGTATATCGAACTCCGATTCAGAATTTAGCAGCTGTGGCCCGTATAGCAGAATCAATTCAGCCTTCCCAGTCAGAGGCTAGCAGAGGCTTGTTGCAGATAAGAGATTTGCTCCGAGCAGCAGGAGATCAAAATTGAGCTATATCGCAGTCGCGAAATAGGATTCACAGCAGATCTGTAGCTGCAAATACAGTCCAGTGGGCTCATAGCCCCAGATCGCCCACGAGGCGTGAAGGGAGTGGAGACCGGCACGATCAGTACAAGAACCGTGAGCAGTATGATCACCGAATCGATCACGATGATCGACGTCGAGTGCCCACCCCTCCCCCAAGGGGTGGATTGTACGTGCCTCGACAACAGGATGATAGACGCCAGCACAGTGGTGGGCGAAGGATCCCAGTCGACCCCAAGAAACCATGCTTTGATGCGAGATCCATTATCGTTCAAGGTCTGGTCGACAGGAACAGAGCTCACCGAGAGGGTCACGACAGAGATGTACCCACCAGCAGCAGAGTGCACGTCTCAGGACCAGAGTGTTTCAGCAGAGCCATCAGAGTCGCGGTGATTCCTCCCAACTTCAGGTTGGCGACTGGAGTCAGTAAGTTCACTGGTGAGTCCAAGCCTGATACTTGGCTAGAAGACTACCGAGTGACTGTTCAGATTGGCGGCGGAAATGATGAGGTGGCCATGAAACATCTGCCTCTTATGTTGGAGGGCTCTGCCAGAGCATGGTTGAATCAGTTAGCACCCAGCAGCATTTACACTTGGGAAGATCTTTTCCGAGTGTTTGTCAGAATGTTTGAAGGAATTTGCAAGCGACCAGCAGGACTCATAGAGCTGCAAACTTGCGTGCAGAAGTCGAATGAGACTTTGAGAGATTACATCCAGAGATGGATCACATTGCATCACATGGTAGAGAACGTATCTGATCACAAGGCAGTATGTGCCTTCAAGGAAGGCATTAAGTACAGAGAGCTAAACCTAAAATTTGTTCGAACCAGAGACAGGTCTCTGAGTCGAATGATGGAGATAGCCACCAAGCATGCCAATGATGAAGAAGAGGATCGGCTCCGGAGTGGCAAGCACAAGTCAGTCGCCCACGAAACCGGAGGAGGGAACTCCAGTCGGAAGCAGAAGCGGAAAGCCGAGCCGAGCCAGGAAAGTTTAAAGGGAAGCCTAAAGGGTCTTGGAACCCTAAGAAGGTGAAAGACAAGGAAGGAAATGATGTGATGAATTTGCCATGCCACATCCACATTAAAAAAGATGAGGAGGGTAAATTCATTTACCCGAAACATACCTCTCGCCAGTGTCTGCTCTTGATCCAGCAATTCCAGGGGAAACAACCCAAAGATAAGGAAAAGGAGCTGGACAAAGTTGAGGACAAGGAGGATAGTGATGATGGATATCCCCAGGTCAATTCCACTCTGGTGATTTTTGCTGACGTTGAGAGCAAAAGTCGATTGGAAACCTTCTGACATGTCGGGTGTTCCCAGGGGGCTGGCTGAGCACTATCTACGAGTCGACTCAAAAGTGAAACCTGTTAAAGAACATCTTCGACGGTCCGCCGTCCAAAAAAGAAAGGCCATTGGCGAGGAAGTGGCTCGTCTCTTAGCAGCAGAGTTTATCTGAGAGATTTACCACTCCGAGTGGCTCGCCAATGTTGGCATGGTCCCCAAGAAGGACAAGTAACTTCGCATGTGCATTGACTTCAAACATATCAATCGGGCCTGCCCGAAAGATCATTTCCCTCTCCCCCGCATCGACCAGATAGTCGACTCGACTGCGGGATGTGAGCGCCTGTCTTCCTTAGACGCTTATTCCGGTTACCATCAGATCCATCTGTATGGACCCGATGAGATCAAAACAGGTTTCATCACCCCATTCGGGTGCTTCTATTATGACACCATGCCATTCGGCCTCAAGAATGCCGGAGCCACGTTCATGAGGATGATTCAGAAGTGTTTGCTCACTCAAATTAGTCAGAATGTGGAGGCATACATGGATGATATTGTGGTTAAGTCACGGAAAGGTTCCGACCTGCTGACTGATCTTGCAGAGACGTTCGCCAATCTCAGGAGGTATGATATCAAGCTTAATCCATCAAAGTGCACATTCGGAGTTCCTGGCGGAAAGTTACTCGGTTTTCTCGTTTCTGAACGAGGAATCGACGCCAATCCAGAAAAAGTTGGTACTATACTCCGAATGAAACATCTTGTGTGTGTGTGCACGATGTCCAGAAGCTTACTGGTTGCTTGGCCGCGTTAAGTCGATTCATCTCTCGTCTCGGTGAAAAGGCATTGCCTATTTACCGACTGATGAAGAAGTCAGACAAGTTCGAGTGGACTCCTGAAGCTGATGCAGCGTTTGTAGAGCTGAAAACCCTGCTTTCCACCCTGCCGGTGCTTGCTGCCCCGATCAGCAAAGAGCCTTTGCTGCTTTACATTGCAGCCACAGGACAAGTCGTCAGTACAGTACTTACGGTCGAGCGGGAAGAAGAAGGAAAAGTCTTTAAAGTTCAGCGCCCAGTATATTATATTTCTGAAGTTTTGACCCCATCAAAGCAAAGATACCCTCATTATCAGAAGCTTGTATATGGGATTTATATGACCACGAAGAAGGTTGCTCATTACTTCTCTGACTATTTCATTACAGTCGTCAGCGACGCTCCATTGTCAGAGATTTTGCACAACAGAGATGCAACCGGTCGAGCGGAAAAATGGGCGATTGAACTCCTTCCCCTAGATATCAGATTTGAGGCAAAGAAAGCCATTAAGTCCCAAGCAATAGCAGATTTCATCGCCGAGTGGACCGAACAGCAACTGCCGACTCAAGTTCACTCAGAGCACTGGACCGTGTTCTTCGATGGTTCTAAGATGCTGAATGGATCCGGTGCTGGGGTAGTGTTTGTTTCCCCCCGAGGAGATAAGCTCATATATGTGCTCCAGATTCACTTTGATTCCTCCAATAACGAAGCAGAATATGAAGCACTTTTGTATGGGTTGCGCATGGCCATTTAACTCGGCATCCGTCGCCTCATGGTGTATGGCGACTCTGATTTGGTGGTTAACCAAGTGATGAAGGAGTGGGACATCAGAATCCCAGCCATGACTGGTTACTGCAATGCAGTGAGAAAGCTAGAGAAGAAATTCGAGGGGTTAGAGCTTCATCATATACCCCGACTAAAAAATCAAGCAACTGATGATTTGGCAAAAATAGGTTCCAAGAGAGAAGCCATTCCCAGTGATATGTTTTTGGAACACATGCACACGCCATCTGTTCAAGAGGATCCTTTCACCGAAGAAGCCCCGCAGCCTAAAACTGCCACGGATCTGACTGAAGTTGAGGTCCCAGCTATGGTCGACCTAATCATGGAAGTTTTGGTTATCACTCCTGAATGGACAGTGCCGTATATCGCGTATATCTTAAGGAAAGAACTCCCAGAGAATGAAGAAGAGGCTCGGCAGATCGTCCGTCGATCTCACTCGGGAGCTTAGGTGCGAATCCGTTTCGCCTAAGTATTTGAAAATCCTACCGAGTGGACAGCAAACCTCCCACTCGGGGGCTTAGCTGCAGTCCAGTACTCGCCTAAATGTTTGAAATCCTACCGAGTGGAGAGCGAACCTCCCACTTGAGGGCTTAGCTGTAGTCCAGTACTCGCCTCAGTATTTGAAAATCCTATCGAGTGGGGAGCAAACCTCCCACTCGGGGGCTTAGCTGCAGTCCAGTACTCGCCTAATTGTTTGAAATCCTACCGAGTGGAGAGCG
>NC_041385.1:790703101-790724587 GCF_002162155.2 Triticum dicoccoides | reverse complement strand
TGTTTAAAATCCTACCGAGTGGAGAGCAAACCTCCCACTCGAGGGCTTAGCTGCAGTCCAGTACTCGCCTAAGTGTTTAAAATCCTACCGAGTGGAGAGCAAACCTCCCACTCGAGGGCTTAGCTGCATTCCAATACTCGCCTAAGTGTTTAAAATCCTACCGAGTGGAGAGCAAACCTCCCACTCGGGGGCTTAGCTGCAGTCCAGTACTCGCCTACGTATTTGAAAACCCTACCGAGTGGAGAGCAAACCTCACACTCGGGGGCTTAGCTGCAGTCTAGTAATCGCCTAAGTATGAAATCCATTTCGCTCTGCAAGGACGATGAGGTGCAGGCCGACTGCTACATTCTCCTTCGGAGCTCCGCCACAAATACAATGCGCGCTCTGCAAGGACGACGAGGTGCAGGTCGAATGCTACATTCTCCCTCGGAGCTCCGCCACAAATACAATGTATGCTCCATCCCGATCCGCAAGGACGCAGGTCGACTACAATCTGTGATCCATCCCTACCTGCAAGAGTGCGTCACAAGCACTAAAATATATTCCGAGTGAAGAACAATATTCGCTCAAAGGCAAATGCAAACATATTCAACTACAAGCCATGTTCATATAGCATCCTACGGATTCAGAAGTGCTCAGGCATCAAGCCTGTAAAATTTTATCGGTTACAAAACCACTCGGCATTCCAAGGTAAATTTAAGGCATCAAGCATAGAAGTTTTTTACTCCTCGGGTGGAGGACTGGAAGGCGCGACAAACTGGTCCAGGTCGATTCCATCTGCAATCCGAGTGGCAGAAGCAATGAAGGTCTCCATGAAAGACTGGAAGTCATGCTTCTTGGTATTGGACACTTTGAGGGACGCCAGCTTGTCCTCTCGTGCATCCTTGCAGTGAACACGGACCAGAGACAGAGCAACATCAGCACCACACCTGGCAGAAGACTTCTTCCATTCTTGCACTCGACCTGGAACTTCATTCAGTCGAGTCATTAGAGACTCGATGTCATTTTGAAGCGTCTCTCTCGGACAGAGTGTCGTGTCGATTCGCGACGCCACAACCTTCAGTCGAGCAAGGTAGTCGACCACACCAACAACACGAGACTCCAGTCGGAGCACGTTCATGGCAGCTTCATCCTTCACGAGAGAGTTAATGGGGTCCAAGCCCGTCTCCACTCGACTGGTCTCCTCCTCGAAGTTTTGGCAGAATCATGTGAACACAATTCAAAGGTGAACCAGCAATTTTACGATAAGTCGATGATTACAAATCAGTCGGGTAAGAGAGATTACCCTCAAGCATGATGAATAGCTTCTTGGCGAGCCCTCCCCAATAAGCTTCCAAATCATTCTTCTTCCCCACCAGCTCACCAGCCTTGTCATTCAGAGCTATCTTGTCATTCTTCAGACGGCTGACTTCCTTGTTGGCTGCGTCGAGAGCAGCCTTCAGATTGGCGTTATCCTCTTCAAGTTTACCGACTGAAGCCAGTTTTTCTTCTGCAAGCTTCGTTTTGTCCAAAGCCGCCTTCTTTGCCTCGGCAAGGTCATGGTCCTTCTTCTTCAGAGCCTCCTTCAGTTTACCTACAAAATGATAGTGAGATCAGAATCAGGAATGGGCAGAAAGATACAAACAGTCGTCAAGTTCTCACCAATCATACCTTTTGCTTCGTCCTTCGCCTTCTGAAAGTTCTGCTGAACAAGCTTCAAGTCAAGGTCGAGCTGGATATGTTTGTTTTCCAACTCAGTATAGCTAGCCACAAGCTTGCAAGATTTCTGTGAAGAGTCAGTCGACAGACATCAAAAAAGAGGTCGCTTCCGAGTGACTAAGAGAAAAACCGTAACATTTCTAAGACTACAATCGAATCAAAATATTCGACAGTAGTCTCGGGGACTACACCCAGTGGGTGCACTCAGCGTGCCCCCACTAGTTTTATCGACTTGATCCGACCAGTCGACCGAAAGGAACAAAGAGATTATGATCCCAAAACCATGGCTAACTACCAGCAGTTAGTCTTGGTCTCATCATGATCTACACACACAAAAAAACAGCGTCTTCAGACTACAGTCGACTGCCTGCAGTACACCATAGTCTTGGGGACTACACCCAGTGGGTGCACTCAGCGTGCCCCCACCGGTTCCAAAATTCCATTCGACATGGTCCGACTAGACCGAGTGAAGAAGTTATAGTGAAGAAATTCAAAATACAAAGACTACAGTCGACTGTCAGCAGTCCACCATAGTCTCGGGGACTACACCCAGTGGGTGCACTCAGTGTGCCCCCACTGATTCAAATATTCAATTGACGCACCCAGTTGGTGTACAGATGCAAAGGTCTTCGGAAAGAAAGTCTTCAGATAGCATATCCTAACAGAACAAGCAGTGACCAACTAACCTGGACGTTGCTCTGAAGGGCTGAGCTAGCATCATAGGCCGCTTGGCTGGCTTCCCGGATCGCCTTCACCTGCTCCATCATGATCCCCGCCTAGCGTATAGCCTCCTTAGCAGCACCCGCTTGGTCCTCTGGGACGTGGTGTGTGGCGAAAAGGGAGGGCGGGTCAGCAGTCGACGTCGAAGGCCGGACACTCGTCAGCGGCACAGCGAAGGACACGGAATGCCGAGTGACATCGTCACCCCCTTGAACCGATGCCTCAGGCGCTGATGCAGTCTGAGTGGCCTTGCCAGCCGGCGCCTTTTTATTCCTCCTTGCCCTCAGGGGCACCTCATCTTCATCATCAGGGAGATTAATGACATGGGGAGGAGCTGCAGGAAAAATCCAAAGTTAGAAACCAAAATCCAATCGACCAAAAGTGAAACTACAGAGAGCGTACCAGTTGGGTTGGAGGTGGCAGCGTCTTCCATTTCTTGGTTGTCGTTCTTGGCGGAGGTCTCGGAGGTAGCAGCACTGCAGATTTCAGAAACCAGTCGGTTGGTCTATGAGTCGACCAAGAGTTCGTCTGTGCTAAACAAGAAAACACAAGTTCTGCTGTTATCCGGAGATAGTGGGGATGGCCATTCTCATCTTGGCAAGGCCTTCGGTGGCTTTGACGGCTTCGGCTGCTTCGGCGCTTTCTCAGTCGGCGCCGGAGAAGCCGCCTGAGGGCGCTTCGACGATTGCCCAACGGGCGCAATTGCTTTGCCGCGCTCGCTCACGGGGTCGTGGATGAGCTTGGATTGCCTTTCCGTACGAGGTGGATCGACCTCCTCCTCCTCCTTCTCTTCACTGGACCCGTCGTCATCCTCTCCCCCCTCACCATCAGAGTGCCACTCCTCACTCTCACCTCCGCTCGCCTCTCCCTCCTCGGCCTGTTCTTGCGCCCAATTGGGTGTCGAGTACATCTCAGTCGTGGCCTAGAAGACAACAAACAAGACAAAAGTTAGTCGACTGATTTTAAGCAAACAGAATGGAGAAAGCAGAATCACAGTCAGAAATGCAGAATTGGACCTTGTTATTGGAAATATGCCCTAGAGGCAATAATAAAAGTGTTATTATTATATTTCCTTGTTCATGATAATTGTCTTTTATTCATGCTATAACTGTATTATCCGGAAATCGTAATACACGTGTGAATACATAGACCACAATATGTCCCTAGTGAGCCTCTAGTTGACTAGCTCGTTGTGATCAACAGATAGTCATGGTTTCCTGGCTATGGACATTGGATGTCGTTGATAACGGGATCACATCATTAGGAGAATGATGTGATGGACAAGACCAAATCCTAAGCCTAGCACAAAGATCGTGTAGTTCGTTTGCTAGAGCTTTGCCAATGTCAAGTATCTCTTCCTTTGACCATGAGAGCGTGTAACTCCTGGATACCGTAGGAGTGCTTTGGGTGTATCAAACGTCACAACATAACTGGGTGACTATAAAGGTGCACTACAGGTATCTCCGAAAGTATCTATTGTTTTATGCGGATCGAGACTGGGATTTGTCACTCCGTGTAAACGGAGAGGTATCTCTCGGCCCACTCGGTAGGACATCATCATATGCGCAATGTGACCAAGGAGTTGATCACGGGATGATGTGTTACAGAACGAGTAAAGTGACTTGCCGAGTAATGAGATTGAACAAGGTATTGGATACCGACGATCGAATCTCGGGCAAGTAACATACCGATAGACAAAGGGAATTGAATACGGGATTGATTAAGTCCTTGACATCGTGGTTCATCCGATGAGATCATCGTGGAACATGTGGGAGCCATCATGGGTATCCAGATCCCGCTGTTGGTTATTGACCGGAGAACGTCTCGGTCATGTCTGCATGTCTCCCGAACCCGTAGGGTCTACACACTTAAGGTTCGATGACGCTAGGGTTATAAAGGAAGTTTGTATGTGGTTAACGAATGTTGTTCGGAGTCCCGGATGAGATCCCGGACGTCACGAGGAGTTCTGGAATGGTCCGGAGGTAAAGATTTATATATGGGAAGTCCTATTTTGGCCACCGGAAAATGTTCGGGATTTTTCGGTATTGTACCGGGAAGGTTCTAGAAGGTTCCGGAGTGGGGCCCACCTGCATGGGGGGACCCACATGAACGTGGGTAGTGGGGGCAAGGCCCCACACCCCTGGTCAAGGCGCACCAAGATCCCCCCTTAGAAGGAATAAGATCATATCCCGAAGGGATAAGATCAAGATCCCTAAAAAGGGGGGATAACAATCGGTGGGGAAGGAAATAATGAGATTTCTTTCCTCCGACCTTGGCCAACGCCCCAATGGACTTGGAGGGCAAGAAACCAGCCCCTCCACCCCTATATATAGTGGGGAGGCGCATGGGAGCTATACACGAAGTTCTGGTGCAGCCCTGCCTCTCCTCCTCCTCCTCTCCCATGGTGCTTGGCGAAGCCCTGCGGGATTGCCACGCTCCTCCATCACCACCACGCCATTGTGCTGCTGTTGGATGGAGTCTTCCTCAACCTCTCCCTCTCTCCTTGCTGGATCAAGGCGTGGGAGACGTCACCGGGCTGTACGTGTGTTGAACGCGGAGGTGCCGTCCGTTCGGCACTAGGATCTCCGGTGATTTGAATCACGACGAGTACGACTCCTTCAACCCCGTTCTCTTGAACGCTTCCGCTTAGCGATCTACAAGGGTATGTAGATGCACTCTCTTTCTACTCGTTGCTGGTCTCTCCATAGATAGATCTTGGTGACACGTAGGAAAATTTGGAATTTCTGCTACGTTCCCCAACAGTGGCATCATGAGCTAGGTCTATTGCGTAGATTCTTTGCACGAGTAGAACACAAAGTAGTTGTGGGTGTTGATGTTGTTCAATATGCTTACCGTTACTAGTCCAATCTTGTTTCGACGGTATTGTGGGATGAAGCGGCCCGGACCGACCTTACACGTACTCTTACGTGAGACAGGTTCCACCGATTGACATGCACTTGGTGCATAAGGTGGCTAGCGGGTGCCAGTCTCTCCCACTTTAGTCGGAACGGATTCAATGAAAAGGGTCCTTATGAAGGGTAAATAGCAATTGGCATATCACGTTGTGGTTTTGCGTAGGTAAGAAACGTTCTTGCTAGAAACCCATAGCAGCCACGTAAAACATGCAAACAACAACTAGAGGACGTCTAACTTGTTTTTGCAGGGTATGCTATGTGATGTGATATGGCCAAAAGGATGTGATGAATGATATATGTGATGTATGAGATTGATCATGTTCTTGTAATAGGATTCACGACTTGCATGTCGATGAGTATGACAACCGGCAGGAGCCATAGGAGTTGTCTTTATTTATTGTATGACCTGCGTGTCATTGAAGAACGCCATGTAAACTACTTTACTTTATTGCTAAACGCGTTAGTCATAGAAGTAGAAGTAGTCGTTGGCGTGACAACTTCATGAAGACACGATGATGGAGATCATGATGATGGAGATCATGGTGTCATGCCGGTGACAAGATGATCATGGAGCCCCGAAGATGAAGATCAAAAGGAGCAAAATGATATTGGCCATATCATGTCACTATTTGATTGCATGTGATGTTTATCATGTTTATGCATCTTGTTTACTTAGGATGACGGTAGTAAATAAGATGATCCCTTACAAAATTTCAAGAAGTGTTCTCCCCTAACTGTGCACCGTTGCTACAGTTCGTCGCTTCTAAGCACCACGTGATGATCGGGTGTGATGGATTCTTACGTTCACATACAACGGGTGTAAGACAGTTTTACACAGCGAAAACACTTAGGGTTAACTTGACGAGCCTAGCATGTGCAGACATGGCCTCGGAACACGGAGACCGAAAGGTTGAGCATGAGTCGTATGGTAGATACGATCAACATGAAGATGTTCACCGATGATGACTAGTCCGTCTCACGTGATGATCGGACACGGCCTAGTTGACTCGGATCATGTGATCACTTAGATGACCAGAGGGATGTCTATCTAAGTGGGAGTTCATAAGATGAACTTAATTATCCTGAACATAGTCAAAAGACCTTTTGCAAATTATGTCGTAGCTCGCGCTTTAGTTCTACTGTTTTAGATATGTTCCTAGAGAAAATATAGTTGAAAGTTGATAGTAGCGATTATGCGAACAGTAGAAAGCTTATGTCCTTAATGCACTGCTCAGTGTGCTGAACCCCAAACGTCGTTTGTGGATGTTTCGAACATCGAACATACACGTTTTGATAACTACGTGATAGTTCAGTTAAATGGTTTAAGTAGAGGCACCAAAGACGTTTTCGAAACATCGCGGAACATATGAGATGTTTCGAGGGCTGAAATTGGGATTTCAGGCTCGTGCTCACGTCAAGAGGTATAAGACCTCCGACGATTCTCTTAGCCTGCAAACTAAGGGAGAAAATCTCAATCGTTGAGCTTGTGCTCAAATTGTCTGAGTGCAACAATCACTTGAATTGAGTGGGAGTTGATCTTCCAAATGAGATAGTGATGTTTCTCCAAAGTCATTGCCACCGAGCTGCTAGAGCTTCGTGATGAACTATAACATATCAGGGATAAATAAGATGATCCTTGAGGTATTCACGATGTTTGACACCGCGAAAGTAGAAATCAAGAAGGAGCATCAATTGTTGATGGTTGGTGAAACCACTAGTTTCAAGAAGGGCAAGGGCAAGAAGGGATACTTCATGAAACGGTAAATCAGCTGCTGCTCCAGTGAATAAGGAGTTGATCACGGGATGATGTGTTACGGAACGAGTAAAGTGACTTGCCGGTAATGACATTGAACAAGGTATTGGATACCGACGATCGAATCTCGGGCAAGTAACATACCGATAGACAAAGGGAATTGAATACGGGATTGATTAAGTCCTTGACATCGTGGTTCATCTGATGAGATCATCGTGGAACATGTGGGAGCCATTATGGGTATCCAGATCCCGCTGTTGGTTATTGACCGGCGAACGTCTCGGTCATGTCTGCATGTCTCCCGAACCCGTAGGGTCTACACACTTAAGGTTCGATGACGCTAGGGTTATAAAGGAAGTTTGTATGTGGTTACCGAATGTTGTTCGGAGTCCCGGATGAGATCCCGGACGTCACGAGGAGTTCCGGAATGGTCCAGAGGTAAAGATTTATATATGGGAAGTCCTATTTTGGCCACCGGAAAATGTTCGGGATTTTTCGGTATTGTACCGGGAAGGTTCTAGAAGGTTCCGGAGTGGGACCCACCTGCATGGGGGGACCCACATGAACGTGGGTAGTGGGGGCAAGGCCCCACACCCCTGGTCAAGGAACACCAAGATCCCCCCTTAGAAGGAATAAGATAATATCCCGAAGGGATAAGATCAAGATCCCTAAAAAGGGGGGATAACAATCGGTGGGGAAGGAAATAATGAGATTTCTTTCCTCCGACCTTGGCCAACGCCCCAATGGACTTGGAGGGCAAGAAACCAGCCCCTCCACCCCTATATATAGTGGGGAGGCGCATGGGAGCTATACACGAAGTTCTGGTGCAGCCCTGCCTCTCCTCCTCCTCCTCTCCCATGGTGCTTGGCGAAGCCCTGCGGGATTGCCACGCTCCTCCATCACCACCACGCCATTGTGCTGCTGTTGGATGGAGTCTTCCTCAACCTCTCCCTCTCTCCTTGCTGGATCAAGGCGTGGGAGACGTCACCGGGCTGTACGTATGTTGAACGCGGAGGTGCCGTCCGTTCGGCACTAGGATCTCCGGTGATTTGAATCACGACGAGTACGACTCCTTCAACCCCGTTCTCTTGAACGCTTCCGCTTAGCGATCTACAAGGGTATGTAGATGCACTCTCTTTCTACTCGTTGCTGGTCTCTCCATAGATAGATCTTGGTGACACGTAGGAAAATTTGGAATTTCTGCTACGTTCCCCAACACTTGTCTACTTCGTATGATTGGTCGAGTGGAGGAATCCTCCTGGCTCCTTGGGGGTTGTCTTTGTTCCCTGTGATGCTCGACATCCACCGCTCCAGCGTGGCGTCGTCAATCTCCTCCGGGTGGATCCGAGTGGTGTCCTCAGTACCAGAATACAACCACATCGGATGATCTCGAGTTTGAAGTGGCTGGATGCGTCGTCGGAGGAAGACCTCCAAGAGGTCCATGCCAGTCACCCCGTCACGGATAAGCTGCACGACGTGCTCGACCAGCACCTTAACCTGCGCCTTCTCTTCCGGGACCACCTTCAAAGAGGAAGGCTTCCTCACTCGTTCCATGGAAAAAGGAGGGAGCCCAGTCGACTGCCCTGGCGTCGGCTGGTCTTTGCAGTAGAACCAGGTCGACTGCCATCCACAGACCGAGTCGGGTAGGATCATGGTCGGAAAGGAACTTTTTCCTCTCAACTGAACCCCAAGACCCCCACACATTTGAATCACTTGTGTTCTCTCATCACTCGGATTGGCCTTTTTCACCGTCTGTGAGCGACAGGTGAAGATGTGCTTGAAAAGACCCCAATGAGGCCGGCAACCCAAGAAATTCTCGCACAAGGACACGAAAGCAGCGAGGTACACGATGGTGTTGGGTGTGAAGTGGTGGAGTTGCGCCCCAAAGAAATTCAGAAATCCCCGAAAGAAAGGGTGAGGCGGCAGAGAAAATCCACGGTCGACATGGGTGGCCAAAAGAACGCACTCACCCTCCTGAGGTTGCGGCTCGGACTCCTTCCTCGGGAGCCGCGCCGATCCGTGGGGGATCAGTCCTTCATCGGCCAGGTCGTCAAGATCTGCTTGACGGATCGTCGAGCGGATCCAGTCGCTCTGGATCCAGCCCTGCAGCAGGCCGGCCCTCGATGAAGATCCGCCCCGACTGGTCGCTCTTCCCTTCACCTTCGCCCTCGCCTTCTTCGCCCGCTCCAGAGCCGCCATGTTCTCTTTCACCATCGTCGCCGGCGGGACGCGCACGGAGCAGCGGCACTGAGATGGAGGCGAACGAGGCAGATGACTCTCGGAAAAGAGGAGGAAATGAGAACGCATTGTTCAAAACCCCCCGTCCGGCGCCTTATATAAGGTTACTTCCGATCATTCTATTTTGGGCCCGCCACTCGCGGTGCGTGTGCATACAAGAGAGGGGGCAGTGAAGATTGAGAGAGGCGGAGGAGGCAAGACGAATGACTGAGAGGGGAAGGACGAGAGTGATGGGTGAAAGCAAACCAGCCGAAGACACGAAGTCACAATGCACAAAAGAACGCAGGCAACCAGCAAAATTCTCTTGCCCGGAAAAAGATAAGCACAATTGTGCGGGCTTTTCAGTAGTACAATCACAACTCGGCATTGAAACTGAAAAGAAAAAAGGAAAAGACTTGATTTCAACCGGCTACTAACGCACAGATTTCATCCGCGTGCGCAATGCAAGCTGCAATCAACACGGAGTGTCCTGTTTGAACCATGTACTCACAAGGCCACGTGTTTCCAACCTTATCCCCTCACCGCCTTCCGCATCTCTCTATATTTTCTTCTTTTCCACATGCGAAGCATAAGGGAATCTCCAACTGGCGCGCGATTTTAGAAGTTGGCCATGGAGGTGGGGAGTCAAATCTTAGAGTAACTAGAAGGACGCCCGTGCGTTGTAACGGGGTCACATTAACTTTAAAAGTTCAATATTACGACATTGGCGATCTTTTTTACCATCAAATCCTCACACACACTTCTCCCTCCCTCTTCCTCACTCTCTCCCCCTCTCTCTCTAACACACACATATAGCCTATTTTTTCCGCCAATAAGACTTACTCAGTTGGCACGGGTTTTTTAAAAACTTACTTATTGTGTATATAAACATAATGCATGTCAAATTTCAGATGTGTAGAAAAATTGAATTCCACTTTAATTGCAATGTATTTAGATAAAAAAATGTAATTCAATGACCTATACTGACTCATCTGATGCACAAAATAAAAGAAGGTGGTTTAAGAATATACAATAGTTTTGCACTGCATCACAAACGATAGATAACAACTGAAAGCGTTTTTATACAGGTGCTATCTACTCCCTCCATTTCTAAATATAAGTCTTTTTCAAGATTCTAACGCGGACTACATACGAAGCAAATAGTTTAACATGTCATATATTTGGAGTGTTAAATACTTCAAACAAAAGGCAAACAAGCCATCACGTTTGACCACAGAGATTAAAATATCTGAACCGTAAATTTCACATATTAACAGATGAGATTTAAAAATGTAGCGTTACTTATAAATATTACCATGTATAAATAGTTTAACATATCACATATCATTCTTAAAAAATTACAGATAGATCAATGCCTTTCTATTAAAAAAATGAGCTGCGTAATACGACAAGCACAAGGATTTCGATAACCATCTTATGGTAGACTAAAAAAAGAATCCAAATAAAAAAAGAAGACACTAAGGAAGAGTCCAATCAAAACACATGTGATTATCTTATGGTTGATAATATCACATGTGCATTATTGGCCTCTAAGATGGAACAAAACTGAATACTACCCAAAACAACACACAAATCTGACTAACACTTTTAAAATTTCATATCTCTCCTATACTACCTAATAAATTCAAGTTGTATACACCTTTTCCAATTGCACAAAAATTTAATTCAGCATCTAAAGTCTGCAATAGCCCCATAATTCAAAACAGTCTGCAATATCCCCATTACTAACTCTAGTTCAGCAAATCCCTGAGGAAGAGTCATTGGTGAGGATGGGCTAACTCCGCCATATACCATAACTATTCTCAACTACCATATCCAGAAAAAGTATTGTTAATTTGGCAGGATACCAAAATTGAGTTACAAATAGAAATAACAAAAGTAAAATGTCAAGCATAAGTAGTCTATTCAGAGGAATTATTCCCAAAAGCAATTTTGAGCCGAACACCAGAGCACAACAAGTTGTGACAACTCACATCTCAAATGATAGCAGATTTATTTAAACTGTCAGTGGCATCACAGTACAAACGTTAAAACCAGTAGCATCACACAGGAACACTGTACAGTCAGTTAATGCATGCATACCTGCCGGTAACCTTGCTACCATCACCGCTCACACTCCTCTGTGTGTCCTTCATCGTCATCTTTCCTTCGACCTAATGCTTCGGCAAATCCAACAACACGTTGTTGCTCCAAGAAATCAGTGAACACCACAGAGAGGGGCGTACTTGGATCCTAAACTCCAAGCAAACAATTAATTAAGATCCCTTGCACACACACAGACAGAGAGAGAGAGAGCGAGAGATCTGGGTATCCCAGGGTGAGGGATGAGAGAATCTAACCTACGGAGCGCGGCGCCAGTTGTGTGTCGCCGACACCCCACTGTCGCTGCAGAGATAACACAATATCCCCGCAAGACGCAGAATCTGTCGGAGCTCACTCGCTCGGAACCGACGAGGAACGCCGCCGCCAAGAACTTGGAGTTCAAGCCCCGCCGCTGGACCTCCTCCCGCGCCTCCTAGATCATCTCCACACCGTCCCCGGAACAGGATCCGACTCCTACTCGCCTCCTCAGCCGGATCTGGCCAGAGATCGCCGTCGCTGCGCCCGGCGGCGCGCAGCAGCGTGGTGGGGCACTGGAGGCGGCGCGCTGGAGGTGGGGGGTGGCGCACAGCAACGTGGTGGCAGGTGGCGGCGCACTGGAGGCGTGGGCGGGCTCGTGCGGGTGGGGGGTTCTTTTTTATTTTCTCTCTTCGTTAGGAATGTAATGTGTACTTTATTAGTATGGAAGGAGATCGGTGGGAGAAATAAATCAGAGAGGGAGGTGATTTGTTTGGAAGGTGATCTTCTGTATATGGTATTATTTTTAAATTCTTAATTATCAAATAATTACATGATTAAATTGAATCGACACCTGCCGGATCAAGCACGAATATATGGTAACTAATCTGATGGGTTTATGTGGGTGGTGAAGCGAAAAGGCAGGTGGGAGGGAGATGAAGTAAAACCAGCGAAATAAAACCAACGAAAGTGGTGAGACGAAAAAAAACAGCGAAAAATAACCGACAGACTATTCACCAACTGCTCTATTAGGAGTAGAGATTAGTGGAGCATTTTGTGTCTCCGCGCGCACATGCATGCGTGTGTGCTCTAGCCCTCTGTTTTGGGTACCGCTCGAAATTTCTTGATCCCGAGCGTTACCGCTACCCCACGGAAAACACTTGTACCGACCAAAAAAATTCGAGTTTTTTTTGAAATTTGAAACGATCACCGTGCTGTTAAATAAGCGGCATCTCTCATGTAGCAACGGGTCTTGCAATGGCGTAGTGGCAAAGGCATGCTTCATGGAGCAGCGAGTCGCGGGTTCGAGTCTATAAAAAAGAAAGAAAAACTGACAGGGTTGAAACATTCTGGGAGTGGCAGGGGTCGAATTCGATACCTCTGACCCAATCGGCTTCGGTGGGTTTGTGTGAACAACCACTACGCGATTTATAAGAGTTAAAAGTCTATCTATATCAACTTTGAAATATTTGAATTCAAAATTTGATTTTAAATTTCATCCGAATTTTTTCCGGAATTTCGTGGTTACCGTGGGAACCGTAAATTTCGGTGCCCCTCGAGAAAAAAAGCTCGCTTGGGATCCAAAACCTTGCTCTAGCCTATTGACGGTAATGTCGGTGAGCTTCTTGTGAAAACCTTTTGCTTCCTTCTATAAAAATATGTTACACCAATGGCGACACTAAAAACCCGATGACAGGACTTAAGACTCCAAACCCTCCAACAACAAATGCTTACTACAAGATTGACCTAGCAAGCACCATCATCTTAAGATTTTCTGTTGTGCAAGATGGTATGTTGAATTCAGCTTGAAGTTAATTGACATGGATAAGATTTACCAAGGATTAAAGAGGCTACAAAGAAGAAAGAATGGATTAGGCTATGGGAAAAGCTCTTCTTCACCCGGCGGATAATCACGTTTGCGTCCGCCTCCTCGGTTGCTTGCCACGCGTCCCCTGCGGACTGCACCAGCACATTCTTTGCAACAGCCATGGCTCGTACCTTATCCTCATCTCCTCAATCTCCTTCCTGAATCAGCGGTGCCAAGCGAGATGGTCGTCTGCACCATGAGTATGCCCTTGCTCGCCACCGCCACGTGCTGGCAGCCATCCTCACCGGCTAGGCAGGCCTTTGCCGTCATCACCGGTCGCCGCGGTGATGCGCCGTTGCAGCTAGGCCTCGCACCGTCGTCGCCGTTGTCACCCACTTCCACCATGACGGTTGGCCGCGTGCGGTGCGCCACCTCGCCGGTGAGGTGAGCTTGTCGTCGCTCCTCCCTCACCACCATTCGACAGAAACAACATGATAGTTGTTTCTGCAACGCAACCGTTGTTTCAGGAATTGTTTCTGCAACACGGCCGTTGTTTTAGAAATTGTTTTTGTAATCTCCAAATTTTTGCAACATAGTAGTTGTTTCTGCAACGCAACCGTTGTTTCAGGAATTGCTTCTGCAACGCGGCCGTTGTTTCAGGAATTGTTTCTGCAACGCAATCATTGTTTCACGACTGTTTTCTGCGATGCGGCCGTTGTTTCTGTAACTGGTTTGTTGTTTCAGGAATTAGTGTGTCGGGAATGCTGGTGGACGGCGGACAGGGGATTCTGTTTCTGAAGCAGAGCGGTTGTTGCAGGAAATAACGACCTGGTCAGTTTGCGGGCGGTGGTTGCATCCCACGGCTGTTAGGTGGCTAATCC
Organism: Triticum dicoccoides; assembly: GCF_002162155.2. Taxonomy (NCBI): domain Eukaryota; kingdom Viridiplantae; phylum Streptophyta; class Magnoliopsida; order Poales; family Poaceae; genus Triticum; species Triticum dicoccoides. The sequence goes on along the minus strand of NC_041385.1, from coordinate 790,710,517 downwards.
AACGGCTCTCCGGGCGACGGATGATTCTAACACATCCGCCGACGAACGTGTAGCGGTTCCCTTAGGCTATTCTAATTTATATTTTCAGAGGTCCAGGCAACCTAACCCCCGCGTCGTTTGCGCCAGGCGACACGGGGGGATCTAGCCACCTGCTCGCTCTTTCTCCTCCTCCTCTCTCTATTGCGCTGCCGCTGCCGGAGGGGTAGCCGGAAAAGCCCTCTCGGAGCCGGGGAAGGTGGAAGCGGGGCTCGTCTCGCTCATGTTCGTGGCACAGCCATGGCACAAATCTGGCAGTGGCACTTGTTGCATAGCGGCAGGGCACGAGAGGTGGCGAGCCTGGTCGGCAGCGTCCGCCACGGACGCGGATGGGCTCGGATGGCGGGCGACTGATTTGGTCTCATGTGGCCAACGGTTGCAGCTGCTGCCGGCGGTGGCCTGCGTTGGGGGCACGGGGTTCCAAGCCCTGATCTGGCGGTGCTTCGTTAGTCGTTGCTGCTGCGCTGTGGCTGATTAATCCTATACGGTGACTAGTTCCGCGGGCAAGACGACATGGTTAAGCCAAACCTCTTTTGGGACAGGGAAATTAAGGCCCAGGTAAGCTTAATGTTGATTCCAAAAAAAAGTAATAAAATAAAATAACGAGCGAACAGGTAATGCGGCCACCAACCTTCACTCATCTAACAATTCGCCCACCCACCCGCGCTCCTCTAAACAACGCCCCGCCTATATAAGTAGTCTTCTTATAGGACAGTAACTAGCAGGAGAGTGGCACGATTGGAGTCCATCTGAGATAATGTAATGACACTTATGATTCTTTGGAGTGGTACAACTTTTTGGGAATGGGAGGAGTATGAAAAAACATCATCTCTGGTGCTGCTGATTTTCAAGCACTGAACATAGCGACAATGTGCATGTAAGTGAAGAGGAGCCAACTGTTGGAGTATAACAGTGCAAATAGACTCAAAACTAGGTCCACAGAAAGACAACTACATAGAGAAACTGAAAAGGGCACAGCATAAAAGAGATGCATTAGATCCTCGACTCGACATACTAGATTCGAACATATTTCATTTCCTGTCAACCTATGGTTCATGCAAATTAGGAATCGTGACCCAGTTTGTAGCATACAAGGTAAAACGCCTCGTATATATCAAGTGACCCAAGACTTTTTTAACGCATTTACCATCACCAAATTATCCCCCTCCTATGTTAAAATGCCTTGGAAACCGACACTCCGACAGATGGAAATGGCACACCAACAGAACATCCAGTATCGTGACTGAAAAACATTCAACATGGTATGACCAAAAACGCTGTTGCTACCCCACCGCCTATTATCAGGCCACAGTTCCACATTCCAGCACATAGTTAGTAAACTTCATGATGGGACAGACTAATTCCCCAAGAAAAATTGTGCCATGCAGTAGAACAGCATCTACGCGTGATTTATATATAAGTAAAGGAGGGAGTACATATTCCGGGTAAGAGACAGACACCGCCTGACTAAGGCGAGCCAAACAGAAACACAAGTTACTCAACAAACACGGTACAAACTAATTCCCAAGCACTTCTCACCAAACCTATACAACTGATGGGTGGTGTCACACTTAATATGATCTATAAACTGATCTAGCGCCGTGAAGATCATGTCGAAAACCCTCCTATTTTCTTATTTCCAAGTGGAGCAGGTCACAAAGATGATGTGGCAGTGACTATTTGGCCATCTGCAGCCTGCAGCGCCTAAGGCCCTGGAACGGCACATAGGCTTGCATCATCACCAGATTGGCATCCTTCTTGTCAGTGCCAGTCCCATCGGTCTCCTCGTTATCCTGAGCTGTTGCGATGGATGGCTCGCCTTTCGAGATGACGCTGCACAGGCTCAGCGCCTTGAACTGCGAAATGGCTATGTGGCTGCAGCTGAGTGCTTAGGTCCTCCATCTTGGACTCGACGAAAATGATGTAATGTAGGTTCATGAAATCATCTGGTCTGGAGATGAAAAAATAACTTGCAAATTGGCTGTGAAGTTAATAAAATGCTACAAGAAATAATGGCATGAAGTGATCCCTAAGCTCACCGTCTTGTTCTCGTTGATATATAGTTCACCGTCCTAGAGAAGTGATGGTCTTGATGCCAAATTTCTGCCAATCATTCCTAATCCTTTGGTGACACTTACCTGCTGAGATTGGATTGAACCTATCGCCTAAGCGCATAGCATTTAAAAAATAATGCTCCTCCATTTTTATTAGATGCAGAGATTCATTGATTTGAAGCATTATCATGTCGAGATTCTATTTTATACTAGTTGGTATGTTGGTTTTAGTTGTAGTCAATTGACATAACAAGCACGAGGTTTGCCATTCGTTTTAGTAGGAATACGTTTTACAACCTAGCAGGCAACAAAAAGAGGCGAACAGGCCTCGGAAGTAGACCCTGACCCCCGGGTCGACCACGTGTTGGGCGTCTCGGGAGGTTACGAATCCAAGCTTCTGTCGGGGACTCACCACCTCCCTCCCCTCGCTCCACTGCCGGGGGACGGCGACGCTGGGCTAAAAACGGAGGCCGACCGCTGTGGCGGAGGTCGTCCTTCATCTCGTGGCGTGTGGGTGGTGTGGGGCCCCTCGGCGTGTGGAGGTGTGGCCGTCTAGGTTTTCATGGCATGGCGGTTGGTCTTGCTTCAGGCGGCGGCGAACCGTCTGACTTTGGATCAGCGTCGACGATGTGGAGGGCCCGGTGGAGGGGCTGGCTACATGCGGGCCTAGTCTCTAGTCGGATCTGGTATTGTCGGTGTGGCCTGCTCACTGCATGGCGGCGGTCCTGGGCGGCGGTTCTGGTGGTGGCCTACTCATTAGTGTGGCGCTCGAGGGATGTGGGACTTATCACCTGGAGGAGAAGGTGGCGGAGGCGGGTGCCGTTGTATGGGCGACAATAGCGGCTGGCGCGGCAATGGGTGCTCCTTTGTAGCACCCGGAATCGCGGCGGCGGCCCCTCTTCTTCGAGGGCGGCAGACTCCAGGGTCGTGTGGCCGACTCATGTTCTGGTTCTGGAGGTGGTGATGGCCTTCTGAGGCTGGTGGCGCTATGGGACGTCCACTACATCAACAGACCGGGTTCGATTCAGCTCGGCAGGTGACACATGTGTCTCTCCTGAAGTCTTTGGGCTGTGCTTGGCAGATATAATCTCCGTGGGATGCTACGCATGATGTCTCGTGCGTGGGCGTCGCGTCATTCCTACTACCGGCATGTGTCGCACAGTGGCTCTGGCGGAGGTCTCATTTCTAGCCTGCTACTCCTCGATCGAAGGTAGTGCGACAGTGGTGGGAGGCCAGCGGTATAGGACGTCTATCTGCTATTGTCTTCTCCAGATGTGTCCGATTATTGAGGCGTCAGTAGCTGGATTATGGATGACGGTACATACGGCTTCAATGACGTCTTTATGCACTCTGGTGAAAACACAATATCCCTAATCAAGTTATGTCAACGCGCGTCTGCGTCGTGACCTTGCTGAAGATGGTGGATTGAAGTCTGGCTTTGGGGATGAGAATCCGGAGTTCAACCTTGTGTTAGACTCGCCATCATGAACGCAAGTGTGGCGATTCCTTCTTGAAGGCGTAGCCTAGAAGTGGCGTATTTTTTGTATTGATGAATATCTAATGTGCTCAACAACCTTCCCCAATCCAGCACTTATAAAGGGCACACTACATCTATATCTCCTTGTAGCCTCAAACTGTGCTATTTGAACAGTCCAGCCAAACAAACACAAACTTAGTCGTGGCTCCCGTGCGAGAGAGTAGTGACAATTAAAATGGGTTGTATCCATGCAATCTTTTGAGAAATAGGAAACGGAGACATACGGAAGCCCGTCGTTTCAGAAAACCATACCGGACATAGAACAAGTGTCAAGCTGAGTATTTCCAGGCAGGGACGTGGTTCCAGGAATTAAGGACATAGCAGGCAAAATAAGAAAAATTGTACTGGCCGCCCCCACCCCCCTCAATAGTCAGTACAACATTGTACTGTTAGCTCCCAGCAAAGTAACCGACATAGAATAAGGCTGCGTTGGGACCGGAGGAGAGCAAATCAATGGAATGGACAAAAGTACGGGAAATGACTTTAGGTGAACAGTGCAAACCATAGGTCTTCAACAAGGCGTTTCCTCTGGTCTGAGTAGATGTTATCTTTCCCATGAAAAAGTACGGGTCCAGGGAGTTTTCCTGTGGAATGGACACACCTTATTCCTGTAGAGCGAACAGACTTGCAGGAAAAAATTCCTGTGGAAACTGGGCCTACAGTATTCCTATGCACAGAACGCAGCCTAACTGAAAAGGAAACATGATAAAAGGAACCATGAATGTACACAAATTAGATGTATTTTTGTGCCTCTTTTTGAAAAAAAAAGAAGGATGCCCCCGGCCTCTGCATCTAAGAGATGCATGCAGCCACTTTATTAACTAGAAGATACCCCGCGCGTTGCTGCGGGATATTTTGATAAGTTCTTAGAGATTGCAATAATGTTGAATGAGATTACTATGTCACATTTGAATAGTTAATTCGCTTGAGCAATCAGAAAAAAATAAGTCTTGGTATAACTCCCCGACTATCGAATATGTTTATTAGTTTACCTTGTTCAAAATGTACTGAAATGAGAAGCATAGTGTGCAAGTCGGAAAATAAATAGAACATGAAGTGATACTCTCACCACACACCAACCTAAAAATATTTGCATAAAGTGACTAAGACACCGTCAGAAATGAATCAATATCAATCTATTAGCTTCAATGATATCCACGTGTGAATCCCTCAATCAAAAGTGGAGACTGCTAGGAATATGCATGTCGCATTACTAAAAGACAGTGGACAAAGATACTACTCCACGGACCCGCTGGTGTATTACGAAAACACACTCATAACATAACATCTAAATCCCTCTCCCTTTTACTGTTGGAAGTCAATCTAAAGCACTGTTTCATCAAATATTAGGGAAACATGCTTAAGAAAAGTATGTAAAGTTCAGAATAGCATACCTACACTAGTAGAAAAAGGGTCAAATGTGAAGCACATTAGTGCCGGTTTGAATTTGAGCCGGCACTAATGTGTCCATTAGTGCCGGTTCCAACGGCTAGGCGGGCGGACATCATTTGTACCGGTTCGTGGGCAACAATTAGTACCGGTTCATGCCACGAACCGGTACTAATGATGCTGTGTCAGGCTGTGGGCCCCACGAACACCTTTAGTACCGGTTCATGGCATGAACCGGTACTAGAGTTTCTTATTAAGCTGATTTTTAGTCCCACCTCGCTAGGAGAGAGGCAGTAGGAGCGGTTTATAAGACTTCAGTGCAGAGACGATGAAGGAGAGGCGCAATGCTCACCTGCAGGTTTCTTAGCTTCAAGCCTTTCGGAATAGAATAGATTGCACGGAGCTATGTGCAGTGTAGTCTACCCTATTCCGAAAGACTTGAAGCTAATTAACGAGCATTGTGCATTTTTTTTATTTTTAATAACTTATTAGAACTCCGGACTTCTTGTGTTACGCCAAAAACTGGATGCACTTTGTGTACAAACTGGACAATATCTTTCGAAGTATCAGGGCCGGATTTGGACGAACACTCATCTGTTACACCGGCACTTCATTTTTTAAACTTATTACAACTTCAGACTTTTTTGCGTTCAGTACGCATCATTCTAAGCTACATCATCAATTTTCATCCCTTTCTGACATCATTTGCTCCCCTAGCACGAACCGGTACTAAAGAGGTTGTGGCAGGGCTATTTTTAGTCCCACCTTAAATATGATATTTCTCAAACTATCACACGCATTTGGTCTTCATTGAACACTATGTGTAGGATCTGTGGCTGCAATAGGAGTCTTCGCCGGTTCTTAAATCAGTTTGACAATTTAGATTCTATACAAAAAGATCATTAATGATCAATGTATTTTTTATGTACTTCTCTGTAGCAGTAGCGCGTTTCAGCTGAAAGGCGGTCCTGATCAATGTATTTTTTCTGTGTTACTTCTCAAACTATATAAAAAGGAAGAAGAGAAAGAGGAAGAGGAAGAGGAAGAAGAAGAAGAAGAAGAAGAAGAAGAAGAAGTAGAAGAGGAAGAAGAAGAAGAAGAAGAAGAAGAGGAGGAGGAAGAAGGAGAAGAAGAAGAAGAAGAAGAAGAAGAAGAAGAAGAAGAGGAAGAAGAGGAATAAGAGGAAGAAGGAGAAGAATAAGAATAATAATAATAATAAGAAGAAGAAGAAGAAGAGAAATGACCGTGAAACAGTAAATCACAGCAAAACAAACTCTGAAAAAGCAGAAAATATATATATATAACCTACTAAAAAATAAATAGAAGAAAATAAATAATGCAGGAAAGAAAAAAATTATATAAAGCAAAAATATTCACAAAGAAACTAAATGCAACAAAAAAACTACTCAGAAATAAATAGAAAAAAAATAAAGCAGAAAAGAAAAAACTATATAAAAAAATTACTCCAAAATAAATAGAAGAAAAAAATAATGCAGAAAAGAAACAAAATTATATAAAGCAAAAATATTCACAAAGAAACTAAATACAGCAAAAAATCTACTCAGAAATAAATAGAAGAAAAAAATAAAGCAGAAAAGAAAAAACTATATAAAAAATTACTCAAAAATAAATAGAAGAAAATAAATAATGCAGGAAAAAAATTATACAAAAAAATGTTGGGGCGCTCCCCGGTGGGCCTGCCAGACCTAGGGTGTGCAAATACAGGCCTAGAAGGGCCAGCAGGCTCACAGGGCAGCACGCCCTACTTAGGCCCAAAAGTCTGCTATATAGAGGAGTTCAAAAGGGCAGCCGCGGCTGGGTTTATAAACCAGTGTGGCTGCCCTTCGCTCGGCGAGGTGGGACTAAAAGTAGCGCACTGCGGGTGGCAGCACACGACCAGTTGTACCGGTTGGTGTCTCCAACCGGTACTAATGTGTTACCCTTTAGTACCGGTTGGAGCAACCAACCGGTACTACAGGCCCTAGTTTCCCGCCGCTTCGCCTGGCCAAAAGCGAAATTTAGTACCGGTTGGCGGCACCAAACGGTACTAAAGGTCCCTCCTATATATATGTCACTTACGAAAATTCAGTTATCGTCGACTTCGTTCCACTTTTCTCTCGCGCTACATCTCGATCTCCGACGCCGGCGCCGCCGCGTCGCCGTGCCGTCGCCCCCGCCGCACGTCCTCGTTGTCCCCGCCGCCCTCGCAGCCCCCGGCGCCCGTCGTCGTCGCCGCGCGCCAACGCCGCCCGTCGTCGTTGCCGCCCCCGCCGCCCGGCCGTCTCGTCGTCGTCCCCGCCGCCCGTCTCGTCGCCGTCCCCGGCCGCCGTCCTCGCCGCCCGTTGTCGCCGCCCCCGCCGCCCGTACGCGCCCGCTCCATACACACACGCATACACACAT
>NC_041385.1:790687768-790702313 GCF_002162155.2 Triticum dicoccoides | reverse complement strand
CTAGTTTATTTTTAGTAAATGCTTAGTTGAACTAATTGAATTAATATAACTAGTTTATTTTTAGTATATGTTTAGTTGAACTAGTTGAATTAATAGAAGTAGTTTATTTTTAGTAAATGCATAGTTGAACTAATTGAATTAATATAACTAGTTTATTTTTAGTAAATGTTTAGTTGAACTAGTTGAATTAATAGAACTAGTTTATTTTTAGTAAATGCTTAGTTGAACTAATTGAATTAATATAACTAGTTTATTTTTAGTAAATGTTTAGTTGAACTAGTTGAATTATAATAGAACTAGTTTATTTTTAGTAAGTGTTTAATGTTTCGCCTAATATGAACATAGGAAATGTTGTCTGACGACGGAAAAAATTTCATTATGTGCGAATACTGTGAAGACCAGAGCGGCCAGTGTGACAGAAATTTCCTTGTTGATGATAGGCGATTCCGCATCAAGCTGGATGAGACCTTCGAATTCGATACAGTAACTCATAACTACAAGTCTGTTTTCGTAATTAAGCATGACTTATATATGCTTTATTTGCCTGACTTATAATTTTTAATTTTCACTATTCTACTAGCGCATCCCCTGCCATGCAAGAATTTTTGTCTTGGATAAGATAGGTTTCAAGGATATGGAAACTATGGAGGTAAGAGAGTTTACCTGAAAACTGAGCATGGTTATACTTTCAACGTCAAAGTATACAATGCACACACGTACACCTATTTTGAATGCAAAATTTGGCAAGCACTATGCAAGGCTTATGCATTTGAGTCTGGTATGGTTATCACCTTTGACATTCGTCCGGAAGATGATATTGAAGGTAATAGAGACATATGGGTCGATGTGCAGACGCCTCCAGTTCTACCATTGTGTGAGTTCTTCTCCACATGATTTTTGTCTTTGATATTTCTTATTCAAAAATAATTGACAACTAATTTCTGTTGACAGCTTATTTCCATTCAAGCAAACATATCCGGCGCTTGGTGGACATGACCTACTACTGTCCCGGAGCTGAACTAAACTGCGAGGAGATAAGTCATTATGTTTCATGGCTTGAGGATCTTCATACTGTCAAGAAAATTTTTCTTTCTGCACTTAGAAATGTTAGTACTCAAAACGTGCGACCAATAGTGATGGTATTGAACTACGGTCGCATCTATTTAGGAATGGTGGTAAGATTTTTACTATTTGTCCTCAATGCATCTTTTGCATACATAATTGTTTTGCTAAACTTTCATTGCTAAGTATATTAATTAAGTACTATACGATGTTCTTCAACAGGGACTCCCGATGACAGTTGTGCCTCAGGGGATCGAGACTAAAGGTCACATGTCAATTGTTAGCTTACGGCCAAGATACCTGCATTGCACATGAATGCATTCAGGATTTCTAGAAGCGATGAACGCTTAATAGTGAAAGATTGGAGGAAAATTGTTAACGATCGCAGAGAAGTATTAGGGAGCAGCAATGAGAAGCGCAGCCCACGATTAGGAGACAGGTTCATCTGCATGCTCCGGTATGATGAATCAGGAGAGATGTACATGTTCTATGCTATTTTACTAGAGAGAGAGTAGCTAGCAGGAGTGATTTAGCTAGTTCATGCTGCTCTTAGTACTTGTCCTTTCATGTCGGTGTTCTTCGTTCTGAACTTAATCTCAAATAGTGATTTGATTTTGTGGTGTAATATATATATATATATATATATGTATATATATATATACATATATATATATATATATATATATATATATATATATATATGAACGCTTATAATATCATGACAATAATGTTGAACTCGGTGATATTTTTGCTTCTGGTACAAGTGAATGTTTCTTCTTTAAGCTACTGTTGGTGGTGATTAGATAGCGGTAATGACTATGATGATTAAATAGTGATAATGACGACTACGATGATTTTTAGCTAGCTAGCTAGAGTATACATATACTCATGTTGATGATATGATGCAAGAGTTTTTATATTAATATGATGATGATGATGAGTTATTATATCATTTAATGAAAGAAACCACAGATTAGTTTCAGCTGGATGGATCCTACCTAAGTGATCAAGTATATATATGCCATATCCATATATATTATACTTGATCACCTAATAAGGTGATCAAGTATAATATCGATATGGCATATACTTGATCACTTATAGCTAGCTAGATCCTTTAGTCGAAACTAATCCGCGGTACTTTCACCTAATGATTTAACAACTCATTATAATGTAAAACAATCACTAAATTAAATTGAAAACACAAAACTAAAGGAAAAACTAAAAAAACACCCAAACATTTAGTACCGGTTGGTGTTACCAACCGGTACTAAAGCCCTACGCGCACCCGGGCCTGGCTCTTGCCACGTGTTTGCACTTTAGCGCCGGTTCGTGACGAACCGGTACTAAAGGGGGGGACCTTTAGTCCCCACTCTTTAGTGCCGGTTGGCGGACTAGCACTAAAGGCCGTCACGAACCGGCACTAAAGGCCGGTTCTGCACTAGTGCTATTGAAGCTAATTCAAGGGACCTGGAATTTCCAAAATGAACCATCAGATAGTACTTCCATAATTATGTCTCACAATATAACTATCTGAGTTGAAAATTGGAAGGAAAATAGATATACATCTTTATGGATATACATGATTAGCCGATATCTCAAGTAATGGACATGATCAGAACACACTGGTAGTTTAAACTTGATACATTATAGGATTGATGTGAATAAAGGAGAAGACTGTGCACAACGAAGATATCAGGAGTTTGCAATTCAACGGTAATGTGATGAGCAGGCTTGGTGACCAGTACTTTTTCTGGGCATGTAGAATGGGTAACCAAAACTCTAACGACTCCATTCACCATTGACCTACAGGAAAGACACATAGATGGAAAGGGCTGACCAATACTGTAGTGAGACCATTCATCATCGGCCTACAGGAAAGATTTTGAGAGCTCACTGAGGACTGCTTTCCATGCCAGAATTATATTACTGAAAAGGAAAGAGAAATAACTTCCATCTATTAGCAATAAATCCAATACATCAACTATAAACTAAGAACCAGTACATTTGAAGGCGAAATAGCAACTAATTGTGACAGCAAATGAGATGAAGATAGAAATATTAGCTGCCGAATTCAACTGCAAGGTCCATGGAAATCAAATTCATGTTCACATACAAAAGTGTATGTAGTGTAATTAAGCTTACATAATAGCTAGCCCATATATATGACTGAAGGTAGAAAATGAACTGAGCAAACATATCTGAACCAAGAAAAGCATGTGCAAAGGCTATGGCAACCTATAGGCTTACAATGAATCATTGTGAAGCTAGCAGAATGATGGCACAAATTTTATCGACCCACTTCTTAGTAATCATCAGTTGCTGTTGATTTGGGATCCCTCCCGGCCAGTATCACTCCACAACTCAGGAACATACCCGTGAGGATACCTAACCTCGATGACGTCGTGCAAATAGACAGCATTGTCATGTTATTGAGGAAGGATGGGGCCCAGGATGGCTCTGCCGAGATGTGGAGGCTGTAGCTCAAAACGTAAAACTCGAGCAGGAGGCTCGACCCCACGACACGCAGATCAAGGAAGAGAAGAAAGGGGGCAGAGGAGATGACGGGGAGGGGAGAAGATTAAATAGAGGCATGACGTCTTGCACTGGATGTGAGGGGAGGGGAATAGACGGTACAGAGCACAGAAAAAATAGGGAAAAATTAATTGCAAAAGGGAGAGCAACTCCATCCTTGCATCTATTCGGTGGAGAAGACGAAGTTGAAGTGACGTAGGAGATTTAGTGATGGAAAATCAATTGGCGGTGGAGTTATTACCCAAAGAGATGGCAGGGCCGTAGTGCTCCAGCTGGAGCTCCATTTCTTTTTCGGAAAAAAAACACCAAAAACAAATGATGACATGGATGGTTGAGGGTATTATGCATTTTAAAAGTTGCTTATGTGGCAGGATTGCTGAGTTGGATAGCTTACATGTCAAGAGAATTAGTTTAGTGCAGATGAACTATTTAGGTATTATAGATTATTTACAAAGACATTACTTTACCTTACAAAGTAATACATTTTTTTGCCTCTTGCTTCTCAACCCTTAAATAGAATATACAAGCATTTTATAATATACAATATCAGGGTCCAGGGTTCGTGCAATTCCGCAAGTGCCACTAGTAGAAAAAAGGGCTAACGTTTGGGCCTGGCCAGCCTATTAGTCCCGGTTCTTCAAGAACCGGGACCCATGGGGGGTATTAGACCCGGTTCGTGAGCCAAGGGGGCCGGCTGGGGCCTCGTGGGCATTGGTCCCGATTCTTGTGGACCAATTGTCCCGGTTCAAGCCACGAACCGGGACCAATGGTCCTCGCTCCTGGCCCACAACCATTGCTCCCGGTTCGTGGCTTGAACCGGGACAGAAGGGGTGGCTTTAGTCTCGGTTCATGCCACGAACCGGGACAAATAACTTGCCTATATATACCCCCCGCCGCGGCAGAGCACTCCAGAGTGCTCTGTTTTGTCAAGCCGGCGACGGGACGGCATTTGGGTGCTCTAGTTCACCTCCTATGCACATGAGTGTTCGATGAAATGCCCGAGCCACACTAGTTAAGCTTTCTCCTCTTGAAACTCGACCTCCGAGCTACATTTTCAACGAGATTTGTCTAGATTTAGCGGTCCGTCACGCCCCGTCCCCGCCACGTCTTCACCGTCGTCGACCGCCCATGCCGATCTTGTCGCCGGCACCACCGTGCTGAGCCTCTTGTTCTTATCTTCTTTCTGAAAGAAAAAAATTCTGACTTCAGATAGATACTTGTCTAATTTTCGTACTTTTATTATTCCTTGTTATTATATAGTGCGATGGTTTTGGTATCCGCCCCTGTCGGCCCTCATCCTGTCTATGATTCAGATGTGGTATATATTATCTTTTCATAACTATTTGGTTCATTTATTGTTTATGACAATTATGCCGACCAATGTGACATAGATTTTATTTATCTAGGAGGTTGTTGAACCGGAAATTCTAACCGACCCTATTGTCGAGAGGTTAAATTTAGTTGAAGAAGAAAACAATTACTTGAAGCAAAAAATAAGAAAAATTGAGGAGGAGAAGATGATATTGGAGTTGCATGTTGCGGATGTCGTCGATGATTACAAGATCAAGGTGGATGCAATGCGGTTGAAGATTAAAAAGATTAGAAAATATGCCATTCATACCGAGGCTTGGTATCATTATGCAATTGGATCAATTGTTACCTTGGTTGCGGTTATCATCGCATTTGTTTTTGCATTGAAATGTTTTACATAATTTCAATGTATGGTTTAATTAGATGCTCTAGAGAGCTATATGTTGTTCAATAATAACTATGTATATACTTTGGTTTTAATGCTCTGGAGAACTATGTATGTACTTTGGTTTCACAGTTCATTTCAAATGATTTTCAACTTCATGGTCTTATAGCTCAAAATAATCAGTAAATGCATGAAAAATAACAAATGTAGTCAGAAAGGATTGTAAATTGATGATATGGCTTTAAATGGTGCATTTTGAACACAAAAAAGCAAGGGAGTTCAAATAAGTAAAAAAAATGAAATCCCTTTATAACGGACGAGTTTCCGTATGAAACTCTGATACTTCGAAAGAGATTGTCCGTTTTGTACACGAAGTGCATCCAGTTTTTGCCGTAACCCTCTCTACTTTCTCACACATGCTATGTGGGTGAAATGATGATACCACGCCAACTTGGAACCTTTTCAGAGATTCATTTCAAATGCTTTTCAATTTCATGGTCTTATAGCTCAAAATAATCAGTAAATGCATGAAAAATAACAAATGAAGTCAGAAACGGTTCTAAATTGATGATGTGGCTTTGAATGGTGCATTTTGAACACAGAAAAACAAGGGAATTCAAATAAGTTCAAAAAAATGAAATCCCTTTGTAACAGACGAGTTTCCGGATGAAACCCTGATACTTCAAAAGAGATTGTCCGTTTTGTACACGAAGTGCATCCAGTTTTTGTCGTAAGCCTCTCTACTTTCTTGCACATGCTACGTGGGTGAAATGATGATACCATGCCAACTTGGAACCTTTTCAGTGTTCATTTCAAATGCTTTTCAATTTCATGGTCTTATAGCTCAAAATAATCAGTAAATGCATGAAAAATAACAAATGAAGTCAGAAAGGGTTGTATATTGATGATGTGGCTTTGAATGGTGCATTTTGAACACAGAAAAACAAGGGGGTTCAAATAAGTTCAAAAAAAATGAAATCCCTTTGTAACAGATGAGTTTCCGTCTGAAACGCCCTCATACTTCGAAAGAGATTGTCTGTTTTGTACACGAAGTGCATCCAGTTTTTGCCGTAACCCTCTCTACATTCTCGCACATGCTATGTGGGTGAAATGATAATACCATCCAACTTGGAACCTTTTCAGAGCTAATTTCAAATGCTTTTCAATTTCATGGTCTTATAGCTCAAAATTATTAGTAAATGCATGAAAAATAACAAATGAAGTCAGAAAGGGTTGTAAATTGATGATGTGGCTTTGAATGGTGCATTTTGAACATAGAAAAACAAGAGAGTTCAAATAAGTTCAAAAAAATGAAATCCCTTTGTAACAGACGAGTTTCCGTATGAAACCCTGATACTTCGAAAGAGATTGTCCGTTTTGTACACGAAGTGCATCCATTTTTTGCCGAAAGCCTCTCTACTTTCTTACACATGCTATGTGGGTGAAATGATGATACCATACCAACTTGGAACCTTTTAAGAGTTCATTTCAAATGCTTTTCAATTTCATGTCTTATAGCTCAAAATAATCAGTAAATGCATGAAAAATAACAAATGAAGTCAGAAAGGGTTGTAAAATGATGATGTGGCTTTGAATGGTGCATTTTGAACACATAAAAACAAGGGAGTTCAAATAGGTTCAAAAAAATGAAATGACTTTGTAACAGACGAGTTTCCGTATGAAACCCTGATACTTCGAAAGAGATTGTCCGTTTTGTACACGAAGTGCATCCAGTTTTTGTCGTAAGACTCTCTACTTTCTTGCACATGCTATGTGGGTGAAATGATGATACCATGCCAACTTGGAACCTTTTCAGAGTTCATTTCAAATGCTTTTCAATTTCATGGTCTTATAGCTCAAAATAATCAGTAAATGCATGAAAAATAACAAATGAAGTAAGAAAGGGTTGTAAATTGATGATGTGGCTTTGAATGGTGCATTTCGAACACAGAAAAACAAGGGGGTTCAAATAAGTTCAAAAAAATGAAATCCTTTGTAACAGACGAGTTTCCGTCTGAAACGCCCTCATACTTCGAAAGAGATTGTCCGTTTTGTACACGAAGTGCATCCAGTTTTTGCCGTAACCCTCTCTACTTTCTCGCACATGCTATGTGGGTGAAATGATAATACCACCCAACTTGGAACCTTTTCAGAGCTAATTTCAAATGCTTTTCAATTTCATGGTCTTATAGCTCAAAATTATCAGTAAATGCATGAAAAATAACAAATGAAGTCAGAAAGGGTTGTAAATTGATGATGTGGCTTTGAATGGTGCATTTTGAACACAGAAAAAGAAGGGGGTTCAAATAAGTTCAAAAAAATGAAAATCCCTTTGTAACAGACGAGTTTCCGTATGAAACCCTGATACTTCGAAAGAGATTGTCCGTTTTGTACACGAAGTGCATCTAGTTTTTGCCGTAAGCCTCTCTACTTTCTTGCACATGCTATGTGGGTGAAATGATGATACCATACCAACTTGGAACCTTTTAAGAGTTCATTTCAAATGCTTTTCAATTTCATGTCTTATAGCTCAAAATAATCAGTAAATGCATGAAAAATAACAAATGAAGTCAGAAAGGTTGTAAATTGATGATGTGGTTTTGAATGGTGCATTTTGAACACATAAAAACAAGGGAGTTCAAATAGGTTCAAAAAAATGAAATACCTATGTAACAGACGAGTTTCCGTATGAAACCTTGATACTTCGAAAGAGATTGTCTGTTTTGTACACGAAGTGCATCCAGTTTTTGCCGTAAGCCTCTCTACTTTCTCGCACATGTTATGTGGGTGAAATAATGATACCATGCCAACTTGGAACCTTTTTAGAGTTCATTTCAAATGCTTTTCAATTTCATGCACTAGTAGAAAAACACCTAATAGTCCCGGTTCGTAAGGGCCTTTAGTCCCGGTTCATGAACCGAGACTAATGGGTCGTTACTAATACCTCCACCCATTAGTCCCGGTTCAAACACGAACCGGGACCAATGTTCCTCCACGTGGCCCTATGCGTCGAGCCCAGTCAGGGGGCCTTTGGTCCCGGTTGGTGGCTCCAACCGGGACCAAAAGGCATCCACGCGTCAGCATTCCAGTGGCTGGGTTTTTTTATTATTTTTTTTTGAAAGGAGGGGGGGTTGGGGGTTTTGGGGGGTTAATTTAGATGTTTCATATATTGTGTTAGCTAGCTAATTAATAGAGAGAAGTGTCCTCTCTTATGTCCGTGCTTGGTCGACGCTACGTACTATATATACATAAGTGATCGAGAGAACTATTCAGTACAGAAGTTCGTCATGCATACCGAGAGAAGTGATCGATCGACCTCTCCTTCTCCGAGAGATTGGTCGAACAACAAGTTTTCGTATATCATGTATCTGACGCTACTGGCTACATACATGTACAATATGTATAAGATCTCTTAATTACAATCCCCTAGCAATTGAAATCAATTTCCACATGGTATTCTCCGGCTTTATTGATGACGTGGTCAAGAAAGAATCCCGCCAATTCCTCTTGAATTGCTTTCATGCGATCTGGTTCTAGGAGTTCATTCCGCATCTGCCACGTCTAATTTGAAGAAGGGGGTTAATTAATACATATATATGAATGAAACTCAACAGAAATGATGGTGTAATAAAATGATATTGTGAATATTATTGCTTACGCACTTCATATTGTCTTTGAGAGTAGCCCCGCTTGTTTTTCAAAGTCGCGTTGTGGATGAACTCGCACACGTAGTACCCACAGAAATCATTCCCTTCTTCCTGCCACAAGCACTTTACGAGAAATAGAGGTCAATCAAACTGACAATGAAGCATTATAAATGGCATTGATGAAAGTATAGCTATAGAATCAACGGGAGATGCGCGCAACTAGCTAGCCAGTAGTACTTACTTTCAGGTATGTATATCGCAGCTCCTTCGGCAGTCCCGGAGCTTCTGCGGTGAACTGTTTCCAAACCCTTCAAGACAAAGAAAATAAATATTATTAGTTGAGATATCAGGAAATGAACAAAAAGTTGCCAATATGGTGCGATAATGATCGATTGAACTTACTTGTTGAGCATTTCAGTCATGTCCGCATAGGATTTGGGATCTTTCCGTCTCGAGTCTAAGACGGTTACTAGTCCACGCTCAAGCTTAATCTCCAGAAGAATATAGTGGTACCTGCGCACGCATGCATAACTCATCAATTACATTACTATAACCTCGCTCGAGTAATAAGGGAAACCGAATATGCACACGACAGTAACACTCACTTGCCATTGTAAGGAAAGAGTATGGTATCTTTGTTTTGATTTTTGATCAACGATTGTAGCACGTTGTCCTCGGCCTCTTTCATGTCCTTTTCAACCAGAAATTCATCTATGATATTTGTGTTAATGAACCCAATATCATAAATTTCTTGATTTTTGCACTCAACGATCTTCAATCTGCATAATATATTGAGGATAATTAATTATAAATACATGAAATGAAAGAGCCGAGCTATATATAGAGACTTAATGACAGAAATAATACTTACAGACAGTAGCAAAAGACCATTAGTTTATCGAGGGCCTTTTGATTGAAGAACGCGAAGAACTCCTCAAATGGAACAGCCAACAGATCATTTGTAACAAGGTCGTGCTCCTCTTTAATATGCAGATACAAAGCATTCGTACCCTCAGACATTCTGCAGGTTTCCATGTACCAATTATGGAATCTTCGCATCATTATTGTCAGAGATTTTTCATCTTTGACGAGAGTCTTCCCGTACTCGTATCTGTGCTCGTCCACCTCCAAGAAATCAGGAAGTGCATCGTCAGGCAGGTAATCTTCAAGATTGCCATAACCGGCCACCGTTCCCAGAGCATTAGACACATTGAGCGGGGGGCACGATTGCTGTGCTTGTTCGCCGAGCTGGGCAAATTTCGTCCCCTTTGCTCGTTCTTTTGACCTTTTAGCACTGACAGTAGTTCCCGACCGCTGGCATTGGAGATATGTCTGTTCAGTAATGCGCTCATAGTTGGTTCTCGGCGGAGACTTTAGTGGTTTCCTCAGGGCATCAATAGTGCGCTTTGCTTTCACCGGATCTACCTTCTCCTCCGAAGGTGGATGTCTCTTTGCTTTCACCCCTTCAAAGAACTCCTTCACGTGGGTTCGCACAATCGTATCGTTTTCCTCCTCGGACCTCTCGTACGGTAACTTCTCTAGAGGCTTGAGAGATGGACCGTATTTGTATTGCCTCCCGCCTCTAGTTGTGCTGCTAGACGCCGGAGCAGACAGAGCGGCTGCGGCGTCTGTCTTCTTTTGTGCTTGCTTACGAGGCGGAGGAGAAGGAGTACGACGCGCCGGAGCAGCCGGGGCGGCGGCGGGTCTCTTCCGCCCTTGCTGGCGAGGCGGAGAAGGAGGAGGCTACTGGCTGCTCGGGAGCCCCGGCGCAGGCGGAGAAGGAGGCGGAGTACCGCCACGCACCAGAGAAGGAGGCGGAGTGCCGCCACGCATGCCCTGATCGTCACTCGCCGGAGGAGGAAGCGGTGGAGGAGGCGGAGTGCCCTGACTCGCCGGAGGAGGAGGAGGAGGCGGAGGCATCCAATTTAGAAGGTTGATGAGCTCCTTCCGCCATAGGCATGGAGTCTTCATAGCACAACCCAGCCTAGTCTCCCCTTCACCGGTAGGGTGCTCAAGTGGGAGGTCCTCAAATCTCTCCGTTATTTCATCCACCATCACCTTAGCATATCCTTCTGGAATCGGCTAGCAGTTATAAGTTCTGCCGGGTCAACTAGAATAAACTTGGCCAACAGCCGCCTTGACCTTCAAATTCATCCATCGTGCCATAATGTGGCAATTTTGATACTTCGTGATACCATCGACGGGATAGCTAGCAGGAGCCATCAAGACATGCTCCGGCTGAAGCAGCTCGGTGGAAGCCACGCTGCTTCTCCGCTAAGATGGCGGGGCAGCTTTGGGGGAAGCTTCGGCAGGTCGTTTGCTGCGATCTACTGCTTCTCGTTCCTCTTCTTGATTCTCTAGCCCCATTACCCTTTCGTGCAGCGCCTGCAGTTGGTCCTGCTCCAGTTTCTTCCTCCTCTCGTGGGTTTTGTAACCCCATGCGTCCGGAAAACCAACCTTCCACGGAATGGAGCCTGGCGTGCCTCGTGTCCGTCCAGGGTGCTCAGGATTCCCAAGGGCCATTGTGAGCTCGTCCTTCTCCCTGTTTGGAAGGAATGTCCCTCGCTGTGCTGCATCGATATAGTGTCGAAGGTTCTTGAATGGTATTTCCAGTTGCTCGTCCGTCCACTGGCACAACCCTGTTACAGGGTCCAAGGTTCCGCCAGCCCCGAAGAACCAAGTCCGGCAACGGTCTGGCCAGTACATTGTCTCTGGTTCGATCCCTTTTTAAGCAGATCATGCTCAGCCTTGGACCACTTAGGCCGAGCTTTGAGGTAGCCACCTGACCCCGTGCGATGGTGAAGCTTCTTCTCCGCAGCATTTTTCTTGTTTGTCTCTGACATCTTCTTACTCTTTTCCAATGTCTTGTGGGCCACAAATGCGGGCCAGTGATCTTTGATCTTCTCATATTTGCCGATGAATTCTGATGTCTTTTTTTTTCGACAAACTGGTTCAGCTCTTTCCTCCACCTCCTCATTAGGGTTGCCATCTTCTTAAGAGCACAAGACTTGATTAATTGCTCTTTACTGGATTCTTCGGATCCTCCTCTGGCGGTTGGGTGAAATTTGCCTGAAGCTCAATCCAAAGATATTCTTTCTGCATATCATTGACATAAGACACCTCAGGGTCTTCCTCCTTAGGCTTATACCATTGCTGGATGCTGATCGGGATCTTCTCCCTAACAAGAACCCCGCACTGAGTAGAAAATGCCTTCCTTGTCCGGATGGGTTCAATCGGTTCGCCGTCGGGCGCGATTTCTATGATCTCAAACTTTTCATCCGAGCTCAACTTTTTCTTCGGGCCTCGTCTCCTTACCGAAGTTGTGCTAGTTCCGGAGGGCTAGAAATTATAAGGAATAAAGACGAGAGTAATTAATATGTGTACATATACCAAAACAATGGAAGCATCAATTAACTAGTTAGCACGGGCTTAACTAATATATATATACCTGGCCGGGCTCGGTTCGGTCACCGGAGCAGTCAGCACGGTCTCCTTCTTGTACCTCCATTGTGTCACCGGAGCCATCATGAACATAGTCCTCTTCTTGTACCGTCATTAATGGGCCCAAGCCATCATGAACATAGCCCTCTTCTTCACCCAGTTCTTCCAGCTGAGCAACGGTGTCGAGGAGAAATGACGCAACTTCATCCCTTCCATTTGCGATTATGTCCCCCAATATCGCTTATGTTTCTTCGTCTCGGGAGTGCTCCATAGTTTCTGCAAATATTTACAACATGTCAATTATTATTCAAACATGGTACAGATGGATATATATATATATATATATATATATTAGTGGCAAACGTAGAACTAGCTAGCTAATCACAATAAGGAATTATGTTAGTGGCCTCGACGCTGCTTCTCTAGGGTTTGGGGTCGCCTCGACACAACAACGCTTCAAGGGTTTGGGTGGCCTCGACGACAACGCTCTTTTAACTTGGTAAATTTGGGTGGCCTCGAGAGAGTTAATTTGTCGGGTAGGGGCGCGGCGGGAGGGGGTAGGAGACCAACATCGTTTTCTCTCTAGGGTTTGGGTGTCCTCGAGAGTTTTGGTCGAGCGAGAGGGCCGAGGGGGGTGCTGCCGCTGTATAAGTTATCACGGTCGAGAGGGGGTATATATATCGACCGCCTCTCATGTCGAAGTTATCTTGATGGGGTAATATCGACAATGACGCGACAATGACGAGAAAGGAAAATAATTAAGGAAAAGGAAGAAAAGAGGAAGAAGGAAGAAGGAAGAAGAAGAAGAAAAAAAAGAGGAGAAGAAGAAAGGAATAGAGGAGAAGAAGAAAAAATAGATTTTTTTTTCTATTTTTTCTTCTTCTCCTCTATTCCTTTCTTCTTCTCCTCTTATTTTTCTTCTTTTTTCCTCTTCTTTTTTATTTCTCCTCTTCTTCCTCTTCTTATTTTCCTTTTTTCCTCTCATTCTTTTTCTTCTTCTTTCTTCCTTCTTCCTTCTTCCTCTTTTCTTCCTTTTCCTTATTTTACTTTCTCCTCTACACTAACCTAAAATCAATATCTACTAACAACCTAAATAAAAAATTAATACATATATGAAAAAACATATATAAACAAAAAAATGCTATGAACATTATATTCATACATACATATATAGCCACATCCATTCATCATATATATAGCTACCACATACATATATACATTATATATATGAAAAAAATGCAATGAACAAAAAAATACACTTATGAAAAAAATACAATGAACATGTACACATATATATATACATAAAAAAATGCAAAAAATTGCTATGGAAATTGCAGGGGCGGCGGGGCGGCGGCGTGGCGGCCGCGCAGGGACAGGGGCGGCGCACGGTGGCCGTGCAGGGGCGCGGGATGGGAGGGGCGCGGGAGCAGGCTGTGCTCACAGGGGGCGGCGGCGACGGCTCAGGCGAGCAGCCTGACGGCGTCGGTGGCGGCGGCGATGGCAAGGTAGAGCAGGGGCGTCGGGCGGCGACGGCGACGAGGAGGAGCAGGGGGCGTCGGGGGAGAAGTGGGCGGTTTGGCCGGAAACTACTAAGTGTTGCTTATATAGCAAACCCTTTAGTCCCGGTTGGTGGCACCAACCGGGACTAATGCCCCTTTAGTCCCGGTTGGTGCCACCAACCAGGACCAAAGGCCTCTTTTTCGGCAGCCCAAAGGGCGGGAACCGGCGGCCTTTGGTACCGGTTGGGGGCACCAACCGGGAATAATGCCTCCCCCTTTAGTACTGGTTGGTGCCACCAACCAGGACCAAAGGCCCCTGTGCTGCCCGCCTCGGGGCCAAAGTTTAGTCCCACCTCGCTAGTTGAGAGGGGCGCGCAGTGGTTTATAAGCCCCACTGTCGCACTCCTCTCGAGCTCCTCTCCACCGCAGGCTTTCGGGCCTACTTGCTATTGCTTTGCATGATGGTCCTTCTGGGCCTACTGCGGGCCTGAATCCTGGCCCATAGTAGGGTTTCATGTCGTATTCAGGCCGTGGGGGCCCAGTAGGAGGCATTTTTTTTGTTTTCTTTACTTATTGTTGCTATATTTAATTTTTTTTCCAGTTTTTTTGTTTTGTTTTCTGCATTATTTATTTTCTTTTTTTTTTTTGCTTTATTTTTTAATTTT
>NC_041385.1:790680227-790687340 GCF_002162155.2 Triticum dicoccoides | reverse complement strand
TGAAAACACTTTTTTTGTTTTTTGTTTTCTTTCTTGCTTTATTTATTTTATTTTGCTTCTACTTACAACAAAATACTTATTGTTGTTTTTTTGTTTTGTTTTCTGCATTATTTATTTTCTTTTATTTTTTGCTTTATTTTTTAATTGTTTTCGCTTTTAGTTTTAGGAAAATTATAAACTTTCTGTTAGTGCCATTAGTTTTCAAATTTGAAAACACTTTTTTTGTTTTTTTTTCTTTCTTGCTTTATTTATTTTAATTTCTATCTGCTTACAACAAAATACTTATTATTGCTATTTTTAATTATTACGCGGGCCGAACCATAAGACATTAAAGCATTTCAAATGAACTCTGAAAAAGTTGAAAGTTGGCATGGTATCATAAATTGACCGACATAGCATGTGCATGTACAAAATAGACAATGGTATCATACTCGTCAGTTACAAAGTTGGCATGGTATCATCATAATAGTTGCGGGAGGAAGTCTTCACTTTTTCTTCGCTTGTGTCATTTGCTTATTGTGCCGTAACCATGGATAATCTTCATCGTTTATCAGGATGTTGGGGTCATCCTTGACTTTGAAGGGAGGAATTTCATGAAACTTTTCATAATCTTCAGACATGTCTGTCTTGTCCTCCACTCCCACGATGTCCCTTTTCCTGAAAGAACTATGTGGCGCTTTGGCTCATCGTATGATGTATTCGCTTCCTTATCTTTTCTCTTTCTCGGTCTGGTAGACATGTCCTTCACATAGATAACCTGTGCCACATCATTGGCTAGGATGAACGGTTCGTCAGTGTACCCAAGATTTTTCAGATCCACTGTTGTCATTCTGTACTGTGGGTCTACCTGTACCCTGCCTCCTGACAGATTGACCCATTTGCACTTAAACAAAGGGACCTTAAAATCATGTCCGTAGTCAAGTTCCCATATGTCCACTATGTAACCATAATATGTGTCCTTTCCCCTCTCGGTTGTTGCATCAAAGCGGACACCGCTGTTTTGGTTGGTGCTCTTTTGATCTTGGTCAATCGTGTAAAATGTATTCCCGTTTATCTCGTATCCTTTCCAAATCAATACAGTCAAAGATGGTCCCCTGGACAACAAGTACAGCTCATCACAAACAGTGTTGTCACCTCTGATACGTGCTTCCAACCAACTGCAGAAAGTCCTGATGTGTTCACATGTAATCCAGTCGTCGCACTGCTCCGGGTGTTTGGAGCGCAGACTGTTCTTGTGTTCATCGACATACGGGGTCACCAAGGTAGAGTTCTGTAGAACTGTGTAGTGTGCTTGAGACCAAGAATATCCGTCCTGCATATTATTGAGTCCCTTCCAAGCGTGCCTTTTCCAGTCAGTCTCCCCTCATACCGCGATTTAGGGAGACCTATCTTCTTAAGGCCAGGAATAAAGTCAACACAAAACCCGATGACATCCTCTGTTTGATGGCCCATGGAGATGCTTCCTTCTGGCCTAGCGCGGTTACAGACATATTTCTTTAGGACTCCCATGAACCTCTCAAAGGGGTACATATTGTGTAGAAATACGAGGCCCAGAATGACAATCTCGTCAACTAGATGAACTAGGACGTGCGTCATGATATTGAAGAAGGATGGTGGGAACACCAGCTCGAAACTGACAAGACATTGCACCACATCACTCCTTAGCCTTGGTATGATTTCTGGATCGATCACCTTCTGAGAGATTGCATTGAGGAATGCACATAGCTTCACAATGGCTATCAGACGTTTTCCGGTAGAAGCCCCCTCAATGCAATCGGAAGCAGTTGCGTCATAATCACGTGGCAGTCATGAGACTTTAGGTTCTGAAACTTTTTCTCTGCCATATTTATTATTCCTTTTATATTAGACGAGAAGCCAGTCGGGACCTTCATACTAAGCAGGCATTCAAAGAAGATTTCCTTCTCTTCTTTGGTAAGAGCATAGCTGGCAGGACCTTCATACTGCTTTGGAGGCATGCCGTCTTTTTCGTGCAAACATTGTAGGTCCTCCCATGCCTCAGTTGTATCTTTTGTCTTCCCATACACGCCCAAGAAGCCTAGCAGGTTCATGCAAAGGTTCTTCGTCACGTGCATCACGTCGATCGAAGAGCGGACCTCTAGGTCTTTCCAGCAGGGTAGGTCCCAAAATATAGATTTCTTCTTCCACATGGGTGCGTGTCCCCCAGCGTCACTCGAACAGCTAGTCCGCCGGGACCCTTTCCAAAGATTACGTGTAAATCATTGACCATAGCAAGTACGTGATCACCGGTACGCATGGCGGGCTTCTTCCGGTGATCTGCCTTGCCTTTGAAATGCTTGCCTTTCTTTCGACATTGATGGTTCGTCGGAAGAAATCGACGACGGCCCAGGTACACATTCTTCCTGCAGCTTGCCAGGTATATACTATCGGTGTCAAGTAAACAGTGCGTGCATGCGTGGTATCCCTTGTTTGTCTGTCCTGAAAGGTTACTGAGAGCGGGCCAATCGTTGATGGTCACAAACAGCAACGCCTTTAGGTTAAATTCCTCCTGTTTGTGCTCATCCCACGTACGTACACCGTTTCCATTCCACAGCTGTAAAAGTTCTTCAACTAATGGCCTTAGGTACACATCAATGTCGTTGCCGGGTTGCTTAGGGACTTGGATGAGAACTGGCATCATAATGAACTTCCACTTCATGCACATCCAAGGAGGAAGGTTATACATACATAGAGTCACGGGCCAGGTGCTGTGATTGCTGCTCTGCTCCCCGAAAGGATTAATGCCATCCGCGCTTAAAGCAAACCATACGTTCCTTGGCTCACTTGAAAACTCATCCCAGTACTTTCCCTCGATTTTTCTCCACTGCGACCCGTCAGCGGGTGCTCTCAACTTCCCGTCTTTCTTACGGTCCTCACTGTGCCATCGCATCAACTTGGCATGCTCTCTGTTTCTTAACAGACGTTTCAACCGTGGTATTATAGGAGCATACCACATTACCTTCGCAGGAACCCTCTTCCTGGGGGCTCGCCGTCAACATCACCAGGGTCATATCGTCTGATCTTATACCGTAATGCACTGCATACCGGGCATGCGTTCAGATCCTTGTACGCACCGCGGAAGAGGATGCAGTCATTAGGGCATGCATGTATCTTCTGCACCTCCAATCCTAGAGGTCATACGACCTTCTTTGTTGCGTATGTACTGTCGGGCAATTCGTTATCCTTTGGAAGCTTCTTCTTCAATATTTTTAATAGCTTATCAAATCTTTTGTCAGGCACAGCATTCTCTGCCTTCCACTGCAGCAATTCTAGTATGGTACCAAGCTTTGTGTTTCCATCTTTGCAATTGGGGTGCAACCCTTTTTTGTGGTCCTCTAACATGCGATCGAACTTCAGCTTCTCCTTTTGACTTTCGCATTGCGTCCTTGCATCGACAATGACCCGGTGGAGATCATCATCATCGGGCACATCGTCTGGTTCCTCTTGATCTTTAGCAGCTTCGCCCGTTGCAGCATCATCGTGCACATCGTCTGGTTCCTCTTGCTGTTCAGTAGCATCACCATATTCAGGGGGCACATAGTTTTCATCGTACTCTTCTTCTTCGCCATCTTCCATCATAACCCCTATTTCTCTGTGCCTCGTCCAAACATTATAGTGTGGCATGAAACCCTTGTAAAGCAGGTGGGTGTGGAGGATTTTCCGGTCAGAGTAAGACTTCGTATTCCCACATATAGGGCATGGACAACACATAAAAACATTCTGCTTGTTTGCCTCAGCCACTTCGAGAAAATCATGCACGCCCTTAATGTACTCGGAGGTGTGTCTTGAATCGTACATCCATTGCCGGTTCATCTGCGTGCATTATATATAATTAAGTGTGTCAAAAATCATTATAGAACATCATAAATAGATAATTAAGTGACCAAATTAATAGAAGTTCATCATCACATTAAAACCAAAGTACATACATAGTTCTCATCTAACAACATAAAGCTCTGCAGAGCATCTAAATTAATTAAACCATACACTGAAACTATGTAAAACATTTCAATCTGAAAACAAATGCAATCATAATCGCAACCAATGTAACAACTGATCCAACGGCATAATGATACCAAGCCTCGGTATGAATGGCATATTTTCTAATCTTTCTAATCTTCAAGCGCATTGCATCCATCTTGATCTTGTGATCATCGACGACATCCGCAATATGCAACTCCAATATCATCTTCTCCTCGTCGATTTTTCTAATTTTTTCCTTCAACAAATTGTTTTCTTGTTCAACTAAATTTAACCTCTCGACAATACGGTCGTTGGAATTTCTGGTTCAACAACCTCCTAGATAAATAAAATCTATGTCACGTTGGTCGGCATAATTGTCATAAATAATAAATGAACCAATAGTTATGAAAAGATAATATATACCACATCCGAATCATAGACAGGACGAGGGCCGACGGGGGCGGATACCAAAACCATCGCACTATATAAGATGCAATAATAAAAGTAAGAAAATTATACAAGTATCTATATAAATATACATGTAAGAATTTTTTTTCCTTTCAGAAAGAAGATAAGAACAAGAGGCTCACCACAGTGGTGCCGGCGACGAGATCGGCGCGGGCGATCGACGGCGGTGAAGATGGGGACGGGACGTGACGGACCGCTAAACCTAGACAAATATTGAGGAAAATGGAGCTTGGAGGTCGAGCTTGGAGAGGAGAAAGCTTAAGTAGTGTGGCTCGGGCATTCCATCGAACACCTCGTGTGCATAGGAGGTGAGCTAGAGCACCACAAATCTCTCCCCTCGCCGTCCACGAAAAACAGAGCACTGGGAGTGCTCTGCTCGCGGGGTAGATATAGGCAACTAATTGGTCCCGGTTCGTGCCACGAACCGGGACTAAAGGGCAGCCTTTGGTCCCAGTTCAAGCCTCCAACCGGGACCAATGGTGGTGGGCCAGGAGCGATGCGCATTGGTCCCGGTTCGTCCCACCAACCGGGACCAATAAGTCCAGCCGAACCGGGACCAATGGCCCACGTGGCCCGGCCGGCCCCCGGGGCTCACGAACCGGGTCCAATGCCCCCATTGGTCCCGGTTCTGGATTGAACCGGGACTAATGGGCTGACCCAGCCTGGACCATTGCCCCCTTTTTCTACTAGTGATGGTCTTATAGCTCAAAATAATCAGTAAATGCATGAAAAATAACAAATGAAGTAAGAAAGGGTTGTACTCGAAGTGCATCCAGTTTTGTACTCGAAGTGCATCCAGTTTTTGCCATAACCCTCTCTACTTTCTCGCACATGCTACGTGGGTGAAATTATAATACCATGCCAACTTAGAACCTATTCAGAGTTCATTACAAATGCTTTTCAATTTCATGTCTTATAGCTGAAAATAATCAGTAAATGCATGAAAAATAACAAATGAAGTCAGAAAGGGTTGTAAATTGGTGATGTGGCTATGAATGGTGCATTTTGAACACAGAAAAAAGGGGGTTCAAATAAGTTCAAAAAAATGAAATCCCTTTGTAACAGACGAGTTTCCATATGAAACCCTGATACTTCGGAAGAGATTGTCCATTTTGTACACGAAGTGCATCCAGTTTTTTCCGTAAGCCTCTCTACTTTCTCGCACATGCTATGTGGGTGAAATGATGATACCATGCCAACTTGAAATCTTTTCAGAGTTCATTTCAAATGCTTTTCAATTTAATGTCTTATAGCTCAAAATTATCAGTAAATGCATGAAAAATAACAAATGAAGTCAGAAAGGGTTGTAAATTGATGATGTGGCTTTGAATGGTGCATTTTGAACACAGAAAAACAAGGGAGTTTAAATAAGTTCAAAAAAGTGAAATCCCTTTGTAACAGACGAGTTTCCGTATGAAACCCTGATACTTCGAAAGAGATTGTATATTTTGTACACGAAGTGCATCCAGTTTTTGCCGTAGGTCTCTCTACTTTCTCGCACATGCTATGTGGGTGAAATGATGATACCATGCCAACTTGGAAACGTTTCAGAGTTCATTTCAAATGCTTTTCAATTTCATGGTCTTATAGCTCAAAATAATCAGTAAATGCATGAAAAATAACAAATGAAGTGAGAAACAAAATAAAATAAAATAAATAAGTAATTTGAAACAAAATAATATAAACTTTAATAAAATAGATAAGTAGCAACAAAAAACTTTAATAACATAAATAAAATTTATGAAACTAAAATTATCAAAGTATTTTCTGTTCAAAACAGTATAAGCAACCTCTAGTATTATTGAAACTAAAATTACATAGAACTGATGCAAATAAAATTCTCAAAGTATTTTCTGTTCAGAATCATTAAAAGCAAAAAGAATTTTCATAAAGAACTTTTTTTGTTAGAAACTTTAATAGCAAAAAGAATTATCATAAAAGAAAATTAATAAGTAATTATAAACAAAATAAAATAAATTAAATAAGTATTTTGTTGTAAGTAGAAACAAAACAAAATAACTAAAGCAAAAAAGAAAACAAAGAAACTGGAAAAAAATAAAAAAATTGCCACCAACTGGGCCACCGCGGCCTGAATACGACTAGAAAGCCATCCATGGGCCAAAATTCAGGCCCGCAGAAGGCCCAGAAGGCCCATCAGGCATAGCAGTTACAATTAGACCCATAACCCTGGAATGGAGAGGAGCTCGAGAGGGGTGCGGTAGTGGGGCTTATAATCCACTGCGCGCCCCTCTCAACTAGCGAGGTGGGACTAAACTTTGTCCGCGACGCGGGCAGCACATGGGTCTTTGGTCCCGGTTGGTGGCACCAACCGAGACTAAAGGGGGTGCATTGGTACCGGTTCGTGGCACCAACCGGGACCAATGCCCATCCTTTAGTATCGGTTGGTGCCACCAACCGGGACTAATGCACCCTTTAGTCCCGGTTCGTGGCACCAACCAGGACGAAAGGCCTCGCTATATAAGTTCACACTTAGGAATTTTCCACTCTCATCTCGTAGTTGCTGCCCCCGACGATGCCGACGACATCGAAGCCGCCAGGCTGCCCCGACGCCGCCCGCCGCCCCTGCCGCCGTCGTCGCCTTCGCCGTCGCCCGCACACTCGCCGTTGCCCGCGCCCTCGCCGTCGCCCGCGCCCCTGCCCCGA
>NC_041385.1:790670547-790679758 GCF_002162155.2 Triticum dicoccoides | reverse complement strand
ATATATCTTATTTGTTTCATATGTATATGCTTGTTTTTTCATATATATGATATATGATGATATATATGCTTGTTGTCATAATTGTTTTTTTTCATATATATATGATGATTTTTTTATAGAATATTATGTTTTTTTCATAGATGATCACATATATATATATATGATGTATGCATGGATGTGGATGAAATATATGATAATTTTTTGTTCATAGAACATGATTTTTTTTTTATTCATAGTTTTTTTTGTTCATGAGAGAGGCGGGGACGTCGAGGGATCATAGATGTAATGTTTTCAGAATTTTCTATCGTGCATAGACCAATTTTAGACCACGAGATAGGAAAAAAGAAAATAGAAGAAGAGGAAGAAAGAAGAAGAGGAGAGGAAGAAGAGGACAAATAAATAAGAAGAGGAAAAGGAAGAAAAAGAAGAGGAGAAGAAGAAAGGAATAGAGGAGAAAGAAGGAAATTTCTATTTTTTTCTTCTTTCTCCTCTATTCCTTTCTTCTCCTTTTTTTTCTTCTTTTTTTCTTCGATTGCTTCTCTTCTATTCCTTTCTTCTTCTCCTCTTTTTATTTCTTCTTTTGTCTTCTTATTTTTTATCGGGTATGTCGTTGTCGATATACCCCTCCCGAGAACTTCAACACGAGGGGGGTCGATATACCCCATCTCCGATAACATTATTTTCCCATGGATATGTATGTCACGTCGTTGTCAATATACCCCCCTCCCGGATAACTTCGACATGAGGGGCGGTCGATATATATACCCCCTCTCGACCGTGATAACTTATACCACGGGAGCACCCCTCTCGGCCCTCTCGCTCGACTAAAACTCTCAAGGACACCCAAACCCTAGAGAAAAAACGATGTTGGTCTCCTACCCCCTCCCGCCGCGCCCCTACCTGACAAACTCTCTTGAGGCCACCCAAATTTACCAAGTTACGTCGAGGCCACCCCAAACCCTTGAAGCGTTGTGTCGAGGCCACCCCAAACCCTTGAAGCGTTGTCTAGGCCACCCCAAACCCTAGAGAAGCAGCGTCGAGGCCACTAATATGATTCCTTATTGTGATTAGCTAGCTAGTTCTATGTTTGCCACTAATATATATCCATCTGTCACGTTTGAATAATAATTTACATGTTGTAAATATTTGCAGAAACTATGGAGCACTCCTGAGACGAAGCAACAGAAGCGATGTCGGGGGGAGATAATCGCACAAGGAAGTGATGTCGTTGCGTCATTTCTCAACGACACCGATGGTCAGGAAGGACGGGGTAGTGAAGAAGGCTATGGTTATGATGGCTCCGGTGACCCATTAATGGCGGTACAAGAAGAGGGCTATGTTCATGATGGCTCCGGTGACCCAGTGGAGGTACAAGAAGGAGACCGTGATGACGGCTCAGATGACCGAACCGAGTCTGACCAGGTATATATATATTAGTTAAGCCCGTGCTGACTAGTTAATTGATGCATTCATTGTTTTCATATGTAAACATATTAATTAACTCTCGTCTTTCTTCTTTTCTCTAGCCCTCCAGATCGAGCTCAACTTCGGTAAAGAAACGAGGCCCGAAGAAAAAGTTGCGCTCGGATGAAAGGTTTGAGATCACAGCAATCGCACGCGATGGCAAGCCGATTGAACCCATCCGGACAAGGGATGCATTTCGTGGTCAGTGCGGGGTTCTTGTTAGGGACAAGATCCCGATCAGTATCCAACAATGGTTAAAGCCTAAGAAGGAAGACCCTGAGGTGTCGACGTCTTATGTCTCTAATATGCAGAAAGAAGATCTTTGGACAATGCTTAAGGAAAATTTCACCCTACCGCCAGAGGAGGATCCGGAGAAGCCAGTTAAAGAGCAATTGATCAAGTCTCATGCTCTTAAGAAGATGACAGAACTATTCAGGAGGTGGAAGAATGAGCTGAAAACGTTTGTCGACAAAGAAAAGACACCAGAATTCATCGGAAAGTATGAGAAGATCAGAGATCAATGGCCCGCATTTGTGGCTCACAAGACATCGAAAAAGAGTAAGAAGATGTCAGCTACAAACAAGATTAATGCTGTGAAGAAGAAGCATCATCATCGCACGGGGTCAAGTGGTTACCTCAAAACCCGACCTTTGTGGAACAAGGCTGAGAATGACCTGATTGCTAAAGGGATCAAACCAGAGACATTGAACTGGCCAGACCGTTGCCGGACTTGGTTCTTCGGGGTTGGCGGAACCTTGGACCCTGTATCAGGGAAGTGCATTTGGATGGAAGAGCAACTGCGAATACCCGTCAGGAGGCTCCAGGAGTATATCGAGAAAGCGCAGCAAGGGACGTTCGTTCCAGACAGAGAGAACGACGAGCTCACAATGGCCCTCGGGAATCCTGAGCACCCTGGACGGACACGAGGCACGCCAGGCTCCCTTCCGTGAAAAGCTGGGTTTTCGGACGCGGGGGGTACAAAACCCAGGAGAGGAGGAAAAAAGTGGAGCATAGCCAACTGCAGGCGCTGCACGAAAGGGTACAAGGGCTAGAGGAACGAGAAGCAGATCGCAGCAAACGACCTACCGAAGCTTCCCCTGAAGCTACCCCGCCATCTCAGCAGAGATGCAGCGTGGCTTCCACCGAGCAGACTCAGCAGTTGGAGCATGTCTTCACGGGCTACCTCGTGGATGCTATCACAGAGTCTCAACATTGCCACCTTATGATGCGATGGATGACATTGAAAGTCAAGGCGACTTTTGGCTCTGTTATACCTAATGAACCTGGCTCAACCTGCCACGGCCAGCCGATTCCAGAAGGATATGCTAGGGTGATGGTGGATCAAATAACAGACGGATTTGAGGACCTTGAGCTTGACCACCCTACTGGTGAAGGGGAGATTCGGCTGGGTTCTTCTTTGAAGACTCCATGCCTATGGCAGAAGGAGCTCATCAACCTTCCGAACTGGACGCCTCCGCCTCCTCATCCTCCTCCGGCGAGTCAGGGCACTCCGCCTCCTCCGGCGAGTGATCAGGGCACTCAACCTCCTTCTCCGGCGCGTGGCGGCACTCCGCCTCCTTCTCCGCCTGCGCCGGCGCGCCCGAGCAGCCACCTACCTTCCCCTTCTCTACCTCGTCAACAAGGGCGGAAGAGACCCGCCGCCGCTCCGCCTGCTCCGGCGCGTCGTCCTTCTCCTCCGCCTCGTAAGAAAGGAAAGACAGCCGCAGCCGCTCCGTCTGTTCCGGCGTCTAGCAGTACAGCCAGATGCAGGCAATACAGATACGGTCCTTCTCTGAAGACTCCAGAGAAGTTACCATTCGAGAGGAGCCAGGAGGAAAACGCGAAGATCGTGCAAGCCGAAGTGACCAACTTCTTTGAAGGGGTCAAAGCAAAGAAAAATCCACCTCCGGAGGAGAAGATAGATCTGGTAAAAGCGAAGCGTACTCTGGCTGCCCTGACGAAACCACCAAAGTCTCCGGTGAAAGACAACTATGAGCGCATTCTTACAAAGTCATTTATCGAAGCGGAGCGGTCGGGAAGTACTGTCAGTGCTCAAAGGTTAGCAGAACGACGAGCTGGGAAAAAAGTTGCCCAGCTCGGCGAACAAGCAAACCAATCGTTGCCCCCGCTCCAGGTGTCTAGCATCGTCGCGAATCATCCGGGCGGGATGGTGCCCGGTTATAACGATCTTGGAGATTACCTGCCCGACGATGCACATTTTGATTTTTTGGAGGTGGACGAACACAGATACGTGTACGGGAAGCCTCTCGTCAAAGATAAAAAAATCTCTAACAACGATGATGCGAAGATTTCATGATTGGTATATGAAAACCTGCAGAGAGTCTGAGGGGAGGAATATTTCGACACTCAAAGTTAAAGAGGAGCATGACCTCGTTGGAATTGAACTGTTGAATGTTCCATTTGAGGAGTTCTTCGAGTTTTTCAATCTAAAGGCCCTCGATAAGTTAATGATCACTTGCTACTACCTGTAAGTAGTACTACTTCTGTCATTAAGTCTCTATATAGAGGTCAGCTTTTTTCATTGCATGTATTTTTAATTATTCTCACTATATTATGCAGATTAAAGATCGCCGAATTGAAGAAAAGACAAATCGGTGATATTGGGTTCATTAACACAAATCTCATCGATGCATATATGGTTAAATTTCGGTCCAAAGATACCGAGGCCAAGCTGCTACAATCGTTTATATTAAATCAAAACAAAGCTAAAATACTCTTCCCTTACGAATTTGAGTGAGTTTTACTGTCTTGTGCATATTCGGTTTCCCTTATTAGTCAAGGTTATAGTAATGTAATTGATG
This sequence comes from Triticum dicoccoides, assembly GCF_002162155.2. Classification (NCBI taxonomy): domain Eukaryota; kingdom Viridiplantae; phylum Streptophyta; class Magnoliopsida; order Poales; family Poaceae; genus Triticum; species Triticum dicoccoides. Next base: position 790,675,472 of record NC_041385.1, on the reverse strand, counting down.
AATTATGCATGCATGCGCAGTTTTCACTATATTCTCCTAGAGATTAAGCTTGAGCAGGGTCTAGTAACCGTCTTAGATTTGAGACGAAAAGATCCCAAGAAGTACGCGGACATGACTGAAATTCTAGAGAAGTAAGTTAAATCGATCATTATCGCACCATATCGGCAACTTCAATTTGTTCATTTCCTGATATCAAGTAATTGTTTTCTTTGTCTGGCAGGGTTTGGAATAAATTCACCTCAAAAACTCCGGGACTGCCGAAGAAGCTACAATTTAGACACCCGAAAGTAAGTACTATAGTAGCATATATGTTCCACGCAGCTCCTAGTGCTTCAAGCGCTAGTTTCATCAATACCATTTAGCATGCTTGCTAATTATCAGTTTGATTGACCTCTATTTCTTGTAAAGTGGTTGTGGCAGGAAGACGGGACTAATTACTGTGGATACTACATTTGCGAGTCCATCGCCACACGACCTGTGAGCGGGGCTACTCCGACAAACAATATGAAGTGCGTAAATAATTATATTCACAATTTTATTTTATTACCATAATTTGTGTTCAGTTTCATTTATTCATATATATGTATTGACCCCCTTTTTCAAATTAGATATTTCGGATGCGGGATAAACTCCTACCATTAGATCGTATGCGAGGAATTCAAGAGGAATTGGCGGCATTCTTTCTTGACCACGTGATCGCTAAAGACGGAGAATACCATGTGGACCCTGATGCGTTCAATTTTAATTAGAAGATTATATTGTAAAATATACTTATATTGTATATATGTAGCCAGTAGCGTCGGATAGATATACGAGAACTTGTTGTTCGGCCAATCTCTCAAAGAAGGAGAGGTGGTCGATATCACTTCTCTTTGTATGCATTTGTTCATGACGATCTTCTGTTTCCTTCATTTGCTTAACTAGCTAGCGTGTCTAGTCCTTTCTATACGTATAGTACGTAGCGTCGACCAAGCACGGAGATAAGAGAGCACACTTCTCTCTATTAATTAGCTAGCTAACACAATATATGAAACACCTAAATTAACCCCCCCAAAACCCCCAAACCCTCCCCCCTTTAAAAAAACAAAAACCCCAGCACCTGAGATGCTGACGCGTGGATGCATATTGGTCCCGGTTGGTGCCACCAACCGAAACCAAAGGGCCTCCTGTCTGGGCTCGCCGCACTGGCCACGTGGAGGCCCATCTGTTCCGGTTTATGCAAGAATCGGGACTAAAGATTTAGGGCATTAGTACCAACACTTTAGTCCCGGTTCAAAAACCGGGACAAATGACCCGCACACCAGCATAATAGGTCCTTTTTCTACTAATGTGCCTACATTTTGCAATATACAAGCATGCCGCAGGCTACCGCATTGATCGCTGAAAATGTTGTGCGAGCTGAAGGGATACCGCACTGATCCTGAGCAACGGCGGTGGGTAGGTGGTGAGTCAGGCAGAGAGAGGAAACGTGGTTGTTAGAAAGTATTGTGTGTGTATATGGTGTATGTATAAACCGTATTTACCCTGCTAGGATTAGGCGTTGGGTAGGTCGTTATAATCTTGTAGTTAGGTAGTTCAGATTGATCGGTATCCCTTGTATAGACTTGACGTAAGGATCAATCAAGGAACACCTATCAACCGAAACCTTGTAATCTGTCAATCTATATAAACAACGCAACACGTTCCTGCGAAGGCATACGCTTCACGCCAATTTACATGGTCCAGGCTGAGTATTCCTGAGGAGGAGGTGGTTGTGGGGATTATGGACGTAGCAGTACAAATCAGAAAATTTGTACACCTCGCCCTTCGCAAAAAAAAACATTGTACTAGTTCCCCATAAAAACAACGAACATAAAGAAACTGAAAAGTCACATGATATAAAGAACAATATACATGTCTTTTGCCTCTCTTGTTGCCTTTTCAGTTGTGTTGCATTTTATCCTGTTGCCTATTGCCTGTTGCGTTTAGATAAATTTTTGATAAACTGAAAAAGCAAGATACACGGACACAAAGTACCAGTTAGACCAATTTATGCACCTCTTGCTTCAACCCCCTCATCTACCACCCAGCCTTGCCTCACGTAGTCCAGGGCTTGCTACAATTTCACAATAGCCTACATTTTACAGTATACGAGCAAGTCGTGGGCTGCCGCATTGATCGCTGGAATCTCACTGCAGACTGAAGGGGTATGGCACTAATCCGTACCCACTGATCCTGAGCAACAGCGGGTAGGAGTGAGTCGGGTAGAGAATAAACGTGGTGAGTGGGCACGCGTGGAGGAGAGAGTCGAGATTGTGTCTGCTCGACAGAGAGGCGGGACTAAAATAAAGAGAGGGTGTGGTCTGAGACACAAGCCAACAAGCCTAGACTAAGAAAGGCCCTCGTTTGCAGGAAGCCGATCCTTACAATACACAACATGTGAGCAGAGCATCCATTTGTTGCCAGGCCTATTTGGAGAAAGGGCGATTAATGCTCATGTACGGTGCACATTACCGGACTTGGGCACAAAATTAATGGATGTATGGCTAATGTACTCACCAACCTTCCTCGGTGCAGTACTTATAAAGGACATACTACATCTGTATCGCCTTGTAGCCTCCAACTATGTTAACAATACTGTACTGTGCAGCCAAACAAAACACAAACAAAGTCAAGGTTCTCGAGCGAGAGGGTAGTGACAATTACAATGGGTTACATCAATGGAATCCATCGAGAAATATGAATGGTAGGCATATGGAAACACATAACTTCAAAATATCATATGGGACGTAGAACCACAACAAGAACTTGTACAGCTGCAGTCCCTTTGCTAGCAGCCTTGCTGGGGGGTGGAGGGAGAGTGTGTATGATTGCCTGCTAGCCCCCAGTCATCATCATGGCTGAATCATTGGAGGCGCGAGGAACATATGGTTTTACTACCATGCCTCTTTTGGAGAAACTGAAGGGAAACAAGCTGATGTAGCTCGATACCATGCCTGTTGGCTGATGGCAGAGGGAAATCTCCAAAAACTGTGGTTCCAGCACCAATAGTCCAAGAGAGATCGTGAGTGTGTTCCTCTTGTTGTGGTAGCAATTGCAACAGACTCAAGCTCTGTCATGGGGTGCCTTAAGCTACATGAGTCTTTTGCTGTTATTAACCTGTGGGTTCCACTCAGTTTTCAAATTCAACTGAATGAAATAATGAGTATCTAGAAACAAGGTGGAAAATTGTCTCAAGTTAGGTAACACGAATGTATTTTGGAATAAAATTCAAAAGCTAGCTGCATCAACATATCGTCTCAAACGCACAGTGGCATGCCGTTGGAAGCAAAATTTGGAACAGCCGACTCAGATTTTCCACAAGCAGGCCAGGGCCGGTCCTGAGATTTTGGGGGCCCGGGGCGAAACTACAATCCGGGGCTTGAGATTTTGTTGCCATTACCAAATCAAACTCTGCAACCATCTCTACACAAGCTAAAAAATTCCCATTACAATCATCATAAAGTTGCTCGCTGGATCCTCTAAAAGCCAAATTGCGCTTATCAAGAAATTTCACAATGGCAACAATTCTTAACAAAACTTGCCTTATGCGTTCCTTCTCCTTTGTGATTTGTTGTTGTAAGTCTTTGTCAATTGTTTCATGCTTGCTCAGTCTAACTCTCAATTCATTCCAAGAGTTCATGTTGGTAATATGGTCGACACTAGCTTCGTGCTCTTTCAGTCTCTCATTAATATGCCTCCAATCACAAAACCCATCATTCCCCATTGCACTTTTGCATTTATCAGAATTGAAAATCTTACAGCAAAAACAAAACACTTTCTTTGTATGTTTTGAAAAAACTAACCATTTTCTATCACGCACCTCTCCATTGCTCATCTTTCTTGAGTAACGGCTATATGAAAAATGTCTTAAATTCTCATCCAAAGGATATTTAGTGTTTTCTTCTTCCCTTTTAGGCCCCTTTTTCACTAATATGTCCCTCGCTTTGTTATCAAGATTACCTCAATTGCTTGGATCATAAATATCCACACTAATTGGTTCCTCATCAACACTAGTAGATTCTGCCGTAGATGAATTAAATATGGGCTCATGATCACTCACATTGCTATCATCCATGTTGACGTCATCATCGCCTTCTGTAGGAGTATGACCATCATCTTCCGGATTGCCATCAGTCTGGTCACCTGCAAGAACTATCGCCACCTCGTCTGGATTACTTGGCGTGCTCGTAACGCTCTTATAATATTTAAAAAGTGATCCGCTCAATGCTTCTTTCTCCTCATCTGCCTCCTTCTTCTTCTTTCTTTTATGACTTCCGGATGGATACTTTCTACCTGTACTCGACATGACCCTTCTGAAATTGAAAGGAATAATTCACTTTTAAAATTAGCGCAAAGCTAATTAAAATATTGGATTAAGTACAGAAGATCATCTAATATAATGAGAATCTGATAGGGCATGGTATATTACCTTCTCTCTGTGATCTAATCTGGCAACGTGGGCGAATGATTCGAGCGCCCTAAAAGCAATTCCCTATTAATCTGTTCGATCGATTGAGAAATTGGGAATCATGATTAGAAAGAAAAGAAATAGGACCAAGATCATGCGAGGGAAGAGAGCGCGCCGTGATATACTTGTTCGGTCGAAGAGATCCTGCTCCTGGCCTGCTGCAGTCGTCGCGTCGTTCATTCGTGAGGAGGAGAGTCGAAGAGACGAACAGGAACAGCGGAACGACTGATCCTAATTCTTTTTTTTAGGAAAGACCGATCCTAATTCCTAAGTTACAGGAAATCAATCCAGCGAAACGACGTATTGGTTTTACCGTCCTAGGCTAGCACGCGAAGCTGAGCGAGGCGCTAAGAAATTTTTTCCTGTCGAAGCTTGTACGTACCTACGTACGTATACCTGGGAGGGGGCCCCTGGCTTTTGGGGGCCCGGGGCGGCC
>NC_041385.1:790668197-790670153 GCF_002162155.2 Triticum dicoccoides | reverse complement strand
GCATGCAGTTTGTGGGTTGCCTCGGTTTGGTCACTGCGAACTCATAACATTCATGTGCGCACGTACAGAGACACAACAAAATAGATATAATACATAATTATAGAACTTAGAACAAAGTTAGCTATATGCGGATATAATCTTGCCAGCTTTAAATGTGAATAGCATCAGCAGATGATAAAGCAAAATGAAACTCTACAAGCAAAAGAGAAGAGTTTGTACACAACAAAAATCTGTTGTCTCGGTAGACGATGAAAGTGATGTCTCATGCTAACACACTTATATTGTTATTATAGGAAATAAACTATATATATAACATAAGCATACACACAAATGCGTACAAATCTACCTATCAACCTATTATCTGTTTAAAATATATTGAAAGATGATTCCATGGTTCACTCTAAGAGGCCAGCATCTTTCATTCTTTCTTGTTAATAAAGATGAAAATGTACAACAATTACAGCCTCACCTTTTGATTATGGAAGAATTTGACACCTATGCAGTATTTTCCATCTCAAGAATTTCACGAATACATATATATTTTCTTAACATAATGTACTCGTTTTAATACCTAGCTGCAACACAATGGGGTCCATTTGGTAAGTTGACATCAGTCTATTCAAACCTTGAAAACTGACGGAAGTTCATACTTTATAAAGGAATTTGTCGATTGCAGAAGACTAATGACCACCGCTGAGTTCAGAATTTTTATAACAGTTGAATTGTGCTCATGATCCCCATGGATTTTCCATTTGAGCAACACTGCAGGCTTCTTCTGTAAAACTGATGTGTAGTTCTTCAGGCATGCTTGACCATTTATATACTTAGCCAATGCAGATAGACAGCCACAATTATCATAGGAAGTGTCAAGGGCACAAGTAGGCAGTAATACCTGTTATGTGAAATATCAAAGTAAACGATAGTAACTTCTTACTGGATTCGACTTAGCTTACAGGAATTTGGTCCAACATAGACAAGTACAATATCTAGATATTATATTACACGGTTCCTAGTAACTAAGTAAAATTTTCATAATCAGAAATCAGTGGCAGACCGGAAAAAAGCAATTTGATGATCATGCGTTCTGATTTGAAATTCCCTACCTATCATTTTGGATAGCGGACATAAGTTGGTTCTCATATGGTGGAAGCAGCTTGGACACAACGACGGCATAGGAGAAATCCACAAACAATACAATCCCGGATGCAACGAATGCTGACCCCATTAGCTGATATATGGAAATTCATAAGTTGTACATAACAAGAATCTGTTGTTTGTACATAAAAAGAATCTGCTGGTTGTCGTACGATGCCAGATGCAACAAATGCTCACCTCATTAGCAGCTTGGACATAACAACGACGTAGAAGAAACCCACAAATAACACGACTCCCCATGATTGTTTCCAGCATTAGATGTGAATAGCATCACACTACTGCAGGAATGCCTAGGAGTGACTGATGGTAAAAGCCCAGCAGTGTCGGGCAAAGCTCTTAGGGGCGCCCATCGCTGACCGCTCGCCTGCCACTGGTACAATCTCTGCAGTAGCGGGCATGCCTCGCCGCTCGCCAGTGCAGCATAATGTAGTTGTGACGGGCAAAGAATAGCTATGGCTACTGATATAGATTTTTGTTCCCATGGATTTATTATGCTCTAACTTGTACACATGATTTACAAAGATTAAACTGACAAAAGTGTATAATCTGACTGAACCAGGCTTAATCCATTATAAGAAAAAATGACAAAGCTTCACATTTGCTCCACTTAACACACTAATATCACAGTACCACATCCATCTTGACAAACTCAGTAGCACGTCATGAGCTTACAAATGTTCATATCTGCCACTTATTTGTAAATGAGGTCAACGACAAGCATCATTTGTCACTTGTTGTGTCGGCTCTTCCTTACCGTGATTGCCACCAGTGTCTCAACCATTAGTCTCTTTCTGTCATACA
>NC_041385.1:790654567-790667780 GCF_002162155.2 Triticum dicoccoides | reverse complement strand
AATTCTAAGCACAAGTTCAACCTAACTAGCATGGAACTGCAGCAAGACCCACCACAGCACCTTGGTGCGGCACAACCTTCTTTATTTTCCTCGGATGAAGAAACCATCGAATTGAAGCACTGTGATGTTGGGATATTCCATTGGTATGTTGATTTCACTTTGAAGTTAATTGAAACACCGATAAGATTTACAACCTAGCAGGGAACAAGTAGAAATTAGACTACAGACAAGAAAGATAGCAGTAGGCTATTCTGTCAAGGCAAACATGTGTATCGTGTCATTTGCAATCTTCAAGGCAAGCTGCAAATGCAAGGGGCGAGAGGTGGTGTCGCTCAAGATCGGAGCAGTTCGTTCCTTGCACAAATATCAGATGAGGTACGAGGCTATAACAATAAGCATGGTTTTGGTTTTTAGTACACGCTCTGAACACACGGTATCCCACAAGCTTAGAGCAACTCTAGCAGACCCTGCAAAATCCCGACCTGCGAAACGAGTTTGCAGTTCGACGTAAATCTCATTTGCGGGTCGAGAACGAGTGCGGCCGATTAGAAACCGTAGATGAAACTGCATAATTTGAAAAAACAGATTCGCGGGAGGAATTGCACCATAGCAGTTCATCACATACTACATATATTGCCGACGGTCGAGGAGGAGCTCCCGGCGTAAGAGGAAGATCTCGCTGCCGAGGACAAGCCCGCGGCCGACGGTCGTATTAGTCCGTCTCCCGGACGCAGAAGCTCGGCGGCGGCGAGAGGCCGCGGTTGGTCCACTTCCTCGCCCCACACTTCATCGCGTCGTCCGGCCGGACGCGCCGCTCGCGCTCAGGGTCGCTGCCACCGCCGGATCTGCTTCCGGAGCCGCGTCTGGAGCTCCACATGCGACCCCACATGGCAGATGGAGGCGGAAGGGGCTCGCCGGCGGCGAGAAATGTGCGGTGGGGAGTGGGGAATTGCGCGACGAGGCGGCGGCAGGGGATATGGTTTCCACTCGCAAACGCGTCGAGAACCCGTAGATATACTAGTTGGGGCGAGCGGTTTGCGGGCCGCGAGAAATTTTTTTACGGGCCAGGCAAGTATACAGACTCTGTTCTGGCCAGAAAATCGGGCCGAGCCCGTATACTCGCGGGAATTTTGCGGGTCGGGGGATTTTTGCGGGGTCTGCTAGAGATGCTCTTAGCAACTCAATGTTCAGGTTAGAGGACAGGGTTAGCCAGAGACAATGGAGCAGAGCACATACATGTAGTTAAACCTGTTTTGAGAAAGGGCAGTTAAGGCATCGGTACGAAGCAGATTCCATGACTCTCCCAAAATTAATAGAAGGATAACTAATGTGCACACCAACACTTACAAAAGGTGGAGGCCATGTGTATGTATTCTTCTTCTTCTAGTCCCTAACAATGTTACCCCGAGCGAGAGAACACAGTGAAGTAAATCATGGGTTGGATCGATGCAACCCATTATGCAATACGAATGGGAGGCATGTGGAAACTCATCGTCTCGACCGAGCACGCAAGACTTCGACTAATCCCAAGTCAAAGTATTGCTGAGGAGGGAACGCAGCAGCCGAACTCTGGAAGACTCCCGGGGGAGATAAGATAACAGTACAGACCAGCCAAACTACCCTACCCCATTTCACGCAGACGCAGCTACTGAAAGAGGCGCAGATCGATTTCTCCCCCACTTGATCCTCAAACCCCAGGACTGCAATCCATGTTCTCACGAAGACCTAGAGCTAGGGTATAGAAGGCAATCAGAGGGGAGAATGGGGACTTGGGATTACCTCGCCGAAGGCCGCCGCATATCTGGTCGCCCGAATCTCTACGCCGCTTCGGGCAACGGGGGTGGGAGTGGGTCCTGTAGAGAAAGCAAGCTCAGCGGGTGGAGGCAGTGGAGATTGGGAGCGGGCGATCTGCCTTCGGGGTCGGCGCTGGAGGCGAGACGAACGGACAGGGGACAGAGAGATGAATGGGCCGGGCCGGGCCGGAAGCGAACTAGCCAAGGCGTAAGTGTGGTCTCAGGATGCACGACCGCAACCGTAACAATCTACAACTGTCAACTGTCAACCTTTTGGTTTTTGTACGGCAATACAACGTAGGAGTACTAAGTACAACTCTGCAATCCATATGCATCAAAACTGACCCAGAAAAACAAAGATATCTCCACGGATTTGCACGAACCATGGGATGGCCCGATATGCATAAGAGACCAATGGTGTGTTTGATTTATGCTGCCGCCGACCAAACTTTAGTTTGATAGTAAAAAAAATTGCTGAACATTGGCGAGAAAAATGAAAGAGTTGATAAAAGAATATTGGTCTCATGGTGTACCAAACAGATTGGCAAAACTCCAAACAAAACCAACCTTTCGCTCATAGCAAAATAAAATAGCAATGGCACACTGGTCATTATATAAACGCATTCCGAGACTTTTTGAAGGTGTGATCTGATCTGGCTTCCAGCTGAAGGATCCTGATCTTATTTTATTTCCACAGTTGCTTGTTTTGCTCCGTGTGAAAAACGAACTTGAAAATCCTCTCACAATTCTTTGTAGTTGTGAAAAAAAAAATCAGAACCTAGCTAGGAATGGCATATATAGTCTCAAAAACTCTGTCATGCATCTGGAAAAAATAATTGGCACAGCCGATTCGGATTTCACCCATAACAGCATGTAGTTTGCTGATCCTCAGAAATTAAAACTCCTATGAAACCTACATGAAAATACTAGTTTCATCAGAGACACAGAGGCTCCAATTTCTAAATGGCAATGTTCAAGATGGCATTGGCATGACCAAAAGAATGCTTTGCGATCCAACACCTTATTATCCGTATACAATTTCACCTTCCAACACCCTGTTAATAAAAATATGACATAACTGATTTCGAATGTGCTGAAAAGTTGCCTCAAGATAGTATAATAACCTGTAGTTGAGAACAAGATTCAAAATCTAGATTGAAATTTTCAAACTCATGGAGAGGCAATGCAGCATCATTTAGGAACAAATTTTTTTGAAGGTTATGGAACACCCTTTCGGGTTTGCACTACAACACACAATCAAACATTAATATGCCTAGTAAATCTATGTGCCGATGGTCCTAGTGGTGAGGCTTATCTGAAAAAAAGGGTTACTCCTAGACGCCGCTCCCCAGGCGACGCCAGGAGCCAAACCCCAGCGCGGCCGCGAAGCTCCCAGCCGCTGCGGCCTCCCCTTCCGCCGATGCTGCTGGCCCTCTGCCACGGTGGCGGCAGGCCCCATCTCCTAAGGAGGTGGGGTTTCCTGTGCGCCGTGCAGGGGGTGGAGGACGGGCCGTGTGGGGTGGCGGCGACGGGAAAAGGATGGTAGTGCAGCGACCCTAGTGGTCTTCTCCTGTCCAACTCGCCGCTCTTCCAGCTGCCGGTCATCCTCGATCTGTCCGCTGAGTTCCGGAATCCTTCGCCGGAGGTCTTCACGGTTTTGTGCATGGCACTCCTGGACCTCTCAATCGGATGGAATCCGGTAGTGCACGTCGCCTGTGCGGCTTCAAGGGGTCGCGATCTGAAGCTCCACTTTCCATCGACACCATGGGGCATATCGACATTGTCATCTACCGTGCGATGAATGGTGTTAACAAAGGTGGGGAATGTCTAGGTGGCCGGCTGGCGGTACTGTGGTCCATGGCTTTGTGGTGGTCGTTCAAATCCGATCGGTCGAATGGTGGCGACTGCAAACTGTTTTGCAGCGACTTCCTATGGCTCCATGACAACAACGGTCATCGAAAGGTCTTCGGGAGGGTAAATCTCTTCTAATCCAGTTGTTGACTTCGGCAGTGAGATATAAATTAAGGACAACGACTTGACGCAACTGGATTGTTTTTTTCTAGTACCGGCAGTCACATTGCTGCTGGGTTCGTGGAAAAGTGGTGGCGACAACACATGAGCCACATCAGAGGTGGTGCTGCTCGAGCACCCGGTCTTGAGCTCCAAGGCGAATGCCTAGGTCAGACCTAAGTGGTGATACCAATGATGATGTTTTCTTATGTCATTACCTTGTTGAAGGCATTGCTCGGATATGCTTGGACTGTTCTTGAGGGTGAAAATCTAGATTCTAGCCTTGGTGGTTGGATCCGGTGACGGTGACGCTTGAGTGTCGCACCCTTCCTGAAGACATTGGTGTTGAAGAACCGTGTTGCCCATGTGGTGTCATGAGATGGTTGATGTGGATATATATGGTCATTGTTGTAGTTTGCCGATCCCAGATCTGATTGCTTTGGAATTTTTTTTCCATTTTTTCCTCGCCTACGCATAGCTTTGGTCTTATATGATTTTTCTAGTTGCCAGCGTATTTTTACATGTGTGTGAGTTGGTGTTGGCGGTGTCCATCCTAGACATGCAGAAGTCGAGTTTGTGCTCTTTGTGTTGTGTATCTTCTTGATGCTCCATTTTGAGCCAATAAAATCCACCCTTTGTCAAAAAAAAAAAGAAATCTATGTGCCAATAGTTATAAAGGAAACACTAATAAAACCTCTAATTCAAGATGACATGATGGAAGACTTATATCGAGATCCATCATCCTACAAGGAATGCCAACTACAACTCTGACCCAGCTAGCATGGTACTGCCGCTAGACTCACCACATTGCCTTGGCACGACATGGACTTCCCTTTTTGCCCTTTATTGCAGACATCATTGAATTGACGCACCATGATGTTGAGATTTTCTATTTTGCTAGATGTTGAATTAAATTTGGTGTTAGTTGACGTTGGGATAAGATTTATAAGCTATGACATATCAGAAAGGAAAACAGAGGCTACTAAGAAGAAAGATAGTACTAGGCTACTTTGTCAACGTAAAAAAAAAAAAAGATGACATGCCATGTGCAATCTTGATGGCCACCAGAAACTGCAAGGGGCCACAGGTGATGTTGATGAAGATTCCATCATTTTGCCCCTTGCACCAAATCCATATAGTGTATAAGGCATGTTGAGCATGATTTTGGTTTTCAGTATAGGTTCTGAACACACAGCCTCCGACAAACATGGCAAAATGGTTGTTGGGTGTAGAGGCCATGGTGAGCTTTAGACAATGGAGCAGAGCACACGTCTGTAGCATACCTCTTTGCAAAAAGGAAAATCAAGGTTCCGGTATGAAACATACTCCTGGAGGACCACGACTTAGTCACAAAATTAATGGATGGATAGCCAATGTGTTGAGTAAATAGGCAATTTCTCGATTAAATTAATCCACGAGTAAATCACTAGCATGGCATTGACTAAGTTGATGACGTACTGACTTTGATCTAAACATGCACGTACTAAGCAAACAGTGGACAAATCTACACATACTGCTAGTACTGCTAATATGAAATTAATCAGGAGCGAGATAAACGAGTTATACCCTCCAGTAGGCCATGCAGAGGCCGCGGCTTTGGTGGCAGCAGCGGCGTCCTCGGCGGCCTTCTTGTCGGCTTCAGCTTTCTCGGCGGCGGCACGGTCGGGGTCGGTGGACATGGTGATGATGAAGGCGACGCGGACGTAGAGGAAGTAGACGATCGGAAGCGAGCAGTCGTGTAATCGCTGCCCAAAAACCTATTCGCCCCTCACCCCGTACAGGAACCAGAAGGGCGTGGTTTCGGAGACCTGCTCTCCCGTCGACCGTGTACGCGGCGGACGGGATGGAGTCACCGGCGGCAGCAGCAGCAGCAAAGGAACGACGGTGGGCGTGCGCATGAGCAAATGTGATTTGTTTGTGGCGGCTAGGGTTAGGGGACACAACACACTTATATAGACGCAGCCGCGTGGAGAGACGTGGCCTTGACCCACGTCCGAGTCCGTGACAGCCCACGATCCGACGTCTCGGATCGTGGCCCTGCTGTTAGAACCTCTCCATTAGTGACTGGCAAAAATAAGCGCATAGGTGTGAGCTCGGCTCGGCTCATTCCCGCAACCCGCGGCGCGGCGCGTCGTGACGTGACGTGACGAGGAGGAGCGCGCGAGGGCCTCTTCTCTTCTCAAGCTCCAATAGCATTAGAAGAGCCACCCTTATAAACCACTCCAACTTTCCTTCCACTAGCATGGTGGGACTAAACTTCCCACCATCTTGTCATGCCACCTACATGGGCCCTTAGAGATCAAATCTGAAATTGTTATATGGGCTCTAGGCCCATCTCACATTTCAACAATCCCCCACCAGATCTTAGGGGCCCACTTTGTCCTTTGTTCCAAACGCCGTTTTGATATACTAGCGTTTCAGTGAAGACCTGTTAAGGTTGAGCTTCACCTAGAGCAAGTAGCTACACTCCTTCACAACTGAACAATGGACTATGCCTTGAATTGTCAGTTTGGCGTAAAGAAGTTTCACCACATGTCTTACTAGTACTGGGCTGCCGAAGGCTGACCCCCCGGGTGGAGCATATAAGTCACATTCCTGGCCTATTCATGAGCTTACTAGAGATCACCCCAATCTCATAGACTGTGACTAGCAGTCGGACTCACATAGGTGTGTTCCTCCAAAGATCGCTCTGTAGGATAGCATCTTGCTTATACATATAAGCCTTGGAACACATTAAGACAATAGTCATCCTTCCATACAGTTTCCAAGAGTATTGCATCTCCAAGGGAGTGGGTTAGTAAAGTTACTCTCCTCAGTTCACCACTGGCTTGTTTCCCAGGTCCTACTTCACGGGATCTCCGATCACATAGGTTGGGTTACCACCATGGCAACTCATGTGGGTCTCATACCCATCTCCCTCGATACACTATCTATCACTACACGTGATAGCCCTTTCGTAAAGGGATCTGCCAGATTCTTAGCCGTATGGACATAGTCCAGCGCTATCACTCCGGAGTTTCTTAATTTTCTGACAGCTTTTTATCTCATTCTTATGTGTTTGTTGGACTTCATGTTGTCCTTTGAACTCTTCACCTTGGTGATGACAGTCTGATTTTCACAGTTCATAAGGATAGCCGGAACCGGTTTATCAACCAGTGGCAAGTCCATCAAAAGATCTCGAAGCCATCCTGCTTCAACACCAGAAGTGTCTAATGTTGTTAATTCTGCTTCCATTATCGATCTCGTTAAGATCGTTTGCTTGCAAGACTTTCAGGAAACAGCGCCACCTCCAAGAGTAAACACATACCCAGTTGTGGCCTTCATCTCATCAGCATCAGAGATCCAATTCGCATCACTATACCCTTCAAGTATCGACGGGTCTCCGGTATAATGAAGTCCATAGTTCATAGTACCTTTCAGATAGCGCATAACTCTTTCAACAGCATGCCAATGTACATCCCGGTTTGGAAACAAACTGGCTTAGTTTGCTCACAGCAAACGCGATGTCAGGCCTCGTTGCGCTCGCTAGGTACATCAGTGAACCAATGATTTGAGAGTATCTCAATTGATCTTTAGCCATGCATTTGGACTTTCGAATCAACACGCTAGGATCATATGGTGTTTGAGATGGTGTGCAGTCCGAATATCCAAAACGACTCAACACCTTCTCAACATAATGGGATTGCAGAAGTGTGATCCCACCCTCATTATCTCTCAGTAGCTTGATGTTCAAGATAACATCAGCCACACCAAGGTCCTTCATCTCAAAGTTCTGAGACAAACGATTTGACCTCCTCAATGACTTTGAGGTTTGTTCCGAATATCAGTATGTCATCAACATACAAGCACAATATAACTCCTTCGCCCCCACCATGACGATAGTATACACATTTGTCAGCCTCATTAACAACGAAACCAACAGATGTCAGAGTTGTATTGAACTTATCATGCCATTGCTTAGGTGCTTGCTTCAAGCCATATAAAGATTCCAGTAACTTACACACCTTCCTTTCCTGACCATCTATCACAAAGCCATCTGGCTGTTGCATGTAGATTTCCTCATTTAGCTCTCCATTCAGAAAAGCCGTCGTAACATCCATTTGATGGACGAGAAGACCATGTGAGGCCGCCAACGAGAGTAATAATCGAATGGTGGTCAGTCTAGCCACAGGTGAATAAGTATCAAAGAAATCTTCCTCTTCTTTCTGGTCATAGCCCTTGGCCACAAGCCTGGCCTTGTACTTTTCAATCGTACCATCGGGCCTAAGCTTTTTCTTGAACACCCACTTACAGCCCAATGGTTTGCAACCATAGGGACGCTTAGTGATCTCCCATGTCCCGTTAGCCATGATGGAATCCATCTCGCTACGGACCGCATCCTTCCAGTAGTCAGCTTCTGGAGAGGCATACGCTTCTGAGATAGAAGTGGGAGTATCATCCACGAGGTACACGAAGAAATCATCACCAAAGGTCTTTGCAGTCCTTTGTCTCTTGCCCCTACCAAGGGTTTCCTCGTCATCCTCCTCAGGATTTTCATCATGTGTTCGTTCATAATATTCCATAGGAATGGCAGGCTCAGGAGTCTCCTCAGATTCCTGTCTAGAAGTGCTTTGCATATCTCTCATAGGAAAAATATCCTCAAAGAATGTAGCATCCTTAGACTCTATGATTGTACCGACCTTCTGGTCAGGTAACTCAGATTTCACTACTAGAAATCTATAGCCAAAGTTGTTCTTAGCGTAGCCCAAATTAACGCAGTCCACAGTCTTGGGTCCAAGCTTACGCTTTTTGGGGATCGGCACGTTGACTTTCGCCAAACAGCCCCAAGTACGCAAGTACGAGAGTGTTGTCCTTCTATTTGCCCATCTCTCATAGGGAGTGATCTCATTATCCTTTATCGGAACTTTATCCAGGACATGACATGCCGTCAATATAGCCTCCCCCCACCATGCCTTGGATAAACCCGACGTATCTAACATGGCGTTAACCAGATCCGTTAGAGTATGGTTTATTCGCTCGGCAACCCGTTTGACTAGGGTGAATAGGGAGGCATCCTCTCATGAATAATGCCGTGTTCCGCACAGAAGGAATCAAACTCACTCGAGAAGTACTCTCCACCACGATCTGAACGGAATCGTTTAATTTTCTTTTCAAGTTGATTCTCAACTTCTGCCATATAGATTTAAAGTAGTGTAGAGCCTCATCTTTAGTATTTAACAGATACACATAGCAATACCTAGTGGAATCATCTATAAATGTCATGAAGTATTTCTTTCCACCTTTAGTCAATACACCGTTCATCTCACAAAGATCAGAATGTATGAGTTCTAATGGTGCCAAGTGTCTCTCCTCCGCAGCCTTGTGAGGCTGGCGAGGTTGCTTAGCTTGCACACATGACAGACACTTATAACCTTTGGCTAAAGTGAAACTCGGGATTAAATCCAACTTAGCTAGCCGCGTCATAACACCGAAACTTATGTGACAAAGACGTGAATGCCAAACCTCAGATTCATTAACACTCGAATGAATATGGTTCACGACTTTATTACAGAAATCAGCGAGGGAAAGGCGGAACATCCCTCCGCTCTCATAACCTTTTCCAACAAATAGTCCATACTTAGTAACAACTAATTTATTAGACTCGAATACCAACTTAAACCCTTCTCTACATAGAAGGGAGCCATTAACGAGGTTCTTCTTGATGGCGGGGACATGCTGCACGTTCTTCAGCTGCACGATCCTTCCCAAAGTAAACTTCAGATCGATCGTGCCAACACCATGAACAGAAGCACTCGCGCCATTCCCCATCAATACGGACCCGTGGCCTGTGACCTGGTAAGAAGAGAACAATGAAATGTCAGCACACACATGAACACCTGCACCTGTATCCACTCACCAATCGGTAGGCTGAAACACTGAAAAAACAGTAAATAAATTACCGTACCCAGATGCACCATTCTTATTGTTGCCCACAATCATGTTGACAGACTTGGAGTCCTGTCCTGACTTCTTAAACTTGTTTGGGCACTTGTTGGCCCAATGTTCAGTCGAACCACAAGTAAAGCAGCCCTCGTCCTTCTTGTTCTTCTTGAAGGTCTTCTTACCCTTCTTCTTGAAGTCGGTATTCTGTTGGACACCGTTCTTTCCCTTGAACTTGTGGGAGTTGAAGTTCCTCTGGTTCACCATGTTGGCAACAGAAGTCCCTTCGGCCCCTTTTCCGTGTGAGTCCTTTGCCCTCGAATTCTGCTCAACACTCAGATGGCCAATGACATCCTCCACAGAGAATTCACGCCTCTGATGTTTCAGAGTGGTGGCAAAATTCCTCCAGGAATTGGGGAGCTTAGCGATTATGCAGCCCGCGACAAACTTGCCCGGTAACTCGCACTTCAGAAGCTCAAGCTCCTTAACAATGCATATTATCTCATGAGCCTGCTCCAGTACAGGACGGTTCTCAACCATCTTGTAATCGTGGAACTGCTCTATAATATACATCTCGCTCCCTGCATCGGCGGCCCCGAACTTAGATTCGAGCGCCTCCCACAAGTCCTTGGCGACATGCACATGTAAATATGCGTCGACCAGTTTATCTCCGACCACGCTAAGAACTGCTTCGAGAAACACGGTGGTTGCCTCCCTGAACGTCTTCTCCTGTTCAGGAGCAATCGTTCCCGTGGACACACCGGTGACCCAGAACACGTTCATCGCCGTGAGCCATAAAGTGGTCTTTGTCTGCCAACGCTTAAAATACGTACCGGTAAACTTATCCGGTTTCAGTGCTGCGGCAAAGCCACTTGCCGAAAAATTCCTACACAAAATAGGTTTTTGGATTGTTGAGTAAATAGGCAATTTCTCGATTAAATTAATCCACGAGTAAATCACAAGCATGGCATTGACTAAGTTGATGACGTACTGACTTTGATCTAAACATGCACGTACTAAGCAAACAGTAGACAAATCTACACATACTGCTAGTACTGCTAATATGAAATTAATCAGGAGCGGGATAAACGAGTTATACCCTCCAGTAGGCCATGCAGAGGCCGCGGCTTTGGTGGCAGCAGCGGCGTCCTCGGCGGCCTTCTTGTCGGCTTCAGCTTTTTCGGCGGCGCACGATCGGGGTCGATGGACATGGTGATGATGAAGGCGACGCGGATGTAGAGGAAGTAGACGATCGGAAGCGAGCAGTCGCGTAATCGCTGCCCAAAAACCTATTCGCCCCTCACCTCGTACAGGAACCAGAAGGGCGTGGTTTCGGAGACCTGCTCTCCCGTCGACCGTGTACGCGGCGGACGGGATGGAGTCACCGGCGGCAGCAGCAGCAAAGGAACGACGGTGGGCGTGCGCGTGAGAAGATGTGATCTGTTCGTGGCGGCTAGGGTTAGGGAACACAACACACTTATATAGACGCAGCCGCGTGGAGAGACGTGGCCTTGACCCACGTCCGAGTCCGTGACAGCCCATGATCCGACGTCTCGGATCGTGGCCCTGCTGTCAGAACTTCTCCGTTAGTGACTGGCAAAAATAAGCGCATAGGTGTGAGCTCGGCTCATTCCCGCAACCCGCGGCGGGCGGCGGCGGCGGAGGAGGAGCGCGCGAGGGCCTCTTCTCTTCTCAAGCTCCAATAGCATGTAGAAGAGCCACCCTTATAAACCACTCCAACTTTTCTTCCACTAGCATGGTGGGACTAAACTTCGCACCACCTTGTCATGCCACCTACATGGGCCCTTAGAGATCAAATCTGAAATTGTTATATGGGCTCTAGGCCCTTCTCACATTTCAACACAATGTACTCACCAACCTACGTAAATCACTTGTAGCATCTAACTATGTTGTCATGTTAGTACCAGCAGCAAAAAAAAACATACTCAAGGCTCCCGTGCGTGCGTGTGTGTGTGTGTGTGTGTTTGAGGGAGAGAGAGAGAGAGAGCTCTGACAATAAAACACAACCAGACATAAGGCTCCCATGCGATGATTAATATGACCTTATGTAAATCACATTAACTCTCATTTCATCTAACGCAAAAATTAAGTGTATTAGAATTATCCTCCGTTTGGAAAGGTCTTCAAGCTGATGTCAACGATCAGTAGGCGTAGCAGTGTAGTCTTGCAGGCCTCGGACACGTCGCCGGGTTTGTTTGATCTTCACGTCAATGGGCAGCCCCTCCACATTTGTTTTTGGAGTGAATTTTGGGAGGCAGGTAACCTTCTTCGATGGACTAATCAGTACATGCTAGTCAGCCCCCTTATATATTGTGTCGTCTTTGATCATGGGATTTAACCATATTAGCGTAAGTCAGCCCCCAATCATGGACATATTGTTAATTGCATTTAATTTGTGTTAATCATGAAATTAGTTAACATCATTAGTCCATACCTGAACTGTAATCAACATTTTAACCATCCGGTCAACTAATAATCCTAACATTCCCCCGCTTGATCGAATTGTTAACATCATTAGTCCATACCTGAACAAAATTACCATACCAATGTAATGTATTCACAAGAATCTAATAATTTTCACTGGAACCCCATTCACTATTATAATACTCCGCCTCGACACAGATTTGTTCATGGCAGGGACTCTGAGTGTGCATTCAACTGTATTCCCATCTTATGGTCATAGTAATTTGTTTCTTTTTGTGCACTCATTTAGCAAAACAAACTTTCTTATTGCCCGGATCAAAATTGAGATCTCGTCAATACCATTAATAGGCTGTCACTTATCCTTATGCTAGGGAAAATTAGTTGTAAGTGTTTAATTAGGCGATAAGTGATCATGGACTTGATATGCACATCCTGAATTTAATATTTGATCTTCAACATTATTTTTAACAAAATGATACTCATTCAACATGTTGTTACTTGTAAACAGAAGCGCAGATTATACCACACAAAAATAACAACAAAATATTTAAGCCACGAGCCATTACCCGGTAGTCTAACGACCTCGTGAAAATTGCATCGTTATCACCTTTGACTATAGGTTTAGTCGTGGACAAGAAGTACATGATATATTGTCTAACGTACATGCAATTGTCCTTGTTATTTTCCCTTGGGAAAATACATCCTATCTTTGCTTTAAATGCAGAGACTGGACTGAAGTATCTTAATGTTGAGAATTCTCTTGTATTTGATGACATTTTTTTTAATAATTTGGCTTTATAAAGGTCATTAGTTATCTAGTAGGGATAAATTTACATCCTAGAAGAGATCAACAAGGAACACACATGCTAAAAAGAATAAGGCAACAATAACCAACTCTCTTAAAGCAAATATGGATGACACAACATTTGTAAACATGGATGACTGGGAGACTGAGACATGGTTTTCTATGAAGATTCGAGCATTTCGTTTACTCCACAATTATCAGATTGCATATGAGACTATAATATTGAGCATGGCTGTGGTCT
>NC_041385.1:790626786-790654232 GCF_002162155.2 Triticum dicoccoides | reverse complement strand
CACTGTTCAGTGTACAGCCTAGTAGGGTGAGATGACACAATGAAGCAGATACTTTTTTTTGGGACACCTGAAGCTGATCACATGTGTACCAGAACCTCTTGGGAGAAAGGGAAATTAAGGCCCAGGTACGAGTACGGCGCATACTATAGGACCTGATAGCAACACCAATAAAATGAAATTATGTGCTTACCTACCGTCCTCCGTCTAAGCACGTCTAGAACTTATAAAGGAGCATACACTGCCGATAATTCGCAAGAGCGCTCGTCCGCGCCTGCTCACGGAATCGGCTGTCGTCCATCGGGGTACAGAGAATTAGCGCGTGGCGTATACTGCAGCAGTAATATACAGATATTTTAATGGGAAGGGAGATGGGAGAGGGACGACGTTTGTACGTAGTGGAGGGATGGTCGTTAGTGGATAGCGGCGACGTTAAGGTTTGTAGCAACCTGTACCGGAAGCATGGACGGATGGATTTTTTTAATGGGAAGGGAAACGGGAGACTGGATGGATTTTTTTAATACGTTCGATCTGCAGCCGATAAGCGGGTTAAGTCTGGTCACAGTGGGGAGGAACTTAAGAGTAACATCACACACTCCAATACAACTTTGCTTATGTGACACGTATTTAATGAAGAGAGAGGTGCTTGTGGTAACTAGCTAAGTTACCGGAACATCACACACTCCAAAAAACAATGAGTCTATAACCTAATAAATACATAGTTGCATGACACTACATAGATGTTTCTATCCACTATGGAGGTAGTAGCATAGTCTAGGGAAGTGTGTAAGTTACTAGCTTATGTTCTTGCCCATTGTGACCAGCCTAACCAATGACTCTTTATGGGGCCATGGGGGAGACCAGTGCAATGACACGTCGTCCCAATTTTCCGCTAATAAAAATGCATACAGCGTTGTGGCTTCGTGAACGGACTTCTGGAATCAGAAAAATCGTTTAGAATAATTTTTTTTGTTTGAAGCAAAAATATTGAACACACAGAGTTATTTAGGTCAGGCTAACATAGAAACTTCACTCGTTAATGGACTCGAAAATCGATGCATCAGAAGCGTGTTGCATGTGGGACGATGTGGGAGAGAGGTGTATATTTCTCACAGACAAATTAGAAAACTTGTAAAAGAAATGAGTCGAGACATTAGACGCATCGACTTTGTCGCATCGCCACCGTGGGCAATTGGGGAGAAACCGTAGCACTCGCTTATCTCAATTCGTTCGCAGCTTTCCCTCCTCCTTGTTGATCGGAACATTGTAGGCCGAAGCCTGGAGGGCTGGGCGGCAGAGGGGTTCTCACCATCCGTTTTTCGTCTTGGCTGCCATGGGACAGCGGGGGTCGAGAAGAGTGGCGGGCGAACATGGGGTTCAGCGACGCGGTGAGAGGGTCTCTCGGCGGTGTCGTGCGTGGTGCGGTGGTGGCGGCATGTGTGTCACGACATGGCGACCACCGCGTGGTAGTGATGGTCGTCACTGACCAAGGCGGACCGCTGGTTTTAGCGTATCGAGATGTGCAACGGCTTCTTCTTGATCCTCCTTTCTCGCTGGTTGACCCCTATTGCTGTTGCATCTTCACATGTGTTGGATCGTCGCTCGTTGTCGGATCCGTAGTACACGGGGGTTTGGCGGCGAGGAGGTATCATGTGCTACCAGCCTTGGGGTACTATCGGTGCTGCAATGTTTAAACATAATTTTAAATGTTTCAAAAATTTCCGAAAAAATGGAGAATGTGCACAAGAAATGTTACTAGATCCCCTAAAAATATTAGGTGCAAAATTGAAATATGCATTGTGTACTTGATTTTGGATCTGAAGTGTGAAGCGCTTCTACAAAGTGTACCAAACATACCTGTCGACGGGATCTGACAGGAACTCGAAGCCATTGCTTTCTGTCTCCGCCATCGCCATGCCTGCGAGCTTGTGCGGCGGATTATGGGATATGCTTTCCTTTTTTTTTCCCTGCCTTAAAGCCGAGTTATGTCGGAGGCCCCACTGGCGGGGCAGGGGCAGCTGGGGGTTATTTTTCCGTTGGACGCAAGATCGACGCCGTTACATGTTGACGTGTTACGTACCGCCTTGTTGGCGGTTATGTGCCAATGGAACATCAGGCAGGCACCGTTGAACTTACCGGTGCCAAGAAGGGCCTGTTTCCGTATACGACTGTTGACTAATACGGTGCCCCTCCCCGACCTGCCAGCGGAGCCAGTCGCCGCGTCGACGCGTCATTCTCCAATTGCTCAGCACAAACGGGAGTAGGCAGAGGACGAGTGCTCTATCGCCACAGTCCATACACTGCGTTGTACTCCCTCCGTTCTAAAATAGATGACTCAACTTTGTAATGAAGTTAGTACAAAGTTGAGTCATCTATTTTGGAACGGAGGGAGTAGTCTAGTTCTTGTAGGCTTGTAGCCTCTAAGTATGCTATCAGGATAGCCCTTGCTGGCAAGTAACATGAACGGAGGAGAGAGAGAGAGAGAGAGATTCTAATGGGTGGGACCATTGGACTGGTTGTGAATGGGAGGCATATGGAAATGCATCATCCTCGCCGTTGTGGAGTTCAGAGAAGAGAAGGTAGGGGCAACATGAATGAGATCGAGAAAAACCTAACAAATGAACATAACAGTAGGAATCAGCTCAATGTTTACAAGCTCCACAGGGAAACTGACGTATAGAGAAATTAAAAAAGGCACTTGTAGCAGGAAACCCAGCGGTTGTGCACGCGACGCAGTGGAGAATAAAGGCCTCATGGTCGCTAGCTTGTAGTCAGGGTCGAGTCAGAACCGACTCGCTGCAGTGGCAGAACAAGCAGAGCGTGTTCCTCTGTGCGGGAAGCGAATCCAAACTGCACGTCAGCAATCAAAATCTCTGCTCTAGTCCAAACAGTGTACAACACATTAGAAGTCAACCAGTAAGCAGTAACACATGCGTCAAAACAGTGATCACGAACAATTCAAAAAATGACAAGGTAATAAGGTTGAGTATATTGATTATTAGGAAAGACTAGATAGACTAGGATTAGTTCTGGCTTGTCTTGTACTTCAAGTTGATCATTATATTTCTATATATATGCCCACGAGGCTCAAGCAATAGAACGAACAATTCCACCATCTCCCTCTCTCCCTTCTAACATGGTATCAGTTTCCGGGTTCTAAACCCTAGCCGTCGCCGCTTCCGCACCCGCGCGCCGCCCCTGGGGCGGTCGGCCTCCATGACCGCCGCCGGAGGCTGCGCCGCCCGTACTTAGGGTTCGTCTGCCGGTCGTGTTGACCGGCTGCCCTAGAGAGTCTTTTTCTCGATCTGTTGATTGAGGTTTTCTCTCGCGCCGATCGGCTGATCGACGTTTCTTTTTGGTTTTTCAATCTATTCTTGATCGGTTTGCGTCGCCCACCGCTGCCATCGACCCCGAGCGCCTCTACTCCGACCCCGGCGCGACCAGCCGGCTTCTCCTCCGATCCAGCGGCCACGCGCGCCGAGGCGGCCCATCAGGGCCAGCCGCCGTTTGCGCGTCGGTCCGCCCGTCGCCCTGCGCCTACCGTCACCGTCCTGCTCTGACCGGGAAACCTGCATCGCCCTGACCCAGCGGCTTCGCGCCATGCGATGGCCAATCATAGCCGTCGCTCGCGCGTCGGCCCGCCGATCGATCCACGTCACCCGCCTGCGCCGCGGCTGTACGGCGGCTCGGCGGTCTACCTCGCCGGACTCGTCCTCGGCTGTCAGGCTCGTCGGCTGCCTCAAACTCGGGCGCCGCAGCTCCGTTGGTCGCTCGGGCCTCGCTGCCCGGGTGTCGGTGCTGCTTTGGCAGCCCGGGTGCCGGTGCTGACGTCCCACGCCGTCCGTCGTCGCCGGCCTCATCCAGAACTCCGCCGCCACCACGCCTCCATCGAGCGGCGTCCCCGTCCTTGCGCGCGATCGGCTTGATCACCCGGTTGCCGCCGCGACCCGCCTCATCTACGCCGTGCGACCAACCTGGCCCGTCCGTTGCGCGCGCCTCCGCAGGTCACGTGAAAATTGTCCCGAGTTCAGTGCACCCCTCCACCGATCGAGCAACGGGCTACCGTTGCGTTGCCCCGTCGGGCCGCAGCGCCTGCCGCCACGTGGTTCTCCTCCCGGTTGCACCGACCCGCGTCACCGCAGCGTCGCCCCTTCGGACCGTAGTGCCGCGGCCCGCAGTCCACCGCCGCCCCGGGGCCGTCCGCTCCAGGCCGTCCCCATGGCTGCACCGACCCTCGCGCCGCCACTGCGTCGCCTCGTCGGGCCGTAGCGAGCGTGGACGCGGTCCACGGCGCCGTCCCGAGGCCGTCCCCGCGGTTGCACCGACCCGCGCTCCGCCGTCGCGCCGCCCCTTCGGGTTGTCGCGCCGCAGCCCACGGTCCCCGCCGTCGCCCGGACCTGCCCGCCGCCGCTGCGTCGCCCCAACGGGCCGTAGCGCCACGGCCCGCTGTCCACTCTGCCGTCACCGCGCGTCGACCTCCCGTGGTATGCGCCGCACCGTCTCCCTTGGCGCGGGAACGCCACTGTCCGCGCCGGTCTTCATCACGCTGTCAGGGTTCTTCGCCTACTTCGAGCACCGCCGTCGCACTCCTAACCTGGCTGCCGCCGCCGCCGTCAGGCCGTCACCGCCGCTCTTCTTTGTCCGCCGCCGCCGCTACTTTCGTAGCCGCCGTGCCGCCCGCCCACCCCCTTTGATCTTCGTCCAAGCACCAGCCTGTCGCCAGCGTCGCCGTCATCTACCCCGACCACTTCGTCTACTCCGACCGCCATTGGTGACATCGGCCCCGTGCCGATGGGCGCCGCAATCATCGTCGAGTTCTTTTCTGCTGGCCCCTCCGACTTCTTCGACATGGCGTACAGCTCAGGCAGGTCCCTCGTCTATGCATGCTCGGTGCTGGCAACACTGACGCGTGCCTTCATCCACGACGTGTCCCTGGGCCTGGCAAGCCTGGGCGGCGCTTCGTCAACTTTGTCTTTGTCTATCTACGCATGCCCGGTGCTGGCAACACCGACGCGTGCCTTCGTCTACGATGTGTCCCCAGGGTTGGCAACCCCGGCGCGACGCGTCGTCAACATCATCTACTTCCTCGCGCACCACTACTACGACACCACTGCGCCCACGACTAACTCGGCGCCTCCTTGCGGGTAATAGTATTCTCCTTTGGGATCTATGACCTGATCGAGCAAAAATGCGGTCCGCTGGTACGAGCTTATCCCGCACCTCTCTGAACTGTTAAGAAGGAGATCAATATGCATGTGTATTAGTTGTGTGACTAGATATCGATAATGTGTGAATAGTGTTCTGGCAAACCTACCCAGACCTGTCTATCAGATCTGCTCCTTTCGGATGCCATCATGTGAATGTTCTCGCAAACGTAGAATGCACACAGATCATTCCCCGGCGCCTGCTTCAGGGCCTTTACGAGAATGGAATTGAATCAGATAATGATTAATCCAGCATTATAATTAATTAATAATATTCAAACAAGAATTAAAGAGATGGTAGCTAGCTAGTACTACTTAATTAATTACCTTTGGTCGATGCCGAAACAACTTTTTTGCCCATTTGCCTGGAGTCACCTTGATGAACTTTGCCCATGCCCTGCCTGCCGGCAAAGAAAATTAATAAAGGGGTTATTAAATAGTTCATATCAGGAAATGACGAACTAATAATAGGCCGAGATATAGTTAATAATGATTGAAATTACCTGTTGACTATCCCCTTCACGATGGTGCGGTCTTTATCTTCTTTAAGTAATGAGTCCAGTAATTCAACTCTTCCTTCCTCAACTTTAATGTCTAACAAGATCCAGTGGAAACTGCATGCGCACACGTTTGCATGTCTTAATTAAGCGGGCAGGTGCATAAAATTAATCAACTACTGTAAACCGTATACACTTAATTATTAACATCTAGCTAGCTAGTAAGCAAAAACAGAATTTGTATTACAAGACAGTGTGACTCACATGAAGTTGTAAGGAAGTAGTATATATATCTTCATTGTTATTAAGGCGCTTCAAGAACTCTAGCATGCTTTCCTCTACACTTGCTTGATAATTTGCAAGATTTCATGTGTACTCATTAATGGTATTTGGGTCAATGAACCCAATGCCATAGTGTCCAGATTTTTTCATTTCATAGATCTTCATCCTGCATATAATACCATAGAAAAGAATATAGTGAGGATAATGATTGATCAAAATTATCACTACATAGCTAGCTTGAGACTTAAATTACAGAAAGAAATCACTTACAGACAATAGCAACTGACGATAGACTTGTCGAGTGCGTCTTGATTGTATAACTGAAATAGTTCTAAATACTCAACGGCCAGAGCTTTCTCATGGTAGTAATGCTCACGCTTGACATTCACCATGATGGACTCTCGATTGGAAATCTTGGTAATGTTCATGTACCATTGATGCAATTCATACATTCTCGTTGGGAGGTTCTTGACCTTGTCTGGATGGACCAAAGGTTGGCCCCGGACATATTTCCGTTTTATTTCCGATTCTCTAAGCGGAGACATGGGCTCAATTTCGAGGAGTTGTCCAACAGAGACCTTGAGCATTTCAGCCTGCATTATATGCTCCTTCGTTATTACCACATCGCCCAGCTGGGGAACACTAACGGTTTGCCCACAATAATATTGGGAGCGTGTACTCCTCTCATGTGTTGTTGGCACAACAAGCGGGGGGATCACTTGCGCCGCCTGTTCTCCCAGATGGGGAACAGTTTTCCCGCATTTTTTGCCAGCTGCTTGTTGGCTCGAGCTCGAGCTCGCTTCCTTCTGTAGCCGTTCTCGATGTAGCTTACTGATTTGGCGCTCATAGTCTGATCAACAGGCTTGGGAGCTGGTGCTCTAGCCATAGGAATGAAGTGGTCAATCGTTTTCTCACGCACTTTCTCCTTTGGCGGTGGTGCCGGTTTCGGTCCAAAATGGGCGTCCACTTGGGCCTGCACTATGGCTGCGTTTTGCTACTCGGTCATGTCGTAAGGCCTCTGAGGAAGAGGAGCAAGGCTTGGACCATATTTATATCGCTTGTCTCCGCCTGTACTTCCTGTACTACCTCGACTCGTACCGCTACACACCATAGATGCGGCGTGTCTCTTCTGCGATTGCTGAGACGGCGGAGACGACTGACGTGGCTGACGTTGTGCCAGACTTGAAGCAGGGGGAGTGGCCTGACGCTGTGCCGGACATGAAGGAGGAGGAGTCTGCTCACGCGTTCGCGGACTTGGAGGAGCTGGCGGACTTCAAGGAGGAGTCGGCTCACGCGTTCGTGGACTTGGAGGAGCGGGAGTCTGCTGAATCGGTGGCGGACTTTGAGGAGGAGTCGGCTCACGCGTTTGTGGACTTGGAGGAGCGGGAGTCTGCTGACTCGGTGGCAGACTTCGAGGAGGAGTCGGCAGATGACGCGGTGTCGGTGGACTTGGAAAGATGATGCAATCCTTTCTCCATAGGATGATACGATGTACGGCCTCTCCAAGTGTGCGCTCGTCATCACCTCCAGCAATGTCAAGTGCTAGCATCGATATGGCTCCACCACTTCATCAACCATGACATGAGCATAGCCCTCTGGAATCGGGATGCAATGGAAGGTTGCTTCAGGGGTAATTGTGAAAGCAACGCCGTCCGCCACCTTCATGGATATGTTCTTCATTTTGGAGTGTAGCTCACAGTTAGTGTTCTCTATGATGTCATCCACAGGGTGGTATGTATCCAGCAGTGTGTTGCCCGGGGCAGAACCAACGCTGCTTCTTGGCATGGATGGGACGGTGCTATCAAATGATGGACGATCATCTGCTTGTTGATGCCACTGTTGAGACCCCCTTTCCTGGCTAAGTGAGTCAATCTGCTGTTGTTGCTACTGGAATTTGAGTGCCGAGTCCGCGTGCCTTGCTTCTAGGCCTTGAAGGCGTTCTGCGTCCTACTTCCTCTGCTCCTCCTCCAGCTTCCTCTTCTTCTCCTCCTCCATCTTCTTTCTTGCACGGGACCTGTAGTCGTCGTTCCAGTCCGAAAAGCCCTCATACCAGGGAATAACACCCTTGCCTCGTGTTATTCCCGGGTGTTCAGGATTTCCCAGGGCGCGCGTAAGCTCGTCGTTCTCTCTGTTGGGCGTGAACACCATCGTTCGAGCTTCTTCTATTGCGTCAAGTATCTTTTCTTCGGCTCCTTTTAGACTTGTCTTCTGTGAAACCAGGCCTGTCTTCGGGTCCAACGCCCCCCATGCGCATATAACCAAGTTCTGCACCTAGGGGGCCAGCTCCTATTAACCGGAGTAACCCCTGCATCCTCCGTCTCTTTCTCAGACTTATCCCACTTAGGCATTGGCACCGCGTAGCCACCTGGACCCAGCCTATGGAACTGCGTCTTTTTTGCGGCATTGGCCTTGTTTTTTATCGACCGTTCCTTAGATAATTCTGAATCCTTGAATTTCACGAAACTGTCCCAGTGTTCTCTTTGCTTCTCCAGTGTTCCCGTGAATTCTGGAGTCTTCCTTTCTGCAGCGAGGTAGTTGGCCCATACAGTGTTCCTGTGGGTGTTGAATGCAATTGCCATCTTCTTAAGAGCAGCGCCCTTCACTTTGTCCACATCTGCTTTAGGGAAATAATCTGGTACGGTGAAATGTTCCATCAGAGAATCCCAAAGGTTTTTTTTTGCTCTGTCGTTGACCCAAGTAACACCTGGACGTTTAGTTTTTGGCTCTTTCCATTCTTGAATGGAGGTCGGGAGTATGTCCTTCACAAGAACTCCGCACTGACGAGTCCACTTGTTTGCAATGTTCTTAGGCGATCGGGGTTCGCCACTAGGTTTGATGGAGTCGATATTGTACTTTACACCGTCCTTCAACTTTTTGCCCGGGCCTCGCTTTGTCCTGCTGTCTGTAGAAGCAGATTTGCTCGATCCGGAGGGCTGAAAGAAGGAAGATCGATTTGTTAATATATCTTCAAATAAAATAGAACATATGATCATTACCAGATGCCTGCTTACATAAATATACCTCACCGGTAGTCTTTGTTATTTGAAGATCAGCATTCTATGTGTCATCATAAACATTGTTTGTGTCATCATAATCAGAATCATAGTTCATGACTTCAACTGCTCGGTCGTCGAGATCGAATATCTTTTCATCACCCTCTCCAGTATTGTTCACATATTGGGAGTCGTCATCTGCTTCATTCAGATCATCTAGCCTGCCAGGGCTGCGTATGATGTCGAACAATTCC
This sequence comes from Triticum dicoccoides, assembly GCF_002162155.2. NCBI lineage: Eukaryota > Viridiplantae > Streptophyta > Magnoliopsida > Poales > Poaceae > Triticum > Triticum dicoccoides. The sequence goes on along the minus strand of NC_041385.1, from coordinate 790,645,005 downwards.
TCTTCTCTATCTCGGCCGGTATTGTCCGCCATAGCTTTTACTTAACTAATACAGAAGAAATATAGAACAATTTAGTATTCAAATTACAATGCATGGATGCAATCAATAAGGAAAAACTGAATCATATAATACATAATATATATGCATCGTCTCGATTAATGTATAATCTCGAATACATCATCGTCTCGAATAATATATATAATCTCGAATACATCGTCTCGAATATTATATATCGAATACATCACTGGCTAGGTACCTAATAAAGATCGAGTACTGCAGAAGAATCTAGGGCGCCACTAGCGGTTCCTGGGGCGCGAGTGGTGGACACCCAAAGAGAAGGAACCATCACAGGATCATATCTCCGGTCATCTGCCCAAAGAACCTGCCAAGTAGTGGAGAACCTGACGTCGTCCATAGCAGCCATGTAGCGATGGACGTGCTCGTCTTCCTCCCTGACACGGCGACGCACCACCTCCGGCGGGGCCGGCTGCCTCTGCACCGAATATGGCCCATGCGAACGCCACCAAAGGAGATTAGGGTCGACGACGGGACCCGAGGCCGGGTTCCTCACCAAGCGGCGCACCCCTCCAGGTAGCACCTCCCAGTGCCAGTCCGGCGGAGCCCAGTACCGGACATGGGTCCTCTGAAGCATGACGTCGTCATGAACGGGTCGACGGCAAGGATGCGGGCCGGGCATATCGTCGAGAACAAATACTATATTCCCGCAAAAAGTAACATTTTTTAAATGATTGGATTGTGATAACTAAAATTCTATATGCAAATTCTAACAATTTGACATTAATCTAATTCATCTAACTAAAACTAATTCTAAAATTTCTAACATTTCTGATTATATAACTAACATTTCTAATATTTCTATAACTAAAAAACAGAAAAATTGCTAACATTTCTATAAATATTTCTATAACTAAAAACCGAAATTTTTTATAACATTTCTATATAACTAACATTTCTAATATTTTTATAACTAAAAAACAGGAAAAATTTATAAAATTTCTATATAACTAACATTTCTAATAATATTTCTATAACTACAAAACAGAATAAATTGTAACATTTCTATAACTAAAAAACAGAAAAAATTCTATAACTAAAATTCTATAATGTATGTGTGTGTGTAGTATGTACATGTGTGTGTGTGGACATGGCGGCCGGGGTTAGATCACCGGCAAGGCGACGACGCACTACAAGAAATATGTCAACTAGTGATATTCTGTCAGTGACCCTGGAAGAATTGGTCATAGATCTATGACCATTTGAGACCAATTGGTCAAAAGCTGTTCGGTGGGCTCCAAACCCTAGACCATTACGACCATTTTGGTCAGAAAGGTCGTAATTTCCTTACACGAAATGGTCACAAAGCAAACAGGGCTGGTCCGCTGCCTTATTTCTAGTTGTTAACAACCAATATAGATGGTCATAGCCTTGTAGATTGTTGTGGGTTGTGATGACTAGGCGCCATCTCATCAATTTTGCCTATGTGTCATATCCATGTGGCAGTTTTTGCCCTAGGTTGTGAAGCAACCTATATTTCTGTTATTCCAAAAATTCCCAAATAATTCTCATAAATTGTTTGGATCATATCTTCATCAAATATATTAAAAACCTTCCTTGCCTAGTTCAAAAATAACTCAACAATATTCATTTTCCTATTCTGTTCAGAGCAGCAGTTTGTGAAGGAAGTACCACTTTGCCATGTCCAAACAGTATCCATTTTTACAGTGCTTTCCTATTCCCAAATAACCATCCTCCACCAAATGCCAGCTCAATCCATTCATTATTTTGAGCCGAGCTTCAACATTTGTAGTTATGTCCAGTGTGGTAGTTTGCAAAGCAAGTACCACCTAGGTTCCTCCTTTTGAGATGAAAATTTGTGAAGATGGCCGTCTTAGTAACTGATCATCGTCAGCCAAAACTCACGCCCATTAGCCATGTACATTTCGCGTACCGCTAATCAAACACTTATCTGCTAATTCATGTTTGAGCATCGATCGGTCTCCTCGTGAGAATGTTATGTTGTAATTTTCTTCCTAGCACCTATCTGGGGAGTTCCCAACCCACTAGACATGCCTAGGCTGCCCAGAACACATGGCAACGCCACGGTCACGCGGTGACCACGCGGCGGGCATGCGAGTTTACGCGCTCTAGAGTTGGGGGCCTCGACCACCGCCCAAACCTCGACGTATCGCCACCAAACCATGTATTTATGATTAAATAGGTACTTATGTAGCTATAAATGATTTTTGGAAAAAAATAAATAGTAAACTATGAGGCAGCTGCAGTTCAAATTTGACCCGCTTCCAACTAAATCGGCGGGAATTTGTCTTTTTCACCAGAGGTGGATCAAAACTTTTGACACCCAACCATTTGGTCAATTGTGCATTGAATATGGCCTAGTATTTTATAAAATTGATTTGGTCCAATTTTGCAACAAATATATGGTAGGTCCTTCACAAAAAAAATTCATTTTGGGCACTCGGAAAATGGAAAATGAATTTTCCCTGCAATGAAAATGAAAACTCCCTTAGGCAACATTGTTTGGAATTCCAAGATGCACCCTTGTGCACAATATGAGATTATTTTAACAAACTATGCCATGAATGCGGCCATAAGATTGAGCATTTGGCTTGAAAGCCATGAATCTTCACACTTGATAGCTCATTTCTGAGAACACTTTTTTAAAATAATTACCGTATTACAAGTTTATTATTTTTTATGGAAAGTTGGTCACATATAGTGACACAATGATGAGGTTTTCCATTTTTTTTGATTTTTTTAAATTGTTTATGCCCGTTTCAAAATGCGGTCAAAACGGCAGTAATGACCGTTCCTAGCTAGTGGTTGAATCTTGGAATTTTTTTGGTGTTTCTATAATTAAATAGATACTTATGTACCTAGAAATGATTTTTAGAAAAAATAAAGAGCAAACTATGAGGCAGCTATAGTTTAAATTTGACCCGCTTCCAACTGAATCGGCGGGAATTTGTCTTTTTCACCAAAGGTGGATCAAAATTTTTGACACCCAACCATTTGGTCAATTGTGCATTAAATATGGCCTAGTATTTTAGAAAATTGATTTGGTACAATTTTGCAACAAATATATGGTAGGCCCTTCACAAAAAACCCTCCTTTCGGGCACTCGGAAAATGGAAAATGAATTTTCCGTGCAATGAAAATGAAAACTCCCTTAGGAAACATTGTTTGGAATTCCAAGATGCACCCTTGTGCATAATATGAGATCATTTGAACAAACTATGCCATGAATGTGGCCATAAGATTAATCATTTGGCTTGATAGCCATGAATCTTCACACTTGATAGCTCATTTCTGAGAACACTTTTTTAAAATAATTGCCTTTTTACAAGTTTGTTATTTTTGCTGGGAACTTGGCCATATATAGTGACACAATGCGGAGGTTTTCCATTTTTTTGTTTTTTTTTGAATTTTTTATGCCCGTTTCAAAATGCGGTCAAAACGACGGGAATGACCGTTCCTAGCTAGTGGTTGAATCTTGGAATTTTTTTGGTGTTTCTCTAATGAAATAGCTACTTTTGTACCTAAAAATGTTTTTTGAAAAAAATCACGAGCAAACTATGAGGGGGTTGCAGTTCAAATTTAACCCGCTTCCAACTAAACCGGCAGAAATTTGTCTTTTTCACGAGAGGTGGATGAAAACTTTTGACATCCAACCATTTGGTCAATTGTGCATTAAATATGGCCTAATATTTTATAAAATTGATTTGGTGCAATTTTGCAACAATTATTTGGTGGGTTCTTCACAAAAAAAACATTTTTGCCACTCAAAAAATGATTAAAAGTAGCTAGAAATATGAAAAGTGCATACAAATTGGTCCTGATCCATAAAATATGGTCTAACTCTAGTGAAAGTTTGTGTGGTGCCCTTTTGCAAAATATTTTTGATAGCTACTTCATAAAATCCCTCTATTTTTAGTATTTGAAAACTATTTTACATCACTGATTTTCTGAACCAATCATAACTCTGTCCACGGATTGATGACATGGAGTCCATCCATCCATCCATCCATCTCTCCATCCCACATCCATCCATCCATCTATCTACAGAAAAGAAGAAAAAAAAGAAAAGGAGATACCTCCCGCCCGCAGCCCAAACCCTAGCTCAGATCAACCCCTTCCCCTGTCGCCCCCTTCCTCCCTCGTCCCCATCTCCTCGCCGCCGCCCCCTTCCCGATCTGATTCCTTCTCCACCGCCCATCCCTTCCACCACCCAGTCGCCCCCTTCTCCTCCACCCTTCAGCCCTCTGCCCCCTCCTCTCCACCTCCACACCACAGGTTCCAGGGAAGGACCTCGCCTCGCCTTGTTGCCGCTGCTGCCTGAAGCCACCAGCGGAGGGACGCCGGAGGAAGCATGAAGGTCTCTGTCGTGTCCCGGAGCGGCCGTGAGGACTCGGTACGCTCCTCTCTACCAGCTCCGTCATCGGGCAATCTCGGTCCTCGTTTTGAGGGTTTATTATGAGATCTCGTCGAACCTGCTGGGGACCGGCTCGAGCTTGGACTGATTCCTGGGCACGATTTCGCAAGACAAAGTCGCGGATCTGCAGGAGGCCATCCACGCCAAGAGTACGTCCGCCCGACCAATCTTCCACCGCCCCCCTCCCTCTCTGTCACTGCTAGATTTGAGTTCCAATCTGAGCACCAGTGCCGCAGCTCAACCGGTGTGGTAGTCTGACGAGTTCACTGGGATGCTGATGTGGTTAAATCAAGTAAATGCGTCAGTGAGCAAGTAGATATACTGAATGTTAGTACTATGTTTGGGTCATATCTAGTACTACAGCTTCAAGTCACATCCATTGCACTGGCTGCTGTTTTAGTCAGTGTTTTGCTCTCCTTGATTGCTTGCCCTCATCTGGTAGGGCTCCTTTTGGATGGTGCAGGTTGTTAGGATCTTGTCTAGGTAGTAGGGAGTTAGCTGTCCACATCCACACACTCACAAACTTCCTGGGAGCTTTTTGTTCTGAACTTGAGAAATATGTTGTTCTTAGTGTGACCCCTGTGCAATTTCCTTGTGAGCAGGGCTTGGATGATTCGCCGGCAGAGTCGTCGAGCTTCCGCAGCCCCAGTTCTTTCCCCAGAACAAAGCATACAAAGTGGTCTGACAGGGAACCGCTTGATTGTTCCGCGTCGGCATGTGGTGGTGCACGCGTGAAGATGCTTGATCGGTACAACCTTCTGTGGATCCTCTCTGTTTGTTTCTTCACATTGTTATTCTGCAATGACTGCTGCTTGCTGAATCTCGGAACATGCTTGCTTAATCAATAATGTTCCTCAGTGTGTTAAATCAAGCCTTGCAGAGTACAATATACACACTAGACTGTTTCTGAACGTGTTAAATCAACAATGTGTATGTGTTACTGTATCCTAGTAATTATTCTGTGTCATTGTATCCCATTAAAGCAAGATGGTTGTTATACTCATGTTCCTGATGATATTGGTGTACACTCAATCTGGTTATTTCTTCTAGTTTTGCTACTAGTTGCTGTGTACTCCTAGTGCTGTAGTTGATGTGTAGTAATAAAGAAATATTAATGCTCAAATATGATGATGTGGCCTGCAGCGCACCTTCTTCGACGCTGACCCGTAGGAAATGTTTGTATGGAGAACTGATAGAACTTCATTAGAATGTAGAGAACTTTGAACTGTCAAGAATTTTTTAACATTACAGATTGTTGAAACTTATAGCTTTGCTTGCTCCTAAACTTAAACTTTTCATGATTAAGATCAGTACTTAATGTACAGTTCAATTTGAGCAAATGTGATTTTTATTCTCTGAAGTTGATTCTCATGTGTCGTCATACCAACAACACATGCTTAAGACATCAGTGGCTGGACTGTAGATGTTTGAATCAGGAAAAAATTATGGGGAAATGGTCCATTTATCCTTTATTGCTTTGTGTTTTCTCTTCTGGAATTAGTGTACTTTACTTATATGTTTATATGTTGAACGACAGAGGCTCAAGGTGAAGAAGGCCATCGAGAAGGGCTCACCGATGGCACCCGGATCTATGCCGAGAACGCCATCCGCATGCGCACCGAGCACATGAACTACCTCCCGCCTTGCCCCATACGCCCATGAGTGATATATACTACTTTCCTGTTGTTGTATCATATTGCTTACTTTTTTACATCATATTTATGTACGGTAAATGTCGTCTCATCAACTATGAAGAGAATTGGTGGTGGTTAGGGTGTTCTGGTGCTTATGTAATCTTCTTTCAGGCCTTTCGAGATAGAGTTCTTAAGCTGAGAAGTTTAGCAAATGTTGCGGTGCTTATGGTTTAGTTTTACACCTGCGTAAAAATGAATGGCTGCTACTGTTTCTAGTTTTAGGTTGGGATGAGATGCTTGTTTGCATGCTTGTGCTTGATGTTGATCATCTGGTGCATTAGTATGCAGTTCTCATTGTCAGTTCTTGTTTTCTTGATTCATTTATACTATATGATTTATGTTTTATACTTTGCCAGTAGGTAGCTCATACTGCCCGCTTGCTTCTGCTTTGAATATTGTGCTCTGCATGCTTTAGTCACTGTGCCCTTAGTTCTTTTTTTGTAGGGAGCTATGCTTATCATCAGAAATTGTGCTAGATGTGATGTTCCTGAAACTTATTATGGTATCTGTACTGTTCTTATGTTGCAACACTACATTTATTATTTCTCATCCTTATGCAGACAAGAGAGCTAACTTTGCTCTAGCCTTCTCATCCAAGAATAGAAATAAATAAAGATCGACACATCTTTAAAATGACTTGTCATACTTAGTTTTTGAGGCTATGTTGCATTTGTAGTTCTTGCTCTGTTAAATTTGAGGCTACCTTGCATTTGTAGTTCTTGCTTTGTTAAATCTGAGATTGATGAAAATGGTCTATAGAAAGAAAAAAATTGTAGCCACATAATGATGTTGTATGGTACCCCCAGCAAGTAATATGCTTGAATCAATTTGATTTTTCCTGATTATAATTATCTTAGAATATCGGGATGTTGGCAGGTATATGCGAGTCCGGCAGTGCGGTGGCAGACCCCGTGGAACGAGCACTGGACTACTCCCTTGGCCAGGCGTACATGTGCAAGCACGAATGGAGCGAAGACTTACTGTTGGTGTTGCCCGCCAAGTTCTCCAGCCCGTGGTGAACTGAGGCTATCTCAAGTGCTTCGTTGGTTGGGTTGCGTTCTTTGCTGCTGGTCTCATGAATGGGGTACATTTCTGAAACTGAACTAGCTTGAGTGCCTATTTTCTTCTTAAGTTGTCATTGTACCAAACATTTGCTGATTGTCGAAATGTTATATTTAGTTCCTGATTAATGATTTTCATCAATAAATTGTTGGTCACATGAGTCAAGCTTGTGCTCATATTTAGCTAGTTTTGGATATATGATGATCCAAATGTCTAGAAAAATAGAAGCTAACCATGTCAAAAGTTAGAGCACTCTTGATTGCTATATTAGGGTGGCGCTGACCATGTGTTGTTTTTCCTGAAGGAAGTTATTTTTCTTGAAGGAAGGGCATGGAGGAGGCAACATGTTGGAAGCTGGAGGACCCAGGGATGGATAATATGTGTTGCTCTCGCCATCTACTGGCCCTTTTGTTGATAAATCCATTGCGCAATGGTAAGCTTCATGTGGCTCCGCATTGAACTAGTGAGACATGTTGTATCTGCATGAATTTTGTCTATCTTAATAGTATGGAATGCCTTTACAACAATATATGTGATCCTTGACTAATTAGTTTCTAGAATGCTAGTCCATATGGAATCTTTTTTACATCTTTTTTAATGCAAATCAGCACCAATCCTTGACAGGGTGACCGTGGAAGGGATGGAAGTTCATATTGCTGTTTGTAATGAAGGTCATAGCCTAATCCTGAGTATGGTTCATATGACAGGAGCATGTGCCCAGTTTGTGATTGCTATTGACAGTCTGAAGAAGATTGAAGACAATTGTGGAGTTGTAAATTACTGTAGCTAGCTATCACACTTGTAGAGCTTGTAATATTGTGATTCCAATTGTATTACGTGTTATTGGTAGAGCAAGAGCTCCATACTGATTCTGGCTGTTGTTATCTGAAGTATTACATGTGTTTTCTGTCTGTTTGAATTTAAATATTTGTTATTTATTCACTGGCATATTGAAATCTAAAGAACATGACCTTGACATGAGGGACCCACAAAACAGAACCTGACATTTCAGACCCACTTACCAGAATCTGAAAAAAAGGCCATGCCCAAAAATAAAAAGGCTAAAATGTTGGGCTATGCCCATGTAGCTGACAAAAACTGATATATAAAATATAAATAGGCTGAATTGATGGGCTTGGCCCGTGCAGCTCATGAGAATTGACAAAAAAACATAAATGGGCTGAATTAATGGGCTCGACCCATGTAGAAAATCGTATTGGACCGGGCTGAATCTTGTGCCACATCAGCTTGCCACGCTGGATGCCTACGTGGCCTGGGGAGGTTGCTAGTGACCAAAACGCCACAGTAGGAATATTTTGGTCGTAAACGTCCACGACCTTCTCACAGAGAAGGTCATTATAGTCAGTTTACGACCCTCAGCTTTTGACCTTCTATTTTTGGTGAAAAAAAGGTCGCAAATGAAAAACAATGACCTTTCAATGACCAATAGTCAAGGTCACAAGTTGACATATTTCTTGTAGTGACGACGGGGCTACGGAACGGGGTGGCGACGACGGGGCGATGGGACAGGGCGGCGATGACGGGACGGGCCGGCAACGACAGGGTGGGGCGCGGCGATGGGGCGGGGCGCGGCGACGGGGACGGAGACGGCCGGGGCGGTGACGAGAGGCGGGGACGGCCGGGGCGACGACGGCGTCGATCGGGGCAGGAGGCCCGTGTCGTCGACGGAGAGAAGAAACAGAGAGGGAAACTGAATTTTTTTGCAAGTGTTGTATATATAGGATGGACCTTTAGTACCGGTTGGAGCCACCAACCGGTACTAAAGGTCTATTTTGGCCAGGCCAAGCAGCGGGAAGCGCCCCTGAGGGAGTCCTGGATTAGGGGGTGTCCGGATGGCCGGACTATGACCTTCGGCCAGACAACCGGACTATGAAGATACAAGATTGAAGACTTCGTCCCGTGTCCAGATAGTACTTTCCTTGGCGTGGAAGGCAAGCTTGGTGATACGATATGTAGATCTCCTCCCATTGTAACCGACTCTATGTAACCCTAACTGAGGGAGTCCTAGATTAGGGGGTGTCCGGATGGCCGGACTAAGACCTTTGGCCGGACTCCCGGACTATGAAGATACAAGATTGAAGACTCCATCCCGTGTCCGGATGGGACTTTCCTTGGCATGGAAGGCAAGCTTGGCGATACGATATGAAGATCTCCTCCCATTGTAACCGACTCTGTGTAACCCTAGCCCTCTCCGATGTCTATATAAACCGAAGAGTTTTAGTCCATAGGACGAACAACAATCATACCATAGGCTAGCTTCTAGGGTTTAGCCACTCCGATCTCGTGGTAGATCTACTCTTGTACTACCCATATCATCAATATTAATCAAGTAGGAGTAGGGTTTTACCTCCATCGAGAGGGCCTGAACCTGGGTAAAAACATCGTGTCCATTATCTCCTGTTACCATCCGCCTAGACGCACAGTTCGGGACCCCCTACCCGAGATCCGCCGGTTTTGACACCGACATTGGTGCTTTCATTGAGAGTTCCTCTGTGTCGTCGCCTTTAGGCCCGATGGCTTCTTCACTCATCAATCGCGACGCGGTCCAGGATGAGACTTTTCTCCCCGGACAAATCTTCGTATTCGGCGGCTTCGCACTACGGGCCAACTCGTTTGACCATCTGGAGCAGATCGAAAGCTACGCCCCTGGCCATCAGGTCAGGTTTGGAAGCTTAAACTACACGGCCGACATCCGCGGGGACTTGATCTTCGATGGATTCGAGCCACCACCGGGCGCGCCGCACTGTCACGATGGGCATGATTTAGCTTTGCCGCCGGACAACGCCCAGAGCGTCGCTCAGGTGTCCGCTCCGACCATTAGCTCGGAGCCCACTGCGCTAGTCGAGGATGGACGGTTGGACGCCGCCCCGGGAGCTGCAGCCTCTACGGCGATGGAGCCGGATACCAGCCTAGTCCTTCGGAAGGCCCGTGACTCCATGGTGCCGGACTCCGCTCCGGACTCTGTAAATCCCGCACCTCTTCCGATTAAGCCCGATTGGGCTCCGGTCATGGAGTTCACCGCCGCGGACGTCTTTCAGCACTCGCCTTTTGGCAATATCCTGAATTCATTAAAGTCTCTCTCTTTGTCAGGAGAGCCCTTGCCGAACTACGGCCAACACGGTTGGGATGCAAACGACGAAGAAATTCGAAGCCCACCCACCACCCACTTCGTAGCCACTGTCGACGATTTAACCGACATGCTCGACTTTGACTCCAAAGACATCGACGGCATGGACGCCGATGAAGGAGACGATCAAGAACCAGCACCTATAGGGAACTGGAAAGCCACCTCGTCATATGACATATACATGGTGGACACCCCTAAAGCAGGGGATGGCGAGGAAAAAACAAAGGATGATCCTTCCAAGAAGCAACCCAAGCGCCGACGTCAGCGACGCCGCTCTAAGTCCCGCCAAAGAAAAAACGGCGATTCCGGCACCGGAGATAACAACACGCCGGATAGTGCCAAAGACAACCCCCTCTAGCAGGATTTAGTGCAGGAGGACGAAGGAGCCAGCCCTCATGAAAGAGCGGCCGACAGAGAGGTTGAGGACGACAATTATATGCCTCCATCCGAAGACGAGGCAAGCCTCGACGACGACAAATTCGTCGTGCCAGAGGATCCCGTCGAACAAGAGCGTTTCAAACGCAGGCTTGTGGCCACGGCAAGCAGCCTCAAGAAGAAACAGAAGCAGCTTAGAGATGACCAAGACTTGCTAGCCGACAGATGGACCGAAGTCCTGGCGGCCGAAGAGTATAAACTAGAACGCCCCTCCAAGAGCTACCCAAAGCGCAGGCTGCTACCCCAACTTGAGGAGGAAGCAACTAAACCTACATCACCAGCGTACGATGCGCCCGATCGGCCACCCCGTGGCCGCGATAGAGAGGCCATCGGGCCCATGACCCAAGCCGCACCCCAGCACCGCTCAAAACATACCAGAGTACGGGGAGACGCAACAGACCTGCGAGACATCTTTGAGAATAAGGCAAGGCAAACAAGATCAATCTACGGATCGCATGGGCGCCCCGCTTCACGTGACGCTAACCGTCATGCCGGACATAATAAGTACGGCCCGGCCGAATACAACAGACCAAGCTCATCCCAGTTGCGTCGTGATATAGCCCAGTACAGGGGCGCTGCACACCCACTATGCTTCACAGACGAAGTAATGGATCATCAAATCCTCGAGGGCTTCAAACCCGTAAACATCGAATCATACGATGGCACAATAGATCCTGCGGTATGGATCGAGGATTATCTCCTTCATATCCACATGGCCCGTGGTGATGATCTACATGCCATCAAATTCCTCCCGCTCAAGCTTAAAGGACCAGCTCGACATTGGCTTAACAGCCTGCCAGCAGAGTCAATTAGTTGTTGGGAGGACCTGGAATCCGCATTCCTTGACAACTTCCAGGGCACTTATGTGCGACCACCACACGCCGATGACCTAAGCCACATAATCCAGCAGCCAGAGGAATCAGCCAGACAATTCTGGACACGGTTCCTAACCAAGAAAAAACAAATAGTCGACTGTCCGGAAGCCGAGGCCCTTGCAGCCTTCAGGCACAACATCCGAGACGAATGGCTTGCCCGGCACCTAGGATAGGAAAAGCCCAAATCTATGACAGCCCTCACGACACTCATGACCCGCTTTTGTGCGGGAGAAGATAGTTGGTTAGCTCGTAGCAATAATATAACCAAGAGCCCCGGCAATTCGGATACCAAGGACAACAACGGCAGGTCACGTCGCAACAAGCATAAGCGTCGCATTAACGGCGACAATACTGAAGATACGGCAGTCAATGCCAGATTCAGAGGCTCTAAACCCGGTCTACGGAAGAAGCCATTCAAAAGAAACCCTTCGGGCCCATCCAGCTTAGACCGGATACTCGATCGCTCGTGCCAGATACACGGCACTCCCGAACAGCCAGCCAATCACACCAACAGGGATTGTTGGGTGTTCAAGCAGGCAGGCAAGTTAAGCACCAAAACCAGAGACAAGGGGCTACATAGGGATGACGAGGAGGAGCCCCGGCCGCCGAACAACAAAGGACAGAAGGGATTTCCCCCGCAAGTTCAGACGGTGAACATGATATACGCAACCCACATCCCCAAAAGGGAGCGGAAGCGTGCTCTCAAGGACGTCTATGCGTTGGAGCCAGTCGCCCCAAAGTTCAACCCATGGTCCTCCTGCCCGATCACCTTCGATCGAAGGGACCATCCCACCAGCATCCGTCACGGCGGATTCGCCGCATTGGTCCTAGACCCAATTATCGACGGATTTCACCTTACCAGAGTCCTAATGGACGGTGACAGTAGCCTGAACCTGCTTTACCAGGACACAGTGCAAAAAATGGGCATCGATCTCTCAAGGATTAAACCCACAAAGACAACCTTCAAAGGCGTCATACCAGGTGTAGAGGCCAGCTGTACAGGCTCGGTTACACTCGAAGTGGTCTTCGGATCCCCGGATAACTTCTGGAGCGAGGAGTTAATCTTCGACATAGTCCCATTCCGCAGCGGCCATCACGCCCTGCTTGGACGAACCGCATTTGCAAAATTCAATGCGGTGCCGCACTACGCATATCTCAAGCTCGAGATGCCAGGACCACACGGTAAACGGAAACACCGAACGCTCTCTTCGAACGGAGGAGCACACGGCGGCCCTGGCGGCGGAAGTACAGAGAGGCCTCTCAAGGCAGTTCTCCAAACCAGGCGTCAAACGTCTGGACAACGTCAAGCGAGCCCGAAGTAACCTACAACAAATCCGGCTGGCACGTTCCGAGCAAGCATAGCAGTGCGGCCCCAAACCCAGCCCCCGCCAAATGGCGATGCTGGTACCACGCGTACATAATTACGCCTTAGAGATACCATGGGCATAATGGGAGGGGCACAACTACGGCATGCCTAGAATGCGGCTCAACTGCACTAAGGGGCTCCCTATTTCGCCGTTTTCCTTTTTACACACTTTCAGGACCCAACTATTCGGAAGGCCTTTCCGGCAATACACTCGCCGAACCCATGATGCAACAGCCAGGGAGAGAGCAAGCCACGTCAAACGTCCAGGTGGTCTTTATAACGAGTTTAATACCTGTTTTACTTACAATCCCGCAGCTTGCCCCTGGAGGGGAACATGTCAAATACTCCTATCTCTTGCTTATCGCACTTCTTGTATCGTTCTGCTTTCGCAGCAGCCCTTTTTTAATAAACAATATATAGCTCTTATCTATTATTGTACTTATCTATTTTTTATGTACAAATATGTTCAGTCATGACATTCTGTAACCGTACACTTTGGTACGGACAATACACCAGGGGCTTAAAACACCCCATAAAATGGTGTGAAAAGACCGAACACTCTCATGAGTGTGGCACCCCAAACTTATAGCACTATATGCATCGGCTCCGAATCATGTCTTTGGTCAATAGTTGGGTTTGCCCGGCTCCCATGTTTTGGTAGCTTACGTTCCGCATTGTTGGCTAAGGTAGCGGTGGGAGAACTACTGCGATTGTGCCCCAGTTGAGCTGGGTTAACACCTCAGTAGAGAAAGCTAAAACTGACCGTCATGATAGTGCGATAGACCGGTCGCTGTTCGCGAGGTTTTTTCGAGTCCTTAAAGACTTATGCCGCTTCGAGCGAGGAACCGGACTTAACCAGCCTAGGCGTGGATAGCGCCACGAACTCGGTCTTCCGAATACTAGGGGCTTCGCCGAAATTAAAAATTATAGAATTCTATGGATAAGTGAGAGTGATAAAGCATTATAAGTCCGGCGGCCTGGTTCGTTGTGCTGAACGCCTCCCTAGATGGACCCAAGAATGGGAACAAGAGCGCTCAGGTTTATCCCGAACACATAGCACTCGTGGCATGGGGGTCGAAGCCGACGACTTGCATCTCTCAGATTTGATAAACAGCCGCACAGAAGGTAATATTTTAAATCAACAAGCATTGCTTAATGCATATGAACAAAGTTTCAGCGTACAGGATAACAAATGCGAGTCTACTCAAAAATTACATCTTTGGAGCACTCATCCGCTATGCGGCGGGCACCCTTCAGAACGCCATTATAATACATCTCGGGCGTACGATAATCCTTGTCCGGCGGTGGCGCGTCCATCAAAAGCTTCTCCGCGTCTAGCTTGCCCTAGTGCACCTTAGCACGGGCAAGGGCCCGACGGGCACCTTCAATACAAACGGAGCGCTTGACGACCTCAATCCACGGACACTCGTCCACCAGCCGCCGCACCAGACCAAAGTAGCTCCTAGGCATGACTTCTCCAGGCCACAGCCGAGCTATGAGGCCCTTCATGGCCTGTTCGGCCACCTTGTGGAGCTCGACCAGCTGCTTCAGCTGGTCGCTCCGGGGCACCGGATGTTCGGCCTCAGCATACTGAGACCAGAACACTTTTTCCGTCGAGCTCCCCTCTTCGGCTCGGTAGTATGCGACGGCATCAGACACACTTGGGGGAAGATCGACGAACGCTCCTGGAGAGCTCCGGATTCGGGTAAGTAGCAGATAATTAACTTTTATATTCTTGCTTTGCATAAAGAATGCCTTACCCGCCGCTATCTTCTTCATCGCCTCGATCTCCTGGAGGGCCTTCTCGGCTTCGGCCTTAGCAGTCTTGGCACTCTCAAGAGCCAAGGCGAGCTTGGACTCTCGAGTCTTCGAGTCACGTTCCAAACCCTCTTGTTTTTCCACGAGAGCCTGGAGCTCTTGCCGCACCTCCGCCATCTGCGCCTCCTGCTTCTCTCGCTCGGTGCGCTCCAAGGCCACACTCTTTTCAGCCTTGGAAACCGCCTCCTTCAGGATCGCCACCTCGATCGTGGCTCCTGCAACATTTACATTGGTCCTGTTATTATTTGCAGCCAAGTATTTCTATATACATTTACAGGAGGTACTATGTACCCTCTTTATCCTCGAGCTGCTTCTTGGCACGGCCGAGCTCGCTCTCGGACCGCTCGAGGCTTTCCTTCAATGCATTGACCTCCGCAGTCAGTGCGGGAGAGGTCAGCAGCACAGCCTGCATTCCCATATTGACACATTTCTAGTAGACTCCTGCGTATATCTTTTTAGATCCTCAGCTCGGCTTTTCTTTCCGAACACCGAACTAAGCATCAGGGGCTACTGTCTATGCGGTAACATTTTTATATGTTTTTGAACACATACCTCAAAGCCCGTTAACAGGCTTGTATAGGCTTCCGTCAGCCCGCTCTTGGCGGATTGAACCTTCTGGATCACCGCACTCATAACAGTGCAGTGTTCCTCGTCGATGGAGGCGCCGTTAAGCACCTCCAGCAAATTGTCTGGCGCCTCCGGATGGACGGGGGTCGCCAGCGTCGTAGGCTTGCCCTTCTTATGAAGGCGCCGCCTGTCGGACTCCGGAACCATTGATGGTTCCGGAGCGGTGTCCGGCCTGGGGCTGGACTTAGATCCCTCCAGGGCTTTACCCCCTTCGGGCCTGGAGTCCGGGAGATCGCCTTGCGGCGCCTCCAGGACCACCTCCTCCTGGTTTAGTCCCTTTCGGGACCCCGCCTCGGCATCGTCCGCAGGGAGCAGGGAGGAGGCCGTCAGAAGTGAAGCGTTATTCACATCTGACGAATTCAGGGAGCCGCTCGACGAATCGCCGAGCTGAGCCCGGGGCGGACTGCATCATTAAATTTAGCATCAGAAGGAACCATGCATCAAAGGGGCGCCATAAGTTATTCGGATATCCGGATACTTATGATTTTGCCAGGGGCTTGACCCTAGGTAGCCATTCCTCCCCGTCGTCTTCGGCATCCAAGGCGTAGTCCGACAGAGGGGGCTTCCCCTTCTTGGACCCTCCGGCCTCCCAGTTGGGGCGGCCTTCCTTTTCTTTCCTCCCCTCGCGGGAGGAGGAGAGGCTTCTACTTCTTCTTCTTCATCTTCCTCCTCCTCGTTCTCCGAGGCGGAGGGTGCTTTGGGGTCGTCGGGCGATGAATCCGACACCACCGGGCGCCGTGAACTCTTTCGGGTCCCCGTGGCCTTCTCCTTGGCCTTCTTCTCCAGCACCACGTGAGGTGCCGGAACCAATAGCTTCGCCAAGCATGCGTCTGCTGGGCCTTCAGCAAAGGGGCCGGACAGTCAAACTGTCCGGATGTCCTCTTCCAGTCCTGTCAAAGGAACTGGAGTTTAGATCCCACATAGAGTCACACTATGGAATTTGGGTGTCCCGTAAGGGACTAAATGTAAGCTTACATCGGAGGCTTGACGTTTGGCGCAGAATCCACGATCCTCGATGACGGGAGGGGAGACCTCGGAGCTCTTGAAAAGCACCTTCCAGGCGTCCTCGTGCTTCGTTTCGAAGAGCCGGGATAGAGTCTGGTGCTGGGCCGGGTCGAACTCCCACAAATTGAAGTCCCGTCGTTGAAACGGGAGGATCCGGCGGAAGAGCATGACCTGGACTATGTTGACAAGCTTGACCTTCTTGGTCACAAGGTCTCGGACGCAGGTTTGGAGTCCGGTCACCTCTTCTGGATTACCCCATGACAGGCCCGTCTCTTTCCAAGATGTGAGCCGGGTGGGGATGCCGGATCGAAATTCGGGAGCCGCTGCCCACTTAGGGTCACGCGGCTCGGTGATGTAGAACCACCCGATTGCCACCCTTTGATGGTTTCCACGAAGGCACCCTCGAGCCAAGTGACGTTGGCCATCTTGCCCACCATAGCACCTCCGCACTCTGCTTGTCGGCCTTTCACAACCTTCGGCTTGACGCTGAAGATCTTCAGCCATAGGCCAAAGTCAGGTTGGATGCGGAAGAAGGCCTCGCACACGATGATAAACGCCGAGATATTGAGGATGAAGTTCGGGGCTAGATCGTGGAAGTCTAGGCCGTAGTAGAACATGAGCCCCCGGACGAATGGGTGAAGAGGAAAACCCAGTCCGCGGAGGAAATGGGGAAGAAAAACAACCCTCTCATGGGGCCTGGGGGTGGGGATGAGTTGCCCCACATCTGGACGCTGGTGCGCGATGTCGTCAGACAGGTATCCGGCCTTCCTCAGCTTTTTGATTTGCCCCTCCGTGACGGAGGAGGCCATCCATCTACCTCCCGCTCCGGACATGATCAGAGAAGGTTGAGGTGGGAAGTGCGGGCTTAGGCGTTGGAGCTCGAGCGCGCAGGGACGAATAAGCAAAGGAGAAAGAAGGCGTGAATGGAAAGGGCGTATTCTTATCCCCTTATATGGGCGGCCAAAACTACGAGCCCCCACCGGCCTAATAAAACTAGCTTATCTCCCAAGCGCCGCGGTTAATGGCACGGTTGGGTTACCCACGCCCGTATTGATGAGAATCCCGGAATGAGGGGACACGATCTCTGCTTTGACAAGACGTGCCAAGGAAACCGCCTCGCTAAACACGCTGAGGTGGAACAGTAAAGTGAATAAAAGCCTGGCCGTGGCGTGATGCCACACTGCGGAATACATCAGCAGATTAGATTAGTGCAAAAGTTATTCTCTCTATGGTGGCATGTGGTACTTATTTTGCAGAGCCGGACACTATCCTGGTGTTCAACATCTTCTATGAAGTATTCGGAGGAAGAACCTGCCTTGCAATGCCGAAGACAACTTGCGCGCCGGACTTGTCGTCATTGAACCCTAGTTCAGGGGCTACTGAGGGAGTCCTGGATTAGGGGGTGTCCGGATGGCCGGACTAAGAGCTTTGGCCGGACTCCCGGACTATGAAGATACAAGATTGAAGACTCCGTCCCGTGTCCGGATGGGACTTTCCTTGGCGTGGAAGGCAAGCTTGGCGATACGATATGAAGATCTCCTCCCATTGTAACCGACTCTATGTAACCCTAGCCCTCTCCGGTGTCTATATAAACCGGAGAGTTTTAGTCCATAGGACGAACAACAATCATACCATAGGCTAGCTTCTAGGGTTTAGCCACTCCGATCTCGTGGTAGATCTACTCTTGTACTACCCATATCATCAATATTAATCAAGCA
>NC_041385.1:790603313-790626288 GCF_002162155.2 Triticum dicoccoides | reverse complement strand
GGTGTCTATATAAACCGAAGGGTTTTAGTCCGTAGGACGAACAACAATCATACCATAGGCTAGCTTCTAGGGTTTAGCCTCTCTGATCTCGTGGTAGATCTACTCTTGTACTACCCATATCATCAATATTAACGAAGCAGGAGTAGGGTTTTACCTCCATTGAAAGGGCCCGAACCTGGGTAAAAACATCACGTCCCTTGTCTCCTGTTACCATCCGCCTAGATGCACAGTTCGGGACCCCCTAACCGAGATCCGCCGGTTTTGACACCGACATTGGTGCTTTCATTGAGAGTTCCTCTGTGTCGTCACCTTTAGGCCCGATGGCTTCTTTGATCATCAACCGCAACGCGGTCCAGGGTGAGACTTTTCTCCCCAGACAGATCTTCGTATTCGGCGGCTTTGCACTGCGGGCCAATTCGCTTGGCCATCTGGACCAGATCGAAAGCTACGCCCCTAGCCATCAGGTCAGATTTGGAAGTTTGAACTACACGGCTGACATCCGCGGAGACTTGATCTTCGACGGATTCGAGCCACAGCCGAGCACGCCATACTATCACGATGGGCATGATCTAGCTCTGCCGCCGGATAGTGCCCAGAAGGATGCTCAGGTGTCCGCTCTGACCCTTAGCTCGGAGCCGACTGTGCCAACCGGGGATGGATGCTTGGACACCGCCTCGGGGGCTGCAATCTCTATGGCGATCGAGCCGAATACCAGCCTGGTCCTTTGTGAAGCTCGTGACTCCAAGGTCCCGGACTCCTTTCCGGACTCCGAATCTTCCGCACCCCTTCCGATCGAACCCAATTGGGCTCCGATCATGGAGTTCACCGCTGCGGACATCTTTCAGCACTCGCCCTTTGGCGACATCCTGAATTCACTAAAGTCTCTCTCTTTGACAGGAGAGCCTTGGCCGGACTATGGTCAGCAAGGTTGGGATGCAGACAACGAAGAAATTCGAAGCCCACCCACCACCCACTTCATAGCCACTGTCGATGATTTAACCGACATGCTCGACTTCGACTCTGAAGACATCGACGGTATGGACGCCGATGAAGGAGACGACCAAGAGCCAGCGCCTATACGGCACTGGAAAGCCACCTCGTCATATGACATATACATGGTGGATACCCCAAAAGAAGGGGATGGCAATGGAACAACGGAGGATGACCCCTCCAAGAAACAACCTAAGCGCTGGCGTCAGCGGCGCCGCTCTAAATCCCGCCAAAGCAAAAAACGGCGAGTCCGGCACCGGAGACAATTACACCCCGGACAGTGCTGAAGACAACCCCCTCCAGCAGGATTCAGCGCAGGAGGATGGAGAAGCCATCCCTCATGAGAGAGCGGCAGACAGAGAGGCCGAGGACGACAATTATATGCCTTCCTCCGAAGACGAGGCAAGCCTCGACGATGACGAATTTGTCGTGCCTAAGGATCCCATCGAACAAGAGCGTTTCAAATGAAGGCTTATGGCCACGGCAAGCAGCCTCAAGAAAAAACAGCAGCAGCTTAGAGCTGACCAAGATTTGCTAGCCGACAGATGGACTGATGTCATGGCGGCCGAAGAGTACAAACTCGAACGCCCCTCCAAGAGCTACCCAAAGCGCAGGATGCTACCCCAATTAGAGGAGGAAGCAACTAAACCTACATCACCAGCCTATGATGCGGCCGATCGGCCACCCAGTGGCCGCGACAGAGAGGCCTTTCGGCCCTCAACTCAAGCTGCACCCCGGCGCCTCTCAAAAAGTACCAAGGCACGGGGAAACGCGCCAGACTTGCGAGACATACTAGAGGACAAGGCCAGGCAAACAAGATCGATCTACGGATCGCGTGGGCGCCCCACGACACGTGACGATAACCGTCACACCGGATATGGCAAATACGGCCAGGCCGAACAGGGCAGGCAAAGCTCATGTGAGCTACTTCGTGATATAGCCCAGTACAGAGGCGCCGCACACCCGCTATTCTTCACAGATGAAGTAATGGATCATCAAATCCCCGAAGGGTTTAAACCCGTAAACATCGAATCATACGATGGCACAACAGATCCTGCAGTATGGATCGGGGATTATCTCCTTCATATCCACATGGCCCGCGGTGATGATCTACACGCCATAAAATACCTCCCACTCAAGGTTAAAGGACCAGCTCGGCATTGGCTTAACAACTTGCTAGCAGAGTCAATTGGTTGCTGGGACGACCTGGAATCCACATTCCTTGACAACTTCTAGGGCACTTATGTGCGACCACCGGACGCCGATGACCTAAGCCACATAATTCAATAGCCAGAGGAATCGGCCTGACAATTCTGGACACGGTTCCTAACCAAGAAAAATCAAATAGTTGACTGTCCGGACGCAGAGGCCCTCACGGCCTTCAAACATAATATCCGTGACGAATGGCTTGCCCGGCACCTTGGACAGGAAAAGCCGAAATCCATGGCAGCCCTCACAACACTCATGACCCGCTTTTGCGCGGGAGAAGACAACTGGCTAGCTCGCAGTAATAACATGACAAAGAGCCCTGGTAATTCAGATACCAAGGACAACAATTGCAGGTCACGTCGCAACAAGCACAAGCGCCGCATTAACGGCGACAATACTGAGGATACGGCGGTTAATGCCGGATTCAGAGGCGCTAAACCCGGTCAGTGGAAAAAGCCATTCAAAAGAAATACCCCAGGACCATCCAGTTTAGACCGGAAACTTGATCGCTCGTGCCATATACACGGCACCCCCGAACAACTAGCCAATCACACCAACAGGGATTGTTGGGTGTTCAAGCAGGCAGGCAAGTTAAGTGCCGAAAACAGAGACAAGGGGCTGCATAGCGATGACGAGGAGGACCCCGGCCGCCGAACAACAGAGGACAGAAGGGCTTCCCCCCACAAGTGCGAATGGTGAACATGATATACGCAACCCACATCCCCAAAAGGGAATGGAAGCGTGCGCTCAGGGACGTATATGCGTTGGAGCTAGTCGCCCCAAAATTCAACCCATGGTCCTCCTGCTCGATCACTTTTGATCGAAGGGACCACCCCACTAGCATTAGTCATGGCGGATTCGCCGCATTGGTCCTAGACCCAATCATTGACGGATTTCACCTCACTAGAGTCCTCATGGACGGCGGCAGCATCCTGAACTTGCTTTATCAGGATACAGTGCAGAAAATGGGCATAGATCCCTCAAGGATTAAACCCACAAAGACGACCTTTAAAGGCGTCATACCAGGTGTAGAGGCCAGTTGTACAGGCTCAGTTACACTCGAAGTGGTCTTCGGATCCCCGAATAATTTCCGAAGCGAAGAGTTAATCTTCGACATAGCCTCGTTCTGCAGTGGCTATCACGCCCTACTCGGATGAACCGCATTTGCTAAGTTCAATGCAGTGCCGCACTATGCATATCTCAAGCTCAAGATGCCAGGCCCTCGCGGAGTCATTACGGTCAATGGAAACACCGAACGCTCTATCCGAACAGAGGAGCACACGGCGGCCCTCGCGGCGGAAGTACAAAGTAGCCTCTCAAGGCAATTCTCCAGTCCGGCTGTTAAATGTCCGTACACCGTCAAGCGCGCCCGGAGTAACCTACAACAAGACCGTCTGGCATGTTCCGAGCAAGCATAGCAGTGCGGCCCCAACCCCAGCCCTCGCGAGATTGCGAAACCAGTACCACGCGTACATAATTACGCTCTGGAAATACCATGGGCATAAGGGAAGGGCCACAACCACGGCATGCCCAGAATGCGGCTCAACCGCACTAGGGGCTCCCGATTTTGTCATTTCTCTTTTCTTACTTCCAGGACTCCACTCTTCGGAAGGCCTGTCTGGCAGTACACTCGTCGAACACACGATGCAACAGCCAGGGAGATAGCAAGCCCCGTCGAAAGTCCAGGTGGTCTCTATAACGAGCTAAATACCTGTCTTACTTAAAGTCTCGCAGCTTGCCCCTGGAGGGGGACATGTTAAAAAATCCCATCTCTTGCTTATCGCACTATTTGTATCGTTCTTCTTTCATAGCATCCCTTTAATAAACAATACATAGCTCTTGTCTATTATTGCATTCATCTTTCATATAAATATGTTCAGTCATGACATTATGCAACCGTACACTCTGGTACGGCCAATACACCACGGGCTTCAGCACCCCAGAATACGGTGTGAGAAGACCGAACACTCTCATGAGTGCGGCACCCCGAACTTATAGCATTATATGCTTCGGCTCCGAATCATGTCTTTGGTCAAGAGTTGGGTTTGCACTGGTCCCATGTTTTGGTACCTTACATTCCGTTATATCGGCTAAGGTAGCGCTGGCAGAACTACTGCGATTGTGGCCCAGTTGAGCTGGGTTAACACCTCAGTAGAGAAAGCTAAAACTGACCTCATGATAGGGCGAGAGACCGGTCGTTGTTCGAGAGGTTTTTCGAGTCCCTAAAGACTTATGCCGCTTAGAGCGAGGAGCTGGATTTATCCGGCCTAGGCGTGGATAGCGCCCCGAACTCGGTCTTCCGAATACTAGGGGCTTCGTCGAAATTTAAAATTATAGAATTCTATGGCTAAGTGAGAGTGATAAAGCATTATAAGTCCGATTTCCTTGTTCGTTGTGCTGAGTGCCTCCCTCGAAGGACCCAAGAATGGGAACAAGAGCGCTCAGGTTTATCCCGAACACCCCAGCACTCCTGGCATGGGGGTAGAAGCCGATGATTTGCATCTCTCTGATTTAATAAACGGCCGCACAGAAGGTAATATTTTAAATTCAAAAAGTGTTGCTTAGCGCATATGAAAAAGTTTTAAGCGCACAGGATAAACATGAGCTATTTTACTCAAAAATTACATCCCTGGTACATTCATCCGCTACAAGACGGGCACCCTTCAGGACACCCTCATAATACATCTCGGGCCTGCGATGCTCCTTCCCCTCCGGTGGCCCATCCTTCACCAGCTTCTCAGCATCTAGCTTGCCCCAGTGCACTTTGGCACGGGCAAGGGCCCTACGGGCACCTTCGATGCATATGGAGCGCTTGATGACTTCGAGCCATGGACAGGCATCCACCAGCCGCCGCACCAGCCCAAAGTAGCTCCCAGGCATGGCCTCCCTAGGCCACAGCCGACCTATAAGGCCCTTCATGGCCTGTTCGGTTGCCTTGTGGAGCTCGACCAGCTGCTTCAGCTGGTCGCTCAGGGGCTCCGGGTGTCCGGCCACAGCATACTGGGACCAAAACACCTTCTCCGTCGATCTCCCTTCTTCGGCTCGGTAGAATACGGCAGCATCGGACACACTGTGAGGCAGATCTGTGAATGCTCCTGGAGAGCTCCTGATTCGGGTAAGTAACATGTAATTCACTTTCACATGCTTGCTTTGCATAAAGAATTCCTTACCCGCCGCTATATTCTTCATCGCATCAATCTCCTGGAGGGCTTTTTAGGCTTCGGCCTTGGCAGACTTGGTGCATTCAAGTGCCGAGGCAAGCTCGGACTCTCGCGTCTTTGAGTCAAGCTCTAAACTCTCGTGTTTCTTCACGAGATTATCGAGCTCTTGATGCACCTCCGCCACCCGCGCCTCTTGCTTTTCTCACTCAGTGCGCTCCATGGCCGCATTGTCTTTGGCCTTGGATAGCGCTTCCTTCAGGGCCGCCACCTCGGTTGTGGCCCCTGTAATATTCAAGTTGGTCATGTCATTATTGTTGGAAATATGCCCTAGAGGCAATAATAAAAGTATTATTATATTTCATTGTTCATGATAATTGTCTTTTATTCATGCTATAACTGTATTATCCGGAAATCGTAATACACGTGTGAATACTTAGACCACACTATGTCCCTGGTAAGCCTCTAGTTGACCAGCTCGTTGTGATCAACAGATAGTCATGGTTTCCTGACTATGGACATTGGATGTCGTTGATAACGGGATCACATCATTAGGAGAATGATGTGATGGACAAGACCCAATCCTAAGCATAGCATAAAAGATCGTGTAGTTCGTTTTGCTAGAGCTTTGCAAGTGTCAAGTATCTCTTCCTTCGACCATGAGATCGTGTAACTCCCGGATACCGTAAGAGTGCCTTGGGTGTATCAAATGTCACAACGTAACTGGGTGACTATAAAGGTGCATTACAGGTATCTCCGAAAGTATCTGTTGGGTTGACACGGATCGAGACTGGGATTTGTCACTCCGTATGACGGAGAGGTATCTCTGGGCCCACTCGGTAATGCATCATCATATTGAGCTCAATGTGACCAAGGTGTTGGACACGGGATCATGCATTACGGTACGAGTAAAGTGACTTGCCGGTAACGAGACTGAACAAGGTATTAGGATACCGACGATCGAGTCTCGGGCAAGTAACGTACCGATTGACAAAGGGAATTGCATACAGGGTTTGATCGAATCCTCGACATCGTGGTTCATCCGATGACAACATCGAGGAGCATGTGGGAGCCATCATGGGTATCCAGATCCCGCTGATGGTTATTGACTGAGAGCGTCTCGGTCATGTCTACATGTCTCCCGAACCCGTAGGGTCTACACACTTAAGGTTCGGTGACGCTAGGGTTATGAAGATATGTATATGCAGAAACCCGAATGTTGTTCGGAGTCCCGGATGAGATCCCGGACGTCACGAGGAGTTCCGGAATGGTCCGGAGGTAAAGAATTATATATAGGAAGTGCTATTTCGGGCACCGGGACAAGTTTCGGGGTTATCGGTATTGTACCGGGACCACCGGAAGGGTCCCGGGGGTCCACCGGGTGGGGCCACCTGTCCCGGGGGGCCACATGGGCTGTAGGGGGTGCGCCTTGGCCATCATGGGCCAAGGGCACCAGCCCCTATAGGCCCATGCGCCTAGGGTTTCCCCCTAGGAGGAGTCCTAGTGGTGGAAGGCACCCCTAGGTGCCTTGGGGGGAGGGAAACCTCCCCTAGGCCGCCGCCCCCCTAGTAGATCTCATCTACTAGGGCCGGCGCCCCCCCTGGCACCCCTATATATAGTGGGGGAGAGGAGGGACTTCATACACCAGCCCCTGGCGCCTCCACCTCCCCCCGTTACGTCTCTCCCTCGTAGTCTCGGCGAAGCCCTGCTGCTGTGACGCCCTGCATCCACCACCACGCCGTCGTGCTGCTGGATCTTCATCAACCTCTCCTTCCCCCTTGCTGGATCAAGAAGGAGGAGACGTCTCCCGTCCCGTACGTGTGTTGAACGCGGAGGTGCCGTCCGTTCGGCGCTGGTCATCGGTGATTTGGATCACGTCGAGTACGACTACATCATCACCTTGCAAGCTTCCGCACGCGATCTACAAGTGGTATGTAGATGAAAACTCTCTCCCTAGACTCGTTGCTTAGATGAACTCATAGATGGATCTTGGTGAAACCGTAGGAAAAATTTTAATTTTCTGCAACGTTCCCCAACAGTGGCATCATTTGCTAGGTCTATGCGTAGTTCTCTCTGCACGAGTAGAACACAACTTTGTTGTGGGCATGGATTTTGTCATCTTACTTGCCTCTACTAGTCTTTTCTTGCTCAACGGTATTGTGGGATGAAGCGGCCCGGACCAACCTTACACGTACACTTACGTGAGACCGGTTCCACCGACTGACATGCACAAGTTGCATAAGGTGGCTGGCGGGTGTCTGTCTCTCCCACCTTAGTTGGAGAGGAATCGATGAACAGGGCCCTTATGAAGGGTAAATATAAGTTGACAAAATCACGTTGTGGTGATTCGTAGGTAAGAAAACGTTCTTGCTAGAACCCAATTGCAGCCACGTAAAAGATGCAACAACAATTAGAGGACGTCTAACTTGTTTTTGCAGCGATTGATCATGTGATGTGATATGGCCAGAAGTTGTGATGAATAATGAATTGTGATGTATGAGATCATGTTCTTTGTAATAGGATTCACGACTTGCATGTCGATGAGTATGACAACCGGCAGGAGCCATAGGAGTTGTCATTATTTTTTGTATGACCTGCGTGTCATTGAATAACGTCATGTAAACTACTTTACTTTATTGCTAAACGTTAGTCATAGAAGTAGAAGTAGTCGTTGGCGTGACAACTTCATGAAGACACGATGATGGAGATCATGGTGTCAAGCCGGTGACAAGATGATCATGGAGCCCCGAAGATGAAGATCAATGGAGCTATATGATATTGGCCATATCATGTCACAACTATATAATTGCATGTGATGTTTATTATGTATTATGCATCTTGTTTACTTAGGACGACGGTAGTAAATAAGATGATCCCTTATAAAATTTCAAGAAGTGTTCTCCCCTAACTGTGCACCGTTGCTACAGTTCGTCGTTTCTAAGCACCACGTGATGATCGGGTGTGATGGATCCTTACGTTCACATACAACGGGTGTAAGATAGTTTTACACAGCGAAAACACTTAGGGTTAACTTGACGAGCCTAGCATGTGCAGACATGGCCTCGGAACACGGAGACCGAAAGGTCGAACACGAGTCGTATGGAAGATACGATCAACATGAAAATGTTCACCGACGATGACTAGTCCGTCTCACGTGATGATCGGACACGGGCTAGTCGACTCGGATCGTGTAACACTTAGATGACTAAAGGGATGTCTAATCTAAGTGGGAGTTCATAATTTGATTAGAACTTTATTATCATGAACTTAGTCTAAAACCTTTGCAAATATGTCTTGTAGATCAATGGCCAACGCTAATGTCAACATGAACTTCAACGCGTTCCTAGAGAAAACCAAGCTGAAAGATGATGGCAGCAACTATACGGACTGGGTCCGGAACCTGAAGATCATCCTCATAGCTGCCAGGCAACAATATGTCCTAGAAGGACCGCTAGGTGACGCTCCCGTCCCAGAGAACCAAGACATTATGAATGCTTGGCAGTCTCGCGCTGATGATTACTCCCTCGTTCAGTGCGGCATGCTTTACAGCTTAGAACCGGGGCTCCAAAAGCGTTTTGAGCATCACGGAGCATATGAGATGTTCGAAGAGCTGAAACTAGTTTTTCAAGCTCATGCCCGGGTCGAGAGATATGATGTCTCCGACAAGTTCTACAGTTGTAAGATGGAGGAAAACAGTTCTGTCAGTGAGCACATCCTGAAGATGTCTGGGTTGCACAACCGTATGACCCAGCTGAACATTAACCTCCCAGATGAGGCGGTCATTGACAGAATCCTCCAGTCGCTCCCACCAAGCTACAAGAGCTTTGTGATGAACTACAACATGCAGGGAATGGAAAAGACCATTCCTGAATTGTTCTCAATGCTGAAGTCAGCAGAGGCTGAAATCAAGAAAGAACATCAAGTGCTGATGGTCAATAAGACCACTAAGTTCAAGAAGGGCAAGGGTAAGAAGAACTTCAAGAAGGACGGCAAAGATGTTGCCGCGCCTGGTAAGCCAGTTACCGGGAAGAAGTCGAAGAATGGACCCAAGCCTGAGACTGAGTGCTTTTATTGCAAGGGGAAGGGTCACTGGAAGCGGAACTGCCCCAAATACTTAGCGGATAAGAAGGCCGGCAACACCAAAGGTATATTTGATATACATGTGATTGATGTGTACCTTACCAGTAATCGTAGTAACTCCTGGGTATTTGATACCGGTGCCGTTGCTCATATTTGTAACTCACAGCAGGAGCTGCGGAATAAACGGAGACTGGCAAAGGACGAGGTGACGATGCGCGTCGGGAATGGTTCCAGAGTCGATGTGATCGCCGTCGGCATGCTGCCTCTACATTTACCTACGGGATTAGTTTTGAACCTTAATAATTGTTATTTAGTGCCAAGTTTGAGCATGAACATTGTATCAGGATCTCGTTTAATACGAGATGGCTACTCATTTAAGTCTGAGAATAATGGTTGTTTGATTTATATGAGAGATATGTTTTATGGTCATGCTCCGATGGTCAATGGTTTATTCTTAATGAATATCGAGCGTAATATTACACATGTTCATAGTGTAGATGCCAAAAGATTTAAAGTTGATAACGATAGTCCCACATACTTGTGGCACTGCCGCCTTGGTCACATTGGTGTCAAGCGCATGAAGAACCTCCATGCCGATGGACTTTTAGAGTCTCTTGATTATGAATCGTTTGACACGTGCGAACCATGCCTCTTGGGCAAAATGACCAAGACTCTGTTCTCCGGAACAATGGAGCGAGCAACCAACTTGTTGGAAATCATACATACCGATGTGTGCGGTCCAATGAGCGTTGAGGCTCGCGGAGGATATCGTTATGTTCTCACTCTCACAGATGACTTGAGTAGATATGGGTATGTCTACTTAATGAAACACAAGTCTGAGACCTTTGAAAAGTTCAAGGAATTTCAGAATGAGGTGGAGAATCAACGTGACCGAAAGATAAAATTCTTACGATCAGATCGTGGAGGAGAATACTTAAGTCACGAATTTGGTACACACTTAAAGAAATGTGGAATCGTTTCACAGCTCACGCCGCCTGGAACACCTCAGCGAAACGGTGTGTCCGAACGTCGTAATCGCACTCTATTGGATATGGTGCGGTCTATGATGTCTCTTACCGAATTACCACTATCATTTTGGGGATACGCTCTAGAGACAGCTACATTCACTTTAAATAGGGCACCGTCTAAATCCATTGAGACGACACCGTATGAATTATGGTTTGGAAAGAAACCTAAGCTGTCGTTTCTAAAAGTTTGGGGATGCGAAGCTTATGTCAAGAAACTTCAACCTGAAAAGCTCGAACCCAAGTCGGAAAAATGCGTATTCATAGGATACCCTAAGGAAACTATAGGGTATACCTTCTACTTAAGATCCGAAGGCAAGATCTTTGTTGCCAAGAACGGATGCTTTCTGGAAAAAGAGTTTCTCTCGAAAGAAATAAGTGGGAGGAAAGTAGAACTCGATGAAGTACTACCTCTTGAGCGGGATAGTGACGCAGCACAGGAAACCGTTCCTGTGATGCCCACACCAACTGAAGAGGAAAACCATGATAATGATCAAGGTACTTCGGATCAAGTTTCTGCTGAACTTCGTAGGTCCACAAGGACACGTTCCGCACCAGAGTGGTACGGCAACCCTGTCCTGGAAATCATGTTGTTAGACAACAATGAACCTTCGAACTATGAAGAAGCAATGGCGGGCCCGGATTCCAACAAATGGCTTGAAGCCATGAAATCCGAGATAGAATCCATGTATGAAAACAAAGTATGGACTTTGACAGACTTGCCCGATGATCGGCGAGCGATAGAAAACAAATGGATCTTTAAGAAGAAGACGGACGCGGATGGTAATGTTACCATCTATAAAGCTCGACTTGTCGCTAAGGGTTATCGACAGGTTCAAGGGATTGACTACGACGAGACATTCTCTCCCGTAGCGAAGCTAAAGTCCGTCCGAATCATGTTAGCAATTGCCGCATACTATGATTATGAGATATGGCAGATGGACGTCAAAACAGCATTCCTTAATGGGCATCTTAAGGAAGAAC
The DNA here is from genome assembly GCF_002162155.2 of Triticum dicoccoides. Taxonomy (NCBI): domain Eukaryota; kingdom Viridiplantae; phylum Streptophyta; class Magnoliopsida; order Poales; family Poaceae; genus Triticum; species Triticum dicoccoides. The sequence continues at coordinate 790,614,842 of NC_041385.1, read as the reverse complement.
TGTATATGATGCAGCCGGAAGGTTTTGTCGATCCTCGGAACGCTAACAAAGTATGCAAGCTCCAGCGATCCATTTATGGACTGGTGCAAGCATCTCGGAGTTGGAACATTCGCTTTGATGAGATGATCAAAGCGTTTGGGTTTATGCAGACTTATGGAGAAGCCTGCGTTTACAAGAAAGTGAGTGGGAGCTCTGTAGCATTTCTCATATTATATGTAGATGACATACTCCTGATGGGAAATAATATAGAATTTCTGGACAGCATTAAGGCCTACTTGAATAAGTGTTTTTCAATGAAGGACCTGGGAGAAGCTGCTTATATATTAGGCATCAAGATCTATAGAGATAGATCGAGACGCCTCATAGGTCTTTCACAAAGCACATACCTTGATAAGATTTTGAAGAGATTCAGAATGGATCAGTCCAAGAAGGGGTTCTTGCCTATGTTACAAGGTATGAGACTGAGCTCAGCTCAGTCACCGACCACGGCAAAAGATAAAGAAGAGATGAGTGTCATCCCCTATGCTTCAGCCATAGGATCTATTATGTATGCCATGCTGTGCACCAGACCCGATGTAAACCTTGCCGTAAGTTTGGTAGCAAGATACCAAAGTAATCCCGGCAAGGAACACTGGACAGCGGTCAAGAATATCCTGAAGTACCTGAAAAGGACAAAGGACATGTTTCTCGTTTATGGAGGAGACGAAGAGCTCGTCGTAAAGGGTTACGTCGACGCTAGCTTCGACTCAGATCTGGATGACTCTAAGTCACAAACCGGATACGTGTATATGTTGAATGGTGGAGCAGTAAGCTGGTGTAGCTGCAAGCAGAGCGTCGTGGCGGGATCTACGTGTGAAGCGGAGTACATGGCAGCCTCGGAGGCAGCACATGAAGCGATTTGGGTGAAGGAGTTCATCACCGACCTAGGAGTCATACCCAATGCGTCGGGGCCGATCAAACTCTTCTGTGACAACACTAGAGCTATTGCCCTCGCAAAGGAGCCCAGGTTTCACAAGAAGACCAGGCACATCAAGCGTCGTTTCAACTCCATCCGTGAAAATGTTCAAGATGGAGACATAGAGATTTGCAAAGTGCACACGGATCTGAATGTCGCAGATCCGCTGACTAAACCTCTCTCGCGTGCAAAACATGATCAACACCAGAACTCTATGGGTGTTCGATTCATCACAATGTAACTAGATTGGTGACTCTAGTGCAAGTGGGAGACTGTTGGAAATATGCCCTAGAGGCAATAATAAAAGTATTATTATATTTCATTGTTCATGATAATTGTCTTTTATTCATGCTATAACTGTATTATCCGGAAATCGTAATACACGTGTGAATACTTAGACCACACTATGTCCCTGGTAAGCCTCTAGTTGACCAGCTCATTGTGATCAACAGATAGTCATGGTTTCCTGACTATGGACATTGGATATCGTTGATAACGGGATCACATCATTAGGAGAATGATGTGATGGACAAGACCCAATCCTAAGCATAGCATAAAAGATCGTGTAGTTCGTTTTGCTAGAGCTTTGCAAGTGTCAAGTATCTCTTCCTTCGACCATGAGATCGTGTAACTCCCGGATACCGTAAGAGTGCCTTGGGTGTATCAAACGTCACAACGTAACTGGGTGACTATAAAGGTGCATTACAGGTATCTCCGAAAGTAGCTGTTGGGTTGACACGGATCGAGACTGGGATTTGTCACTCCGTATGACGGAGAGGTATCTCTGGGCCCACTCGGTAATGCATCATCATATTGAGCTCAATGTGACCAAGGTGTTGGACACGGGATCATGCATTACGGTACGAGTAAAGTGACTTGCCGGTAACGAGACTGAACAAGGTATTAGGATACCGACGATCGAGTCTCGGGCAAGTAACGTACCGATTGACAAAGGGAATTGCATACAGGGTTTGATCGAATCCTCGACATCGTGGTTCATCCGATGAAAACATCGAGGAGCATGTGGGAGCCATCATGGGTATCCAGATCCCGCTGATGGTTATTGACTGAGAGCGTCTCGGTCATGTCTACATGTCTCCCGAACCCGTAGGGTCTACACACTTAAGGTTCGGTGACGCTAGGGTTATGAAGATATGTATATGCAGAAACCCGAATGTTGTTCGGAGTCCCGGATGAGATCCCGGACGTCACGAGGAGTTCCGGAATGGTCCGGAGGTAAAGAATTATATATAGGAAGTGCTATTTCGGGCACCGGGACAAGTTTCGGGGTTATCGGTATTGTACTGGGACCACCGGAAGGGTCCCGGGGGTCCACCGGGTGGGGCCACCTGTCCCGGGGGGCCACATGGGCTGTAGGGGGTGCACCTTGGCCATCATGGGCCAAGGGCACCAGCCCCTATAGGCCCATGCGCCTAGGGTTTCCCCCTAGGAGGAGTCCTAGTGGTGGAAGGCACCCCTAGGTGCCTTGGGGGGGAGGGAAACCTCCCCTAGGCCGCCGCCCCCCCTAGTAGATCTCATCTACTAGGGCCGGCGCCCCCCCTTGGCACCCCTATATATAGTGGGGGAGAGGAGGGCCTCCATACACCAGCCCCTGGCGCCTCCAGCTCCCCCCCGTTACGTCTCTCCCTCGTAGTCTTGGCGAAGCCCTGCTGCTGTGACGCCCTGCATCCACCACCACGCCGTCGTGCTGCTGGATCTTCATCAACCTCTCCTTCCCCCTTGCTGGATCAAGAAGGAGGAGACGTCTCCCGTCCCGTACGTGTGTTGAACGCGGAGGTGCCGTCCGTTCGGCGCTGGTCATCGGTGATTTGGATCACGTCGAGTACGACTACATCATCACCTTGCAAGCTTCCGCACGCGATCTACAAGTGGTATGTAGATGCAAACTCTCTCCCTAGACTCGTTGCTTAGATGAACTCATAGATGGATCTTGGTGAAACCGTAGGAAAAATTTTAATTTTCTGCAACGTTCCCCAACAATTATTTGCAACCAGGTATTTTTATATACTTACATAAGGTACTACCTACCTTCCTTGTCCTCGAGCTGCTTCTTGGCACGGCCGAGCTCGTTCTCAGACCGCTCGAGGCTCTGCTTCAATGCATCGACCTCCGCAGTCAGTGCGGCAGAGGTCTGCAGCGCAGCCTGCATTCCCATATTGACATATTTATGTTAGACTCCTGCGTATACCTTTTTAGATCCTCGATCGGGTTTTTCTTTCCGAACACCAAACTGAGCATCAGGGGCTACTGTCTATGAGGTAACATTTTTATATGTTTTAAATACATACCTCAAAGCCTATTAGAAGGCTGGCACAGGTTTCTGTCAGCCCGCTCTTTGCAGACTGAACCTTCTGGATCACCGCACTCATAACAGTGCAGTGCTCCTCATCGATGGAGGCGCCGTTAAGCACCTCCAGCAAATTGTCCGGCGCCTCCGGTTGGACGGAGGCCGCCTGTGTCGTAGGCTTGCCCTTCTTGCGAGGGGGCCGCCTGCCGGACTCCGGAATCACTAAAGGTTCCGGAGCGGTGTCCGGCCCAGGGCCGGACTTAGATCCCTCTGGAGCTTCACCCCCTTTGGGCCTGGAGTCCGGGAGGTCGCCTTGTGGCGCCTCCAGGACCACCTCCTCCTGGTTTAGCCCCTTGTGGGACTCCATCTTGGCATCGTCCGTCGGGCGAGGGGAGGTAGCAGTTCGAAGTGAAGCGCTATTCACGACTGACGGATCCAGGGAGCCGCTCGACGAATCGCCGAGCTGAGCCTTGGGCGGACTGCATGATTAAATTTGGCGTCAGAAGACACTGTACAATAAAGGAACGCCATGAGTTTTTCTAGTCTCCGGATACTTACGATTTAGCCAGGGGCTTGGCCCTGGATGGCCACTCCTCTCCGCCGTCTTCGGCATTGGTGGCGTAGTCCGGAAGAAGGGTTCCCCTTCTTGGACCCTCCGGCCTCCCCAGTTGGGGTGGCCTTTCTTTTCTTTCCTCCCCCCGCTGGAGGGGGAGAGGCTTCTTCTTCCTCCTCCTCGTCTTCGGAGGAGGAGTGTGCTTTGGGGTCGCCGGGCGATGAGTCCGACACCACCAGGCGCCGGGAGCTCTTTCGAGTTCCCGTGGCCTTCTTCTTGGCCTTCTTCTCCGGCACCATGTGAGGTGCCGGAACCAGCAGCTTCGTCAAGCGTGCATCTGCTGGGCCTTCGGGAAAAGGGGCCGGACAGTCAAACTGTTTGGACGTCCTCTTCCAGTCCTGTCAAAGGAGCGGGAGTTTAGATCCTGCATAGAGTCAAACTATGAAAATCAAGTGTCCTGTAAAGGATAAAAACAAGCTTACTTCGGTGGCTTGGCGCTTGGCGCAGAATCCGTGATCCTCGGTGACGGGAGGGGGAACCTCGGAGCTCTTGAATAGCACCTTCCAGGCGTCCTCATGCTTTGTGTCGAAGAGCCTAGACAAAGCCTAGTGCTGGGCCGGGTCGAACTCCCACAAGTTGAAGGCCCGTCGTTGACACGGGAGGATCCGGCGGAAGAGCATGGCCTGGACTACGTTGACAAGTTTAACCTTCTTGTTCACCAGGTCTTGGACGCAGGTTTGGAGTCCGGTCACCTCTTTCGGATTACCCCACAACAGGCCCGTCTCTTTCCAGGATGTGAGCCGTGTGGGGATGCCAGATTGGAATTCGGGGGCTGCTGCCCATTCAGGATCACGCGACTCGGTGATGTAGAACCACCCCGATTGCCACCCCTTGATGGTCTCCACGAAGGAGCCCTCGAGCCATGTGACGTTGGGCATCTTGCCCACCATGGCGCCTCCGCACTCTGCTTGCCGGCCGCCCACGACCTTCGGCTTGACGCTGAAGATCTTCAGCCATAGGCCGAAGTGAGGCTTGATGCGGAGAAAGGCCTCACACACGACGATAAACGCCGAAATGTTGAGGATAAAGTCCGGGGCCAGATCATGGAAATCTAGGCCGTAGTAGAACATGAGCCCCCGGACAAACGGGTGAAGAGGAAAGCCCAGTCCGCGGAGGAAATGGGGGAGGAACACCACCCTCTCATGGGGCCTAGGGGTGGGGACGAGTTGCCCCTCATCTGGGAGCCGGTGCGCGATGTCCTTAGACAAGTATCCAGCTTCCTCAACTTCATGATTTGCCCCTCCGTAACGGAGGAGGCCATCCACCTGCCTCCTGTTCTGGACATGATTGGAGAAAGTTGAGGTGGGAAGTGCGGACTTGGGTGCTGGAGCTCAAGTGCGCGAAAATAGATAAGCAGAGGAAGAAGGCGTAGATTGAAAGGGCGCATCCTTATCCCCTTATATGGGCGGCCGAAACTATGTGCCCCCACCAGCCTAGTAAAACTCGCTTATCTCCCAAGCGCTGCGATTAATGGCGCGGTTGAGTTACCCACGCCCGTATTGATGAGAATCCCGGAATAAGGGGACACGATCTCTGCTTTGAAAAGACGTGCCAAAGAAACCGCCTCGCTAAAACACGCTGAGGTGGGACAGTAAAACGATTTGAATAAAGGCTTGGCTATGGCATGATGTCACGCTATGGAATATGTCAGCATATTAGATTTGTGCAAATATTATTCTCTCTACGGTGGTATGTGGAAACTATTTTGCAGAGCCGGACACTATCCTTGTGTTCAACATCTTCTATGAAGTATTCGGAGGAGGAACCCGCCTTGCAATGCCGAAGACAATTTGCGCGCCGGACTCGTCGTCATTGAAGCCTGGTTCAGGGGCTACTGAGGGAGTCCTGGATTAGGGGGTGTCCGGATGGCCGGACTATGACCTTCGGCCAGACTCCCGGACTATGAAGATACAAGATTGAAGACTTCGTCCCGTGTCCGGATAGGACTTTCCTTGGCATGGAAGGCAAGCTTGGCGATACGATATGTAGTTCTCCTCCCATTGTAACCGACTCTGTGTAACCCTAACCCTCTTCGGTGTCTATATAAACTTGAGGGTTTTAGTCCGTAGGACGAACAACAATCATACCATAGGCCAGCTTCTAGGGTTTAGCCTCTCTGATCTCGTAGTAGATCTACTCTTGTACTACCCATATCATCAATATTAATCAAGCAGGAGTAGGGTTTTACCTCCATCGAGAGGGCCCGAACCTGGGTAAAAACATCGCGTCCCTTGTCTCTTGTTACCATCCGCCTAGACGCACAGTTCGGAACCCCCTACTCGGGATCTGCCGGTTTTGACACCGACAACCCCCCTTTAGTACCGGGTCGTAGCACCATCGGTACTAAAGACTCCCTCTTTAGTACCGGTTGCAGCCACCACCCGGTACTAAAGGGGGTGCGCTGGCGCAGTGCGGTGCGCAAGTTTAGTCCCACCTTGCTAGTCGAGGGGCTACCGCACTGGTTTATAAGCCCCAGTGTGGTAGCTCTCTCGAGCTCGTCTCCTAATTAGGCCTACTAGGCCTACCTGTTCGGTGCTATCCTATGGGCCTACTGGGCCTTTGCAGGCCTGCATCCTGGCCCAACAAAAAGTTGTGTTTCTAGTCGTACAGGCCGCTTTGAACCAGTAGGCGGGCTTTTTTATTTTCTTATTTTTTTTTGCTTTATGTATTTTTGTTTTATTTATTTTTGAGTTGTTTTTTGCTGTATTTAGAGTTTCTTTCTGAATATTTTTGCTTTAGGTGCAAAAAATTACAAACTTTCTGTTAGTGCCGGTAGTTTTCAAATTTGAATAGTTTAAATTTTGAATTATTTGAAATTTGTGTGAATCACTAGTTTGTAAATAACTTAACTTTGAAAAAAGATTTTTCAGTGATTCTTTTTTCTTATATTTAATATTATTGTGTTTTATCATTGTATTCAATTTGGTAATGCTTAGGTTATTTAAAAAATGAAATGCCTTTGTAACATATAAGTTTTCGTCCGAAATCCTGATACTTCGAAAGAGATTGTCCATTTTGTGCACGAAGTGCATCCAGTTTTTGCCATAACCCTCTCTACTTTTTCGCACATGCTATGTGGGTGAAATTCTGATACCATGCCAACTTTCAACCTTTTCTGAGTTCATTTGAAATGCTTTTCAATTTCAGGGTCATTTAGCTGGAAAAAATTAGTAAATGCATGAAAGAATTTGTTTGCACATAAAATTTCTTCGCGTTTCAAATGCCAAAACACATAACTACCCAAACTATTACAGAGATTCCCTCCTGGGTGTGAAACACAGAAGAAAGTGATGATAGTGAAGCCGATCACATCTCGGTTCTTTGGGTGTGAAACTTTTTCTTCGCGTGTGTCCCTTTGCACCGTAGCCATGGAAAATCTTCATCATTTAACCGGATGCTCTGGTCAATATTCACTGTGAATGGAGCAATTTCATCAAACTTTTCATAATCTTCTGACATGTCTGTCTTGTCATCCACTCCCACGATGTTTCTTTTCCCTGAAAGAACTATGTGGCGCTTTGGTTCGTCGTATGATCCATTCGCTTCCTTATCTTTTCTCTTTCTCGGTCTGGTAGACATGTCTTTCACATAAAAAACTTGTGCCACATCATTGGCTAGGACGAATGGTTCTTCTGCATACGCAAGATTGTTGAGATCCACTGTTGTCATTCCTTACTGCGGGTCTTCCGTTACCCCGCCTCGTGTCATATTGACCCATTTGCACCGAAACAAAGGGACCTTCAAAGCACCTCCATAGTTAAGTTCCCATATGTCCTCTATATAACCATAATATGTTTCCTTTCCCGTGTTGGTTGTTGCATCAAAGCGGACACCACTGTTTTGGTTGGTGCTCTTCTTATCTTGTGCGATCGTGTAAAATGTATTCCCATTTATCTGGTACCCTTTGAAAGTCATTATATTTGAAGATGGTAACTGGGACAGCGAGTACATGTCATCTTCAATATCGCCATCATGCATGGCACGTTTCTGCAACCAACCGGCAAAAGTCCTCGTTTGTTCACGTGTAATCCAGTCGTCAGACTTCTTCGGGTGTTTGGAGTGTAGAAAATTCTTGTGTTCCTCCATATACGGAGCCACCAAGGCGGAATTCTGTAGAACTGTGTAGTGTGCTTCAATGCGAGAATGCCCATCCATACATATTATTTGATCCCCTCCTAGCTTGCCTTTTCCATCCAGACTGCCCTTATGTCGCGATTCAGGAACACCAATCGGCTTAAGGTCATGAATAAAGTCAATACAAAACTTAATGACCTCCTCATTTTCATGGCCCTTCGCGATGCTTCCTTCTGGCCTAGCACGGTTATGAACATATTTCTTCAAGACTCCCATGAACCTCTCAAAGGGGAACATATTGTGTAGAAATACAGGACCCAAAATGTTAATCTCTTCGCAAAGGTGAACTAGGACGTGCGTCATGATGTTGAAGAAGGATGGTGGGAACACCAAAGAAACTGACAAGACATTGCACCAAATCATTCTATAACCTTGGTATGATTTCTGGATCGATTACCTTCTGAGAGATTGCATTGAGGAATGCACATAGCTTCAAAATGGCTAATCGAACGTTTTCCGGTAGAAGCCCCCTCAATGCAACCGGAAGCAGTTGTGCCATAATCACGTGTCAGTCATGAGACTTTAGGTTCTGGAACTTTTTCTCTGCCATATTTATTATTCCCTTTATATTCGACGAGAAGCCAGACGGTACCCTCATGCTGAGCAGGCATTCAAAGAAGATTTCCTTCTCTTCTTTGGTAAGAGCGTAGCTGGCCTGACCCTGATATATGTCGTCTTTTCCGTGCATACGTTGCTGGTCCTCCCGTGCCTCTGGTATATCTTTTGTCTTCTCATACACGCCCAAGAAGCCAAGCAGGGTCACGCAAAGATTCTTCGTCACATGCATCACGTCGATTGCAGAGCGGACCTCTAGATCTTTCCAATAGGGCAGGTCCCAAAATATAGATTTCTTCCTCCACATGGGTGCGCATCCGTCAGCGTCCTTCAGAACAGATTGTCCGCCAGGACCCTTTCCAAAGATTACCTTCAAATCCTTGACCATATCATGTACATCAGCACCAGTACGGTGGCGAGGCTTCGTCCGGTGATCCGCCTCACCTTTGAAATGCTTGCCTTTCTTTCTTACAGGATGCCTGCTTGGAAGAAATCTACAATGTCCCAGGTACACATTTTCCTACAACTCTGCAAATATATACTGTCGGTATCATCCAAACAGTGCGTGCATCCGTGGTATCACTTGTTTGTCTGTCCTGAAAGGTTACCAAGAGCAGGCCAATCATTGATAGTCACAAACAGCAACGCCTTTAGGTCAAATTCTTCCTGTCCGTGCTCATCCCACGCACGTACACCTGTTCCATTCCACAGTTGTAATAGTTCTTCAACTAATGGCCTTAGGTACACATCAATGTCGTTGCCGGGTTGCTTAGGGCCTTGGATGAGCACTGGCATCATAATGAACTTCCGCTTCATGCACAACCAAGGAGGAAGGTTATACAAACATAGAGTCATAGGCCACGTGCTATGGTTGCTGCTCTGCTCCCCAAAAGGATTAATGCCATCTGCGCTTAGTCAAACCATACGTTCCTTGGGTCACCTGCAAACTCCTCCCTGTACTTTCTCTCGATTTTTCTCCACTGCGAACCGTCAGCGGGTACTCTCAACTTTCCGTCTTTCTTATGGTCTTCTCTGTGCCACCGCATCGCCTTCGCATGCTCTTTGTTTTGGAACAAACATTTCAACCGTGGTATTATAGGAGCATACCACATCACCTTGGCAGGAATCTTCTTCCTGGGGCGCTCGCCCTCGACATCACTAGGATCTTATAACGCAATGCACCGCATACCGGGCAAGCGTTCAAATCCTCGTACGCACCACAGTAGAGGATGCAGTCATTAGGGCATGCATGTATCTTCTGCACCTCTAACCCTAGAGGGCAGACAACCTTCTTTGCTTCATACGTACTCTTGGCAATTCGTTGTCCTTTGGAAGCATATTCTTTATCATTACCAGCAACTTTCCAAATCCCTTGCCAGATACACCATTCTCTGCCTTCCATTGCAGCAATGCTAGTGTGGTGCCCAACTTTTTTTTGTCAGCTTCGCAATTCGGGTACAACAATTTCTTGTGATCCTCTAACATGCGCTGCAACTTCTTCCTCTCCAAATCACTTGCGCAGTTTCTCTTTGCATCGGCAATGGCCCGACCTTGATCATCAGTGGGCTCATCTGATGCCTCTTCTTCAGCTTCTTCCCGCATTGCCGGCTCAGCTTCTTCCCCCATTGTTGTATCATCGTATTCAGGGAACCCATGGCCAGGATAGATGTCGCCTTCCTCTTCTTCTTCATTGTCTTCCATCATAACCCCTCTTTCTCCGTGCTTGGTCCAAACATTATAGTGAGGCATGAAACCGGACTCAAATAGGTGGACATGAATGGTTCTTGACGTAGAGTTATTGTGAACATTCTTACAGCCAGCACATGGACAAGGCATAAAACCATCCGCCCGCGTGTTTGCCTCAGCGGCAAGCAGAAAAGTATGCACGCCATTAATGAACCCGGGAGAGCATCGGTCATCATACATCCATTGTCGGATCATATCTTCATTATACACAACACCAAATAGACCAAATTAATACAAGTTAATACATAAAGTTAATATACAACACTTAATTAAATGCAACATACAAATAACTCTCTAGTTAAAGAATTTAAATGCAACAACAAATGCGATCAAGATCGCAACTAAGGTAACAACTGGTCCAACAGCATAATGATACCAAGCTAAACTATCAATGGCATATTTTCTAATCTTTCTAATCTTCAACCGCATTTTCTCCATCTTGATCTTGTGATCATCGATGACATCGGCTACATGCAACTCCAATTCCATCTTCTCCGCGTCAATTCTTTTCAATTTTTCTTTCAAATACTCGTTTTCTCTTTCAACTAAATTTAACCTCTCGACAATAGGGTCGGTTGGAATTTCCGGTTCACATACCTCCTAGATAAAAATATCTATGTCCACTTGATGGGCATAATTTGTCATAGACACGAAATGAAACAACTAGTTTTAAAAGAGAATATACCACATCCGAATCATAACAAGGACGAGGGCCGACGGGGACAGATATCAAAACCATGGCACTATGGATAACAAACAACGTACGGGTAAGATAATTATACGAGTAACTATATATCCAAATCACACAAACATCAATTTGATAATGTAAAACATTCATGAACAAGAGCCTCATCACAAGGTGGTGCCGGAGACGGGACGGTGCGGGCGATCGACGGTGGTTACGACGGAGATTTAGAAGGCACTAAGTAAACCACACCTACATATGCAAACTAAGTGTTATTTTTGACCTCAAATTGCATATAAATCAAATACTAGCACATATAATTCCTCCCAAATTACTACACTCACAAATGAATCACTATACAAAGCATTGCAAGAGCTAATCTAGCAATGAAAGATGAAAGGACAAAATTGCTGACCTTTGTGATCATTTGAATGGATGGGGGCCTTCAAATCTTGACAAATTTTGGGCAAAATTTGTGATGAGCTCGAGGAAGAGAGGGGAAGAACAGAGGAAGTGAGGGGAAAGGGGAAGAA
>NC_041385.1:790594959-790603039 GCF_002162155.2 Triticum dicoccoides | reverse complement strand
AACATCCTGCCACCACTCTCTTAGTACCGGTTCGTGGTACAAATCGGTACTAAAGGTTCGCCACGAACCGGTACTAATGACAGCGGCCGGCTAGCCGTTGGAACCGGCACTAATGTACACATTAGTGCCGGCTCAAAAACAAATCAGCACTAATGTGTCTCACATTAGGTCCTTTTTCTACTAGTGGTTCATTAAGAAGAGGAGAGATGGTCCAGTTTATCCGGAAAACCAGAACACAAAACCTAACTTTCCCGGTTAATCAGAGAAAAACGAGTGAAAACCCAAGAACAAAAAACAGGAAAACGGAAAAGGAAAAAACACACTAGAGCTTGGTTTACGAACAAGGCAAATACAACATCAAGGGACATCGTCTGAGCTAGACACTAGACATCAAAATGCCTAGGAACAGTATATGCCAATAGTTCAAAATAAAAACACGAATAAAACCTCGGGTTCAAGATGGCAAGACGAAAGATTCATATCGGCCTTCCAACCTACAAGGAATGCCAACCACAAGTTTGACCAAACTAGCATGGAACTGCTGCAAGGTAGCACCACACCACCTTGGTGACGCACTTCTCTATTTTCCTCGGATACATAAACCATCATATTTAAGCACCATGATGTTGAGATTTTCTATTGTGTAGATGGTATGTTGATTTCGCTTTGGAGTGAATTGAGACATAGATAAGATTTACAACCTAGTACGGAAGAAGAAAGTAAAAATAAGCTACAAAGAAGAAAGATCAAACAGAAAAGACATATCATTTGCAATCTTTAAGGCCACCTGCAAATGCGAGGTGCGAGAGGTGGTCTCGTCAAGATCGGAGCAGTTTGCTCCATGCACAAATTTCAGATGGTGTACAAGGCTATAACATTGAGCATGTTCTTCTTTTAAGTAGAGGCTTTGGACACACAATCCTGACAAATCAGTGTTCAGTGTTGAGCCCAGGGTTAGATGGAAGTTGCGCCATTCTGATTCTGTTGACCCGCGCGCGCTGCGCGATTCTCGTCCCTGATGGGGACAACATGGCCATGGTCACCGAGCTCCGCAGGGGCACCGCCATGCCATGGCTGTCAGGGTACTGCCATATCCAAGGTTTGTCGAGCTCGCCTCCAAGCACTGCCATGTTGGTCGCAGCTCCTCGCCAACTGATATCATGCACCATGACTGACTGCAGCATTTGCCAACACCTGTAATAGAAAATGCCATCAGCTTACTCGACAAACAGCCGTAGCAAAACGCCATTGCCGGTTGTAGCATAGCATCTCGCAGTCATAGTTCCAGCTCTGTCGTCGGCCTGTTCCAACAAACAACGTCCACACGGTTGCAGCAAACAACGTCGTCGGTTCCAACTCCTCTCTGTTGCGCGCGTACGATCCATCGTAGCTCATGGGCACCACGCATGTAGCTCGCCGGCTGCTCGTGAGGAAGCTTATGGGAGCAAATAGTAGCGAGTGATGGCGAACGGCGTCGTGCTCGCGGCAACCGGAATCGGAGGAGAGATGGTTTCAGGGCGGATAACGGCTATGAACACGGCGTCGCTTCGCCGTTGGACGGAGCGCAGTTGTCGTTGTAGCTCCTTGGTGGCGCAGCCATGGAGCAATGAGTTGAGCACCAAAAAGAGAAGAATCGAGGAAGAGGAAGACGTGTGGATGCGGCTGGTCAAGACTCAAGAGAGGATACAGCACGGAGGAGGTCTCTACCAGGCCCAGCATGTGGTGCACTGTTGGATCAGGTTTGATCCTCCGGTGAGGCTGATAGGAATCAATTACCATTAATAAAAGGATAACTGATGTGCTCACCAACCTTCCTCGGTCTAAGAATGACCAGCACTTACAAAAGGGGAGGCCGTGTGTTTGTATCTCTGTATTCTACTTCTTGTAGGCTCTAAAAATGTCATCAGGATAGTAGTAGCTGTCAAACAAATACGAACGCGGTTGGATCGTTGTTATCTCGAGGGAGAGAACACAGTGACAATAAATCGCGGGTTGGATTGATGCAAAATCCATTATGATATACGAATGGGAGGCATATGTGAAAGCATCGTCTCGAAGAATCACAAAGAGTGTAGGTGCAAGCTAGGCAATTGTATTTCCGGGGAGGAGAGGCACCGTCGAGAAATGCAGACTCGTGGAGAAGATAAGGTAGCAATACAGATCTGCCTTGGGGGCAGGCACCGGAGGCGAGACGTACAGACATGAACAGGTAGACGAACGGGCCGGGCCAAGAGATAGAGTAGGAGAAGACGGGCTCCGTGGAATCACCGCAGCCCGCAGAATCAATTGTCCTGGAATCGCTGTACCCCTCTTAGGCTACCTCAAAGACTAAGAGAAACAGCTAGCTCGTCTAGAAAGCAGATCACACGATTATCAAAAAAAATAAAATTAATCAGATCCCCCTGCAGCAAACACCCGATCAGCAACCAGCACAATCTACAACGCCCTCTTTGCATTTCAAAATAACAATAATAATACAACGCCCTCTTTCCTTCCCCAGCAGATTCTCAAAAAAACAAGCCCCCTGCAGCAAACACACGAGCAGCAAGCCAGCAACCAGCACAATCTACTGTTGGAGTAATTATGCATCTATAGGATGCCATTAGTAGAAATTGATTGCAACTAGAACACCTAATTGACATGAACAGAGAAGGGTTTAGGATTTCTTTACATGTCACGGGAGTGGACATGATCGCCTGCTCGGTGCAGGCGTGATGCAGGGGTGATGTAGTCGAAGTAGAGGTTCTCCTCGACGTCCTGATTCCTTCAGGACGCCATCGGGACTGGCCGGGGACGGCGGCGGCGGCTGGCTTAGGTCTTCCCGTCGCTGCAGCGCTCCCCCTGATTGGATGGGGTGAGAATATCGGGAGGAGAGTAACCTTACGTGAATTGTGATGGCGCAGGTGGCCAGCTCTCTCCCGTATCCTTTTATATGGCGCTGACGATAGGGGACCCAAAACCTGAGTTGGTTTTTGGGCGCCCCCGATCAGGGCGCGTTAGTTCTGATCGAGGTTCACGTACGTTGGTACGTGGACCCCTTCACGTATCGTTATCCCTTCATTTTTTTCTGTTAGACTAATAGATCTAATCTGGCTTGGTAAGCTGTCAGATCAAAACCAACATTCTCCCCCTTGATCGTTAGGCTTAACTTCATTCGCCCATTCTACATAGGAATGATGTACCAAAGTGAGGTGTTACAACAGCTTGAAACGCCATAGAACCTCAACACTTATAGCACACCCGCCTATTTCAAAATGGAAAACATTTTGCTAATTGGGGAGTGGTTTATTTAATTGGTCCTCTTATTCCAGAATCATCAGGCTTCCAGTAGTCCCATGCCGGCAACATGCTCACGAAAAATACTGGGTGGTAAGCCTTTTGTTAGCGGATCCGCAAGCATATGCTTCGTTCTTATATGTTTAACATCAACTGTTTGATCCTGGATTCTATCTTTCACAACACGATACTTTATGTCAATGTGTCTGGCAGCATTACTTGACCTGTTGTTACTCGTATAGAAAACTGCTGGTTCATTATCGCAGTACAATAAAATTGGTTTAGATATGCTGTCAACCACTTTAAGTCCGGGAATAAAATTCTTTAGCCATACAGCCTGCCCGGTGGCCACATAACATGCTACAAATTCTGCTTGCATCGTAGATCCAGCAGTCAACGTTTGTTTGGAGCTTTTCCACGATATAGCTCCTCCCGCGAGTGTGAATATATAACCTGACGTGGATCTCATACTATCCACACACCCGGCAAAATCAGAGTCTGAATAACCAACAATTTCTAGGTTATCAGTTCTTTTATATGTAAGCATGAAATCCTTAGTTCTTTGCATATAACGCAAGACTTTCTTTGCGGCCTTCCAGTGGTCCGGTCCTGGATTTGATTGGTATCTGCCAAGCACCCCGGTTAAAAACATAAGTCTGGGCGTGTACACACTTGAGCATACATGATGCTTCCAACAGCTGAAGCATAAGGAACCGACTTCATTTGATCAGTTTCACATTGGTTCCTTGGACATTGAAATGTCCCAAACTTATCGCCCTTAACTATAGGAGCAGGTGAAGGTGAGCACTTATGCATATTGAATTTTTTCAGTACTCTCTCAAAGTATGCCTTTTGAGATAGTCCTAACGTTCCCCTAGACCTATCTCGATGAATCTCGATGCCGAGGACATACGAGGCTTCACCAAGATCTTTCATATCAAAATTGGATGACAGAAAATTCTTGGTCTCATGCAGCATATCCTTATCGCTACATGCCAATAATATGTCATCAACGTATAGGACTAAAAATGTGAACCTACTGCCATTAAACTTAACGTATATGCAGTTGTCCACAACATTTTCAGTGAAACCAAAAGTTTTGATAATTTTATCAAACTTGAGGTACCACTCTCTTGAAGCTTGCTTCAAGCCATAAATTGATTTCTTTAGACGACATGCTAAATGTTCCTTCCCTTCCACAACAAAGCCTTCTGGCTGAGCCATGTAAACGTCTTCTTTTAAGTCACCATTTAGAAATGTCGTTTTAACATCCATTTGGTGTAGTTCTAGGTCGTAATGAGCTACTAATGCCATTATGATTCTAAAAGAATCCTTGGTTGACACAGGAGAGAAGGTTTGCTTATAATCAATGCCTTCTCTCTGTGTATACCCTTTTGCCACTAGCCTTGCCTTGAACCGTTCAACATTCCCTTTGGAATCATACTTGGTTTTGTAGACCCACTTGCAGCCTACTTTCTTAGCTCCATCGGGAACTTCTACTAAGTCCCAAACGTCATTTGACCCATAGACTTCAACTCGTCTTCCATGGCAACCAACCACTTGGACGAATTTTTGCTTTTAATGGCTTCCTTATAAGAGGTTGGATCCTCCACCTTTCCCAGATCATTCATATCCTCAAGCAAGTATGTGATATAATCATCTGATATGGCTTTCTTTCTCTCACGACGTGGCCTGCCCACGGGAGGAGGTGGTGGAGGAGCATCATTGTTCTGAGGGTCATCTTCATTATGCGACTGGTGATCCTCTTCACCTTCTGGATTGACATTACTCTCAGGATCACCATTAGCCTCAGGACCTGAAGTACTAGATTGAGGATTAGCTTGAGACGTCACTACACTTTGTAGTGGCAAAACAATCTCTTGGATAGTCGGGGATGAAACACACACCCGTTTCTCCTCAAGATTGATCTCCCTTATTTCGGTGGCTTCGTTATCCTCAAAAAATACTGCTTGTCGAGTCTCCACATACTTGGTGGTGTGACTCGGACAATAGAAACGATATCCCTTTCCCCTATGATGGTATCCAATGAGGAAACAACTAACTGTCTTTGGATCTAATTTCTTAAGTTGTGGATTGAAAATTCTAGCCTCAGCGGGACAACCCCATACACGTAAATAATTCAAGCTCGGTTTCTTTCCCGCCCACATCTCGTAAGGTGTGTTCAGTGCTGCTTTAGTAGGAGCGAGATTTAGCACATGTGTGGCTGTCTTTAATGCCTCCATCCATAGGCTGACTGGTAAACTTGCATGACTGAGCATGCTTCGCACCATGTCCATAAGTGTGCGGTTTCGGCGTTCAGCCACGCCATTTTGTTGAGGTTCACCAGGCATTGAATACTGGGCAACAATTCCATTCTCAGAGAGAAACTTGGCAAAAGGACCTGGAATTTGCCCATAAGGAGCATGCCTACCATAGTACTCTCCCTCGCGATCTGATCGTACAACTTTTATCTTAGCATTTAGTTGGTTCTCAACTTCGGCTTTGAACACTTTGAATTTGTCCAAAGCTTCCGATCGATCACGTATAGGATAAATATATTCGTATCGAGAAAAGTCGTCTGTGAAGGTAATGAACGAATCAAAACCATCCATAGACTTAACATTAAGGGGTCCACATATGTCAATGTGTATGAGTTCAAGGACTCTCGTGGCTCTTACCGCTCATTTCTTAATCGTTTTTGCGTATTTGCCTTTTATACAGTCAATGCATTTGTCTGCATCAGAGAAGTCTAATTGAAGGAGTACATCATTTTTAATAAGTCTTTCAATTCTCCCCCTCGAAATGTGGCCTAAACGACGGTGCCACAATTTCGAAGAGGTACTCGTACCCTTCCATTTCTTCTCAATATGACATACATCACTCACATGCAGGATAGAATCTTTCAATGATAACATATATAATTGGCCTCCTCTGACGCCGAGGCCTACGTTCTTATTACAATAATTCAAAGCAAATTGTTTGTTCCCAAACTTGCTCTCAAACATGTTATCATCTAGGCAAGAGACGGAAATCAAATTCCTACTTAAGGTAGGGACATAAAGAACATTATTTAAATGAAGACGGAAGCCAGTGTGGAGTTCTAAGGTGATTGACCCTATGGCTTCAACATCAACTTCGACTCCATTTGCCACCTTAAGTCTTCTTGCCCCCTTTGCCATGGTTTGGATTATATTTGAGTCCTGCATAGAATTGGCAACGTGAGAAGTTGCACCTGAATCAATCCACCAAGAGGTACTAGAGTAATCAACATATAACATTTCATCAACGAAAGTAATTTCATCAGTACCTTTCTTCATCAACCATTTGAGAAATTTTGGACAGTCTTTCTGATAATGACCCTCATGCTTGTAGAAGTTGCACTTGTTTTCTTTAGGCTTATCGTCCACCTTCTCCTTTGCTTTATATGAGGTTGATGAATGTTTCTTAAAGAACTTCTTTTGTGGCTGTTGCTTAGAAGAGCTTGCTCCATCATGTTTTCTCTTGGAGGAGCCAACCAAAAAGGCTTGGTCCTTTCCTTGCCTCTTAATCCTCTCTTCTTCCTCAACAATTCTTGGAGATATCTCCGCGATTGCCCATTTCTCTTTAAGAGAGGTATAGTTAATCTTAAATTGATCAAACTCTTCAGGGAGGGAGTCCAAGATCATGATGACAAGGAGATTGTCATTGAGCTCACATTGTAATGCCTTCAATTTGTTACAAGCATTCACCATCTTTAAAATGTGAGCCCTGACATCACCATCATTATTATACTTCCCAAGGAGCTTGTGAAAAATTTCATGTGCATAAACCTTGTCGGAGCCTTTGAATTGCTCCTCCAGGGCTGCCATGAATTCCTTAGGAGTATCTTTCTTGGGTAGTGCCCCAATTATGTCAGGTGAGATGGATGATCTCATCACAAGCATAGCAATGTGATTTGACTTTTCCCATATTTCCATCTTGGAATCATAAGTTTTCTTTAGTTTAGCATACCCCGTGACACCAGCAGTTGGAGCCACGGGTTTATCCTCCCGTAAAGCATAATCAAACTGATGGACGGCTAGGCATAATTCCATCGAGTTCTTCCAACGAGGGAAGTTACTACCTGTCAACGGTTCGACAGTAAACGCAGCGGAAGCTATAATGGACATGAAAGAGTTTTATGAGTAATTGACATGAATATGAACTTTTACGTTGGCAAAATAAAATAGACATGCCATGTATTTTATTTCAACTCCATGTCAAAACACCGTTGGGCAGAAAAAACTTGGAATTAAAATGTCATAAGTGCTGACTCATAATAATAAAACAACGTTGGTCCGAATTAAAATCAGAGTCATTTTATTCTCAATTTAGGCATCAACATAAGAAAAAATATTATTATTATTGATGTCTAAAAATTCATCATACAAACACATAATAAATTCTGAACAAAATATCTCGTTGGTTCAATTTTACCCAGAAGAACAATGTGTTCATTATATTTTTAGGCATTTTCTGTTTTTAAACAGTGCAAAACATAAAAGATATTAACTTACAGTGCACTGGAAAACACAGAAAAACGCGATGGCCCAAAATACCCACGGTTATACAGCGGCCCAAAACCCAGCAGCGAAAACCGTAAGGAGAAAAAAAACGCGCTGGGCTAAGTCAACCTGGGCTGAAGCCCGTGGCCGAAAATGGCCCATTAAGTGCTCGCAGGCCCGCGCGGAGCCGAGCGTTGCTGCCAGCCATCCGATGGAAATCGACGGTCCGCGTCGATCGCGGCTGGAACAAAACAGCCGCCCGGCCAGAACCCTAGCACATC
>NC_041385.1:790584882-790594801 GCF_002162155.2 Triticum dicoccoides | reverse complement strand
CGCTCGCCGGAGGAGCGTGCAGAGGAGTCATTCCCGCGCGCTTCTCCGTCGAGCGTGGCTCCAGCGTCCGTGCTCATGGCGCATCAGGGGAGGGAAGATGGGGCGCCGGCCACCGCGTCATGAAGGGGTCGACGGCGACGTGCAGGGTGACGGCCCGTACACGCGTGCGTCCGTAAGTGCGGCGGCAAGGCGCAGGTGCATTCCGCGCGTCGGCCAGGGCACGACGGCGTCGCGGCGTCTCCGCCCTCGCGCAGCGGTGGGCGCTGTGCGGGCCCCGAAGGGAAAAGGCGGCTACGCGGCGCATTTGGTGAGGATTCTCCTCATTCTCCTCCAATTCGTGTGCATTAGTACTTGATTTGGGGAAAAAATAGTCCTAATTGCAGAATTAGGGTTCTTGCGAATTGGGGATGAATTCTAGGGTTCTTAAACATGAGGGGGTGCTACAGTTGACTTGCGTGTGTCCCTCTGCCTAATATTTTGCTAATGCATACAGAAACAGTACTTAAGCATGATCAATTTTAATCAACTTAACATGAAGGTGAGCATAAGATCTTAACTTAGATTAATTAAAAAAGATGAACGTAGGTGGCAGTACTGATCCGTAGCAAATTAGTTTAAAACATGATGATTTACAGAGGGCAACAAGGCAGTAGCATGCATATTTGGACTAACCAGGGGCTGAAACTTTCAATCTTGATCATGAATCCTAAACATGTCATTGATCTAAACATGATAGTGATCTACTGATCAACAATAAAGGGATCTATTGCAATCAAGATTGGCGACTGATACCATTGTTGGAGTAATTATGCATCTATAGGATGCCATTAGTAGAAATTGATTGCAACTAGAACACCTAATTAACATGAACAGAGAAGGGTTTAGGATTTCTTTGCATGTCACGAGAGTGGACATGATCGCCTGCTCGGTGCAGGCGTGATGCAGGGGTGATGTAGTCGAAGTAGAGGTTCTCCTCGACGTCCTGATTCCTTCAGGACGCCACCGGGACTGGCCGGGGACGGCGGCGGCGGCTGGCTTAGGTCTTCCCGTCGCTGCAGCGCTCCCCCTGATCGGATGGGGTGAGAATATCGGGAGGAGAGTAACCTTACGTGAATTGTGACCGCGCAGGTGGCCAGCTCTCTCCCGTATCCTTTTATATGGCACTGGCGACGGGGGACCCAAAACCTGAGTTGGTTTTTGGGCGCCCCCGATCAAGGCGCGTTAGTTCTGATCGAGGTTCACGTACGTTGGTACATGGACCCCTTCACTTATCATTATCCCTTCTTTTTTTTCTGTTAGACTAATAGATCTAATCTGGCTTGTTAAGCTGTCAGATCAAAACCAACATCTACGACGCCATCTTTCCATTTCAAATTAAAAATATACAACGCGCTCTTTCTTTCCACGGCAGTATAATCTACAACTTGGCAACGCATACGCATCAAAACTGACCCAGAAACACGAAATATCCCACAGAATTTGTATCAAGGGTTTTTTGCCTCACAACGGAACTAGTGGCCAAAATTTTGGTCGCTTATAAGTGGAAATTTTCCCAAGAAACTGAATTGGCAATAGAGTATTGATACACCAAAAAGTTAACAAACGAACAAACAAAAAGCAATTGTTCATCTGTGTCACAAGCATTGACGCCTGATCATATTTTCTTCGTCCATACCTTGTTTTGATCCATGTAGCCAAACAAACTTGAAAGTTGTCTCAAAGTCTCACAATGGCCGTAGTTGGAACCAAAATTCTAAAGCTAGCTACAATGACATATTTTCTGAAACACGGAGTGACATGCATTTGTAGCAAAATTTGGCACAGGCGATTCGGATTTCCGCGTAAGAGCAAGCAGTTTGCTCGTCCTCAGATACTAAAACGCCTCTAAAACCTACATGCCAGTACTAGTTTCAACAAACAATAGAGCCTCCAATTCTGCAACGCAACATTCAAGATGACATGACCCCCCACCCTATCATCACCTAGTTAGTCAACTTCATGATGGCGCTGACAATGTCACCATCAGCAGCTTTGAGCGCCTTCACAGCCCTGGACCTCGACACGGAGGCCTGTGCCATCACGAGCTCGACATCCTTCTTGTCAACGCAGGTCTCTTCGACCTCCTCATTGTGTTGGGCTGATGACACAGACGGCTCACCCTTTGAGATGACGATGTTCGGTCCCGGCGCCTTGAACTGCTCCGCCGCTTGTGTCTGCATGAGCTGAGTGTTCATATCCTCCATCTTGACCACCCCGAACATGACATAGGTTTCTAAGTGCGAGCTCTTGAAGACGTCTCGCTTGGAGAGGACAAACGTAGCCTGCAATAATATTAAGAAATTAAGAAATTGCGACAACCACCAGCATATAATTATGCTACAGGGAACAATTGTTGAAGCGGTTAAGATGCTCACTGTCTTGCTCTGCTTGATAGTTACACGGCTCACACCAGTAACGGCCTTCATGCCAAGCTTCTCCATGGCTTCTTGCTCTTCTTCTCACTCCTAGTCCCAGAAAGCACAGGCGCATAATATCAGGTTTTCTAAATTTTACATAACCCCAGAATTTTACAACTAGACATAGTTCACTTCGTGAATTATTATTGGTAATCGTTGGAAATGGCAAGTGTAACATTCATACAACACTTGAACTTTTCTCAAGCACAATTGAACAGAAACCGTGACTGCAGTCAGGTCTTCTTGGCATCCATTGTCGATTTTGGAATTTTGAACAAGATCTTAGTTTTACCACTTAGGGTAAGCTACAAAGGATTAGCGGAAAGTTGTGTTGTAGGATTAGCTATTCATATAAAGGAAATTTCAGCATCAGTTCCTACTAAATGCAATGAAATTATTCACCTACCAAAATTAAACTTGCAAAAGCGAGATTTTAATTACATTCAGGATGTAAGCCGGTCATTGTGGATATTGTTAGCACTATGTGATGAGTCCTGCGTTGTGCAATTAAGATTTTATACTGGAAATAAGGAATATTGTGTGGTATGCAAGAACTTAGTTGTTTTTCCTGCCTTAAATCATGTGAATCCTCTTTTTTGTTTGAAAGAAGGATCGTCTGTATTCATGAAGGTGGAACGAGTGACGCATGGACACTAGTAGAAAAAGGGGCAAATCTGAGACACATTAGTGCCGGTTTGATTTTGAGCCGGCACTAATGTGTCCATTAGTGCCGGTTCCAACGGCTAGCCGGCCGCTCTCATTAGTACCGGTTTGTGGCGAACCTTTAGCACCGGTTCGTGGCACGAACCGGTACTAAAGAGAATGATGGCAGGATGTTGTCAGTCCGGGGCCCATCCAGCACCTTTAGTACCGGTTCGTGCCACGAACCGGTACTAAAGGTCGACGTACATAAACCCTTCGTCCACCCGAGCCACTCTGTTCTTCCCCATTCCCCTCACTTTCCTCTGTTCTTCCCCTCTCTTCCTCGAGCTCCTCACAAATTTTGCCCAAAATTTGTCAAGATTTGAAGGCCCCCATCCATTCAAATGATCACAAAGGTTAGCAACTTTGTCCTTTCAATTCTCATTGCTAGATTAGCTCTTTCAATGCTTTGTATAGTGATTAATTTGGGAGGAATTATATTTGCTAGTATTTGATTTATATGCAATTTGAGGTCAAAAACAACACTTAGTTTGCATATGTAGGTGTGGTTTACTTAGTGCCTTCTAAATCTCCGTCGTAACCACCGTCGATAGCCCGCACCGTCCCGTCGCCGGCACCACCTTGTGGTGAGGCTCTTGTTCATGAAAGTTTTACATTACCAAATTGATGTTTGTGTGATTTGGATATATAGTTACTCGTATAATTGTCTTACACGTACGTTGTTTGTTATCCATAGTGCCATGGTTTTGATATCCGTCCCCGTCCGCCCTCGTCCTTGTTATGATTCGGATATGGTATATTCTCTTTTAAAACTAGTTGTTGCATTTCGTGTTTATGACAAATTATGCCCATCAAGTTGACATAGATATTTTTATCTAGGAGGTATGTGAACTGGAAATTCCAATCGACCCTATTGTCGAGAGGTTAAATTTAGTTGAAAGAGAAAACGAGTATTTGAAAGAAAAATTGAAAAGAATTGAGGGGGAGAAGATGGAATTGGAGTTGCACGTTGCCGATGTCGTCGATGATCACAAGATCAAGATGGAGAAAATGAGGTTGAAGATTAGAAAGATTAGAAAATATGCCATTCATAGTGTGGCTTGGTATCATTATGCTGTAGGATCAATTGTTAACTTAGTTGCGATCTTGATGGCATTTGTTGTTGCATTTAAATTCTTTAGCTAGAGAGTTATTTGTGTGTTGCATTTAATTAAGTGTTGTATATGAACTTTATGTATGAACTTGTATTAATTTGGTCTATTTGGTGTTGTGTATAATGAAGATATGAGCCGACAATGGATGTATGATGACCGATCCTCTCCCGGGTTCATTAATGGCGTGCATAATTTTCTGCTTGCCGCTGAGGCAAACAAGCGGGCGGATGGTTTTATGCCTTGTCCATGTGCTGGCTGTAAGAATGGTCGCAATTACTCTACGTCAAGAACCATTCACGTCCACCTATTTGAGTCCGGTTTCATGCCCCACTATAATGTTTGGACCAAGCACGGAGAAAGAGGGGTTATGATGGAAGACAATGAAGAAGAAGAGGACGGCGACATCTATCCTGGACATGGGTTCCCTGAATACGATGATACAACAATGGAGGAAGAAGCTGAGCCGACAATGCGTGAACAAGCTGAAGAAGAGGCATCAGATGAGCCCACTGATGATCTAGGTCGGGCCATTGCCGATGCAAAGAGAAACTGTGCAAGTGATTTGGAGAGGAAGAAGTTGCAGCGCATGTTAGAGGATCACAAGAAATTGTTGTACCCGAATTGCGAAGCTGGCAAAAAAAAGTTGGGCACCACACTGGAATTGCTGTAATGGAAGGCAGAGAAT
Source organism: Triticum dicoccoides (assembly GCF_002162155.2). Classification (NCBI taxonomy): domain Eukaryota; kingdom Viridiplantae; phylum Streptophyta; class Magnoliopsida; order Poales; family Poaceae; genus Triticum; species Triticum dicoccoides. The sequence continues at coordinate 790,589,843 of NC_041385.1, read as the reverse complement.
GGTGTATCTGACAAGGGATTTGGAAAGTTGCTGGTAATGATAAAGAGTATGCTTCCAAAGGACAACGAATTGCCCGAGAGTACGTATGAAGCAAAGAAGGCTGTTTGCCCTCTAGGGTTAGAGGTGCAGAAGATACATGCATGCCCTAATGACTGCATCCTCTACCACGGTGCGTACGAGGATTTGAACGCTTGCCCGGTATGTGGTGCATTGCGTTATAAGATCAGTCGCGATGACCCTGATGATGTTGAGGGCGAGCTCCCCAGGAAGAAGATTCCTGCCAAGGTGATGTGGTATGCTCCTATAATACCACGGTTGAAACGTTTGTTTCAAAATAAAGAGCATGCGAAGGCGATGCGGTGGCACAGAGAATACCGTAAGAAAGACAGAAAGTTGAGAGTACCTGCTGATGGTTCGCAGTGGAGAAAAATCGAGAGAAAGTACAAGGAGGAGTTTGCAGGTGACCCAAGGAACATATGGTTTGGTCTAAGCGCAGATGGCATTAATCCTTTTGGGGAGCAGAGCAGCAACCATAGCACATGACATGTGACTCTATGTTTGTATAACCTTCCTCCTTGGTTGTGCATGAAGCGGAAGTTCATTATGATGCCAGTGCTCATCCAAGGCCCTAAGCAACCCGGCAACGACATTGATGTGTACCTAAGGCCAGTGGCGAGTCCAGTAGCTAGGCTTAAACAGGCTCTAGCCTACCCTCAATTTTTTTTACTACTACACTTCATCTCAGCCCAACAGCCAAACACAACAAACAAAATGAACAACCGAACTGCCCAAGTGCTGAGTGCCTGCAGCGAACAATAGCTATCTCCCGGGCACAACTGCACAAGACCGAGACGCCGCATGCTCCCGTGACCAGACCAGCATTGGCCGGCGACGGACCAGCCGAGAAGAGAGCCCACCGGAGCAGCTGACCAGGGATCCGACGGCTGGAGCTCCATGCCAGTAGCGAGTCACACCCAGCCAACCCATCGCGTCTGCACCCTGCTCCGACGGTACTCGCCGGCCGGCGGCCGCCCTCTAGTTCTGCTGGCTTTGCCTTCGGTGAATGGTGAACGGAGGAAAGAGGAGTTGAACAACTCTGCAACCTGCAGGCTAGCAGCTCTCTTGTACCAAATTGTTGGCAACAAAAGTAGTGGATAATTTGGTTCAGAATTTAATATTGTCTTTGCATATTGTCTATTGTAAGTTTGCATAATGTCTACACAAATCATCCATCCCAAGCTTTGCAAAAAAAGAATCAAAATATTGTTCAAGCCATGCGTTTGATCTTGGATGTGAAACAAAGCTACATGTTTCTAGTAGTATTCTGGGAAAGTTTGAGCACATTTTGATAAATGGATTAGGAGATAATGGCTTTTAGCTAAGCAGATTCAAAATTTGGTTCAAAATTTCATATTTTTCAAAAAAAATTAAACAAATTTCAGTAAAAATGACATGTTTCCAGTAGTATTCTCGGAAAGTTTGAGCACATTTGGACAAATGGATTAGGAGATAATGGCTATTTAACTAGCAGATTGAAAATTTGGTTCAAAATTTATTATTTTTCAAAACTTTCAGTAAATACTACATGTTTCCAATAGTAATCTGAAAATATATTAGCTTATTTGAATAAAAGAATTACGAGATGATGTTTTTTCTTCAAACGAATGTTTTATTTTTTCGCCGTTAACTTTGAGCCCACCCTCCACTTTTGTCCTGGATTCGCCACTGCCTAAGGCCATTAGTTGAAGAACTATTACAGCTGTGGAATGGAACAGGTGTACGTGCGTGGGATGAGCACGGACAGGAAGAATTTGACCTAAAGGCGTTGCTGTTCGTGACCATCAATGATTGGCCTGCTCTCAGTAACCTTTCAGGACAGACAAACAAGGGATCGCGGATGCACGCACTATTTGGATGATACTGACAGTATATATTTGGAGAGTTGTAGGAAGAATGTGTACCTGGGACATCGTCGATTTCTTCCGAGCAGGCATCCCGTAAGAAAGAAAGGCAAGAATTTCAAAGGTGAGGCGGATCACCGGACGAAGCCTCGCCACCGTACTGGTGCTGATGTACCTGATATGGTCAAGGATTTGAAGGTAATCTTTGGAAAGGGTCCTGGCGGACAACCTGTTCCGAAGGACGCTGACGGACGCGCGCCCATGTGGAAGAAAAAATCTATATTTTGGGACCTTCCCTATTGAAAAGACCTAGAGGTCCGCTCTGCAATCGACGTGATGCACGTGACGAAGAATCTTTGCGTGACCCTGCTTGGCTTCTTGGGCGTGTAGGGGAAGACAAAAGATACACCAGAGGCACGGGAGGACCAGCAACGTATGCACGGAAAAGACGGCATACATCAGGATCAGGCCAACTACGCTCTTACCAAAGAAGAGAAGGAAATCTTCTTTGAATGCCTTCTCAGCATGAAGGTACCATCTGGCTTCTCGTCGAATATAAAGGGAATAATAAATATGGTAGAGAAAAAGTTCCAGAACCTAAAGTCTCATGACTGCCATGTGATTATGACGCAACTGCTTTCGGTTGCATTGAGGGGGCTTCTACCGGAGAACGTTCGATTAGCCATTATGAAGCTATGTGCATTCCTCAATGCCATCTCTCAGAAGGTAATCGATCCAGAAATCATACCAAGGTTACATAATGATTTGGTGCAATGTCTTGTCAGTTTTGAGTTGGTGTTCCCACCATCCTTCTTCAACATCATGACGCACGTCCTAGTTCACCTTTGCGAAGAGATTAACGTTTTGGGTCCTGTATTTCTACACAATATGTTCCCCTTTGAGAGGTTCATGGGAGTCTTGAAGAAATATGTTCATAACCGTGCTAGGGAAGAAGGAAGCATCGCGAAGGGCCATGAAAATGAGGAGGTCATTGAGTTTTGTATTGACTTTATTCCTGACCTTAAGCCGATTGGTGTTCCTGAATCGCGGCATAAGGGCAGACTAGATGGAAAAGGCACGCTAGAATGGGATCAAATAATATGCATGGACGGGCATTCTCTCACTGAAGCACACTACACAGTTCTACAGAATTCCGCCTTGGTGGCTCCGTATATGGAGGAACACAAGAATTTTCTACACTTCAAACACCCGGAGAAGTCTGACGACTGGATTACACGTGAACAAACAAGGACTTTCGCCGGTTGGTTGCAGAAACATGCCATGCACGATGGCGATATTGAAGATGACCTATACTCACTGTCCCAGTTACCATCTTCGAATATAATGACTTTCAAAGGGTACGAGATAAATGGGAATACATTTTACACGATCGCCCAAGATAAGAAGAGCACCAACCAAAACAGTGGTCTCCGCTTTGATGCAACAACCAACACGGGAAAGGAAACATATTATGGTTACATATAGGACATATGGGAACTTAACTATGCAGATGGTTTGAAGGTCCCTTTGTTTCGGTGCAAATGGGTCAATATGACACGAGGCGGGGTAACGGAAGACCCGCAGTACAGAATGACAACAGTGGATCTGAACAATCTTTCGTATGCAGAAGAACCATTCATCCTAGCCAATGATGTGGCGCGGGTTTTTTATGTGAAAGACATGTCTACCAGGCCGAGAAAAAGAAAAGATAAGGAAGCGAATGGATCATACGACGAGCCAAAGCGCCACATAGTTCTTTCAGGGAAAAGAAACATCGTGGGAGTGGATGACAAGACAGACATGTCAGAAGATTATGAAAAGTTTGATGAAATTGCTCCATTCGCAGTGAATATTGACCCGAGCATCCAGTTAAATGATGAAGATTTTCCATGGCTATGGTGCAAAAGGACACACGCGAAGAAAAAGTTTCACACCCAAAGATCCGGGATGTGATCGGCTTCAGTATCATCACTTTCTTCTGTGTTTCACACCCAGGAGGGAATCTCTGCAATAGTTAGGTTAGTTATGTGTTTTGGCATTTGAAACGCGAAGAAATTTTATGTGCAAAGAAATTCTTTCATGCATTTACTATCTCTTTCGAAGTATCAGGGTTTCGGACGAAAACTCATCTGTTACAAAGGAATTTCATTTTTTAAATAAACTAAGGATTACCAAATTGAATATAATGATAAAACACAATAATATTAAACATAAGAAAAAACAATCACTGAAAAATCTTTTTTCAAAGTTAAGTTATTCACAAACTAGTGATTCACACAAATTTCAAATAATTCAAAATTTAAACTATTCAAATTTGAAAACTACCGGCACTAACAGAAAGTTTGTAATTTTTTGTACCTAAAGCAAAAATATTCAGAAAGAAACTCTAAATACAGCAAAAAAACAACTCAAAAATAAATAAACAACAATAAATAAAGCAAAAAAAATAAAAAAACCCGCCTACTGGGCCAAAGCGGCCTGCATACGACTAGAAACACAACCTTCTGTTGGGCCAAGATGCAGGCCCGCAAAGGCCCAGTAGGCCCACATGGTAGCACTAACAGGTAGAGCCCAGTAGGCATGCTTAGGAGAGGAGCTCGAGAGTGCTACCGCACTGGGGCTTATAAACCAGTGCGGTAGCCCTTCGACTAGCAAGGTGGGACTAAACTTACCGCACCCCACTGCGCCAGCGCACCCCTTTAGTACCGGGCTGTGGCACCAACCGGTACCAAAGGGGGGGTCTTTAGTACCGGTTGGTGCCACCACCCGGTACTAAAGGGGGGCGCTTCCCGCCGCTTGGCCTGGCCAAAACAGACCTTTAGTATCGGGTCGTGGCACCAACCGGTACTAAAGGTCCATCCTATATATACAACAGTTGAAAAAAATCACTTTCCCTCTCTGTTTCTTCCCTCTGTCACGCTGCCCTGCCCCGAACGACGCCGTCCCCGTCGACGTCGCCGCCCCCGCCCCTCATTGCCGACCCCGGCCGTCCCCGCCCCTGGTCGCCGCCCCGGCCGTCCCCGTCCCCGTCGTCCCCATGCCCGCGCCCCGACCGCCCCG
>NC_041385.1:790570117-790584618 GCF_002162155.2 Triticum dicoccoides | reverse complement strand
ACACACACACACACACACATTATAGAATTTTTTCTGTTTTTTAGTTATAGAAATGTTAGAAATTATTCTGTTTTGTAGTTATAGAAATATTTTTAGAAATGTTAGTTATATAGAAATGTTATAATTTTTTCCTGTTTTTTAGTTATAGAAATGTTATAATTGTTTCCTGTTTTTTAGTTATAGAAATATTTATAAAAATGTTGGCAATTTTTCTGTTTTTTAGTTATAGAAATATTAGAAATGTTAGTCATATAATCAGAAATTTTAGAAATTTTAGAATTAGTTTTAGTTAGATGAATTAGATTAATGTCAAATTGTTAGAATTTGCATATAGAATGTTAGATTAATGTTACTTTTTGCGGGCATATAGTATTTGTTCTCGACAATATGCCCGGCCCGCATCCTCGTCGTCGACCCGTTCGTGACGACGTCATGCTTCAGAGGACCCATGTCCAGGACTGGGCTCCGCCGGGCTGGCACTGGGAGGTGCTACCTGGAGGGGCGCGCCGCTTGGTGAGGAACCCGGCCTCGGGTCCCATCGTCGACCCTGATCTCCTTTGGTGGCGTTCGCGTGGGCCACATTCGGTGCAAAGGCAGCCGGCCCCGCTGGAGGTGGTGCGTCGCCGTGTCAGGGAGGAAGACGAGCACGTCCATCGCTACATGGCTTCTATGGACGACGTCAGGTTCTCCACTACTTGGCAGGTTCTTTGGGCAGATGACCGGAGATATGATCCTGTGATGGTTCCTTCTCTTTGGGTGTCCACCGCCCGCGCCCCAGGAACCGCGAGTGGCGCCCTAGATTCTTCTGTAGTACTCGATCTTTATTAGGTACCTAGCCAGTGATGTATTTGATATATAATATTCGAGACGATGTATTCGAGATTATATATATTATTCGAGACGATGATGTATATTCGAGATTATATATTAATCGAGACGATGCATATATATTGCTAATTTATATGATTCAGTTTTTCCTTATTGATTGCATCCATGCATTGTAATTTGAATACTAAATTGTTCTATATTTCTTTTGTATTAGTTAAGTAAAAGCTATGGCGGACAATATCGGCAGAGACAGAGAAGAGGAATTGTTCGACATCATACGCAGCCCTGGCAGGCTAGATGATCTGAATGAAGCAGATGACAGCTCCCAATATCTGAACAATACCGGAGAGGGTGATGAAAAGATATTCGATCTCGACGACCGAGCCGATGAAGTCATGAACTATGATTCTGATTATGATGACACAAACAATGTTTATGATGACACAGAGAATGCTGATCTTCAAATAACTAAGACTACCAGCGAGGTATATTTATATAACTAGGCATCTGGTGATCATCACATGTTTTTTTTTATTTTAAGATATATGAATGAATCAATCTTCTTCTTTCAGCCCTTCGGATCGAGCAAATCTGCTTCTACAGACAGCAAGACAAAGCGAGGCCCGAGCAGATTGTTGAAGGATGGTGTAAAGTACAACATCGAATCCCTCAAACCAAGTGGTGAACCGTTGAAGCCTAAGAACATTGCAAACAAGTGGACTCGTCAGTGCAAAGTTCTTGTGAAGGACAAACTCCCGATCTCCATTCAAGAATGGAAAGAGCCAAAGACTAAACGTCCAGGTGTTACTTGGGTCGACGATAGAGCCAAACAAGACCTTTCGGATTCTCTGATGGAACATTTCACCCTACCAGATTATTTCACTAAAGCAGATGTGGACAAAGTGAAGGGCGTTGCTCTTAAGAAGATGGCAATTGCATTCAACACCCACAAGAAAACTGTATGGGCCAACTACCTTGCTGCAAAAAGGAAGACTCCAGAATTCATGGGAACACTTGAGAAGCAAAGAGAACACTGGGACGATTTCGTGAAATTCAAGGATTCAGAAATATCTAAGGAACGGTCGATAAAAAACAAGGCCAATGCCGCAAAAAAGAAGTAGTTCCATAGGCTGGGTCCCAGTGGCTACACGGTGGGAATGCCTAAGTGGGATAAGTCTGAGCAAGAGATGGAGGGTGCCGGGGTCACTCCGATTACTAGGAGCTGGGCCCCCAGGTGCAGAACTTGGTTCTATGCTCATGGGGGGCGTTGGACCCGAACACAGGCCTGGTTTCGAAGAAGGCAAGTCTGAAAGGAGCTGAACAAAAGATACTTGACGCAATAGAAGAAGCTCGAGCGGGGGTGTTCACGCCCAACAGAGAGAACGACGAGCTTACGCGCGCCCTGGGAAATCCTGAACAGCTGGGAGGAACACGGGGCATGGGCGTCATTCCCTGGTATGAGGGCTTTTCGGACTGGAATGACGACTACAGGTCCCGTGCAAGAAAGAAGATGGAGGAGGAGAAGAAGAGGAAGCTGGAGGAGGAGCAGAGGAAGCAGAACACAGAATGCCTTCAAGGCCTAGAAGCAAGGCACACGGACTTGGCACTCAAATTCCAGCAGCAGCAGTAGCAGATCGACTCACTTAGCCAGGAAAGCGGGTCTCAGCAGCTGCAGCAGCAAGCGGATGATCGTCCATCATTGGATAGCACCGTACCATCCATGCCAAGAAGCAGCATTGGTTCTGCCTCGGACGACACACTACTGGATACATACCACCCTGTGGATGACATCATAGAGAACACTAACTGTGAGCTACACTCCAAAATGAAGAACATATCCATGAAGGTGGCGGACGGCGTTGCTTTCACAATTACCCCTGAAGCAACCTTCCATTGTATCCCGATTCCAGAGGGCTATGCTCGTGTCTTGGTTGATGAAGTGGTGGAGCCATATTCGATGCTAGTACTTGACATTGCTGGAGGTGACGGCGAGCGCACACTAGGAGATGCCGTACGTCGTATCATCCTATGGAGAAAGGATTGCATCATCTTTCCAAGTCCACCGACACCACGTCGTCTGCCGACTCCTCCTCGAAGTCCGCCACCGAGTCAGCAGACTCCCGCTCCTCCAAGTCCACAAACGCGTGAGCCGACTCCTCCTCGAAGTCCGCCACCACCTCCTCCAAGTCCCCGAACACTTGAGCAGACTCCTCCTCCTTCATGTCCGGCACAGCGTCAGGCCACTCCTCCTGCTTCAAGTCCGGCACAGCGTCAACCACGTCAGCCGTCTCCGCCTTCTCAGCAATCGCAGAAGAGACACGCCGCAGCTATGGTGCGTAGCGGTATGAGTCGAGGTAGTACAGGAAGTACAGGCGGAGACAAGCGATATAAATATGGTCCAAGCCTCGCTCCTCTTCCTCAGAGGCCTTACGACATGACCGAGGAGCAAAACGCAGCCATAGTGCAGGCCCAAGTGGACGCCCATTTTGGACCAAAACCGGCACCGCCACCAAAGGAGAAAGTGCCTGAGAAAACGATTGACCACTTCATTCGCTTGGCTAGACCACCAGCTACCAAGCGTGTTGACTCAGACTATGAGCGTCAAATCAGGAAGCTACATCGAGCACGGCTACAGAAGGAAGCGAGCTCGAGCTCGAGCCAACAAGCAGCTGGCAAAAAATGCGGGAAAACCGTTCCCCAGCTGGGAGAATAGGCGGTGCAAGCGACCCCCCCGCTTGTTGTGCCAACAACACATGAGAGGAGAAAGCTCTGGCCATTGAGTATCCAGAACTATTTCAGTTATACAATCAAGACGCACTCGACAAGTCTATCGTCAGTTGCTATTGTCTGTAAGTGATTTCTTTCTATAATTTAAGTCTCAAGCTAACTATGTAGTGATAATTTTGTTCAATCATTATATGTAATTATCCTCACTATATTCTTTTCTGTGGTATTATATGCAGGATGAAGATGTATGAAATGAAAAAATCTGGATGCTATGGCATTGGGTTCATTGACCCAAATACCATTAATGAGGACATATGGAAGCTTCCATTTAATCAAGAAGGTGTAGAGGAAAACATGCTAGAGTTCTTGAAGCGCCTCAATAGCAATGAAGATATACTACTTCCTTACAACTTCCCGTGAGTCACACTGTCTTGTACTACAAATTCTAGTTTTGCTTACTAGCTAGCTAGATGTTAATAATTAAGTGTATACGGTTTATGGTAGTTGATTAATTTTATGCACATGCCCGCTTAATTAAGACATGCAAACGTGTGCGCATGCAGTTGGCACTGGGTCTTGATAGATATTAAAGTTGAGGAAGGAAAAGTTGAATTACTAGACTCACTAACTAAAGAAGATAAAGACTTCACCATCATGAAGGGGATAGTCAACAGGTAATTTCAATCATTATTAACTATATATATCTTGGCCTATTATTAGTTCGTCATTTCCTGATATGAACTATTTAATAACCCCATTTATTAATTTTCTTTGCCGGCGGGCAGGGCATGGGCAAAGTTCATCAAGGTGACTCCAGGCAAATGGGAAAAAAAGTTGTTTTGGCATCGACCAAAGGTAAGTAATTAAGTAGTACTAGCTAGCTACCATCTCTTTAATTCTTGTTTCAATATCATTAATTAATTATCATGCTTGATTAATCATTATCTGATTCAATTCCATTCTCGTAAAGGCCCTAAAGCAGGCGCCGGGGAATAATCTATGTGCATTCTACGTTTGCGAGAACATTCGCGTGATGACGTCCGAAAGGAGCAGATCTGATAGACAGGACTGGGTACGTTTGTCAGAACACTATTCACACCATTATCGATATCTAGTCACACAACTAACACACATGCATATTGATCTTCTTCTTAACAGTTCAGAGAGGTGCGGGATAAGCTCCTACCATCGGACCGCATACTAGCACTTCAAGAGGGAATAACCGGATTTTTGCTCGACCAGGTCATAAATTCCAAAGGAGAATACTATTACCCGCTACCGCCCCCATGAACCACTTGTCATCGTGCTCCGGAGGCACCAAGGCAACATATGTAGGAGAAATTGTATATGTATATACATGTGTATGTGTGAATAATGGTGTTGGTTGTGAGACATTTGATGATATATATATGATTAGATTTTGATTAGGTTAATTTGGGATTAGGTGGAAGTGGTAGACAGGTATTCTTTTTATCTTGAATAGTATATACTATTCACTAGGTAGGGCACTATTCACAATAGTGCTCCACTATTGAATACACTATTTGGAATAGTATTCCACTATTCACAACAATATTTAATTCAATATGATTACCTTCACGTTCTAACTTGATTATATATTTAATGCAGGATCTATTTAGAGGCTGGCGAGGCTAACAGTTCGTCCGGCGATGTGCGCAAAGGTGTAAAATCCTACTCAGTACTCACCATATTTTTCATTATGTTGCATCAGATGTAGCTAGTTACGTTCACTTAGCAGTTTTAATTGCAAATTTATGGGGTAAATTTCTATCGTCTTCCCAGGCAGTTCCACCCGAAGGGAACACTTCTCTACGGCCACAAGGTTCTCATTCAAACGCCACTCTGGCTACACAGAGAACTACACACGCAGAGGTTTCTCCTATAGGATCCCTAGCATAAGAACTCGTCCCATAAATTCATAAATAAAAGCACTAAGTGAAACCAAGAAACTACATCATTTCAACAACATAATTTACATATGGTTTTCCCTTTCGGGAGGCCCCGAAGGGATTACACACAACTAGGAAATTACCTTCAAACTCTTGGCGAACTAAGCGCCTTCTTGGCTATTCTACTAGTAGTGGTGGTGGCTAGACTACGAAGGAAGTGGTGCTCTGGTGGAGAGTCTCGATGCTTTGAGTGCTCCGTGCTCTCCCGTCTCTTGTGTTCTCTTCTTGAGCCCAGCGTCTCCTTTTATAGCCGCGAGGGCTGGCTGCAAGGTGGCCTTCGGGAGCCTTCCTTCACTTATTTTACCCACGGTAGCATGCACACGTGTCATACTAGGGTATACGCGTGTCCTTCTAATAATATAGAAAAGTGCGAGAGAGTGCCGACAAGTTTCAATCTTCAGGAATCTTTGCTTTCTTTACGTGGCATTGTCTCTCGGTGAATAATTGGCTAGTCTTTGTGTACCAGTCTTCGCTCTTCGGCCATACAGATCTTCATGCGATTAGCCTTGAGAGCTTCTTCAGCCTTCAAGAATCCTCGTGTCAGTGTATGCGTACATACATGCCAAGGCTGCTTACATTTTCAATATTGCTTAATATTATTATTTATTTATTTTACAAATATATATATATATATCATTTTATTTATTTATTATTATTATTAATAATATATTTTTTTACAGGGGGTCTTCCCTGCCCATATGATTGATAATACCTTATCAATATTTAAAGGACCTTATGGGAATTTCTATCAATATTCGGGTCGGGTATATGTCCTCCGCGCCCGAATAATTGATAGCAATATCAATATATGCAGTTTGGGCTTTATTCAGGTCGCTGCCCATGCCCTGCTATGTCCATATGATCATCATCATTTAACAGATTGAAATCATATTTTTCATCACATTCTTTCTTTATTTCTTCAAATTTTTCATCCATTTCTTGCCTTAATTCTTTTAATATTTCCTCCTTTAATTCTTTCTTTATTGTCTTTGAAAATTCTTCAAATCTTTTATCCATTTCTTGATCTATGTATTCACTGTCTAAAGGGTCAAGCCCCTTTAGAAGGCATTCTTGATATGTCTTATATTTTGGGGATTCTTCTTTCTTTATATTGTTTGAGCTTGATGCCTCCCCCTTTGTGGGAGTTGGTGAAGCAGGTATGCCTCTTTTCATTTGGATATAGTTTTTAGCCTTTGGGTCAATATAATAATCTGGTCCTAATACCTTCCTTGCCCAAAGTAAGGCCTCATCTATACTGTAATATCTTTTGAATGTTAAATCTTGTCCATTTCTTTTTGCATCTAATTTTTCAATGATAATATTCTCCCATTCCAAATATATGCCAGGTTTGTTTCCATCAAATATAAGATATAGAGTTTCTCCTTTTGGTATTTCAACCTTTGCTGGCTTTGGCACATTTTTGTTTAATTCATTAAAATATTCAGCCAAACTGTTGAGAATTGATAAAAAATATCCTTGTTCCTCTCTTTTGCGAGTATATTGGAACCAAAAGTTATCCAATATGCATCTTTGAGCTTCATCGAGCTTAATATGGGATTTTGGCTTAAAATTGAATGTATTTGGCTGAAACATTTTCAGCCTATTTTCTTCTCCAAAGAAGAGATATTCATCCTTGTTGGCGAATAATCCTTTCCTCATTCCTGCAAATTTGATGCACGAGAAAATATGTCAGGTAAGGTATTATCCTTCCCCTTAATATGCTCAAAAATAACTTTATAACCATTCCCAGCTATGGTGTCTTCAAATAAGACCCATCTTCTGGTTGAGCTTTTCTTACTATTAATTTTATTGTAATATCGGCATATGGCTTCACAGTCTGTTCGTACTGTAAATTCTTTAAATCCTAGATATAACCTAAATGCATTTATTGCATTTACAACTGCAAGAATTTCTCTATCAATATTATTTACCATCTTTAATTTGTAACTTCCTGAAGCATATCTGCATATTTTTTCGTCTGCCTTTGGAGAGTATTAATTGGGCTTTTGTTTTAGTATCGCACCCCATCCTACCTTAGATGCATTTGTCTCAATTATAAAATAATTGTCTTCTAGAGGTAATTCTAGGGGTTTTAAATTCCTGACCTTTTCCTTGATGGCCTTTACTAATTTTATATCTTCAGAATTGAAGTATCTTTGACCATTTTTTCTTAATTTAGCATATAAAGGTCCTGCTAGCTTTGCTAAGTTATCTATATAGTTTCGCGCATAGTTTACAATTCCTAAGAACTGTTGTAAAACCTTTTTATCACTCATATTATCAGGAAACTCTAATATTTTCTTTGCAATATGTTCTTGTAGATATATTTTTCCTTCTCCTATTTCATGACCAAGGAAATTTATTTTCTCTTTGCAAATCTCCATCTTCTTTTTAGATAGTATGAGCCCATTTTGTTCTACCTTTCGAAAGAACACTTCAAGATGGGCTATATGCTCTTTGTATGATTTTGAGAATACTAACAAATCATCTACGTATACTAATATAAATGCTTGATTCTCATTAAATATATTTTGCATCTTTCTTTGAAATAGTGCAGGTGCATTCTTTAGGCCTAATGGCATTACTAGCCATTCATAATGGCCTTGTGGACAAGTAAATGCTATCCATGGAATAGATTCTTCAGCCATTTTTACCTGCCAAAATCCTGCCTTTAAATCGAATTTGGAGAAATATTTACTTCCTTGTATTCTGTTAATCCATTCCTGCTTATTAGGTATGTTGTATGCATCGTCAACTGTATTATCATTAAGCCTTTTAAAGTTAATTACCATTCTAGATTTACCTCTAACTTCTTCAGCATGATTTCTAACTATAAAAGCAGCAGATCGATGAGGGCTTCTGCTTTCTCTTATAGCTTTTAACTTTAATAACTCTTCAATATGCATTTTGAACTCTTCGATATCTTTAGGAGTTACTTCTATTGGTCCTGACTTAATTATATAATCTGGATTTATGATATTTATTTTGCAAACTATAGAGTTCTTATCCCAATGTTTCATTGGTATTTCTCCAATAATTTGTATACTTTCTAGTCTTTGCACAATCTTATCTATATCCTTTTTGGATTTTATATCTCTATACCAATTTGGAGAGAATGATTGCAACCCAATGCATTTAGTACATGTATTTTCTATATGATATTCTTCTATGGTCTCACTAAGTTCTTCGTCTTTACAGAATTCAAGGGGATCTGGACTTGTGCTATATTCATCATCTAAATTAGATATTTCTACATTTTGCAAGGACTTTCTTTGTTTTCGCACTTCAGATATGTATGGAACATTATCTTGATAAGGAATAAATGTTACCCCCTCTTCATGTATGATTGTGGTTTGTAAAGATTGTTGTAAAAATCTTAACCCTATTATCATGTCATCATTTATTACTGACAAATCTCTTATTGTAATTTCATCTATTATATATTTTGTGCCATTTATGTAAGCTTCAATATTATATGCTAGCTGGTTATGGATCTTCTTTATTCCTGACATATCGGTAGATACTTTAGCTTTATTATCATCTATAGTTTCAACTATTTCGGGACATCTCATAAAATATTTATCATGGATGATATTTTTAGTGCAACCAGTATCTAATAGTGCCAGTACTTTATATGAAATATTTGGCTTCAGAACAATCTTAACTGGGATCCTTATTCCTAACACTTCTTTGAATGGTAATCGAACAATATATTTTTTTCCAAAACTAGTAATTGCATCTTTCAATTGTATTAATTTGTCTCCTTTTTTATCCCTTACTGTTATCATTTGCTCTTTCATTTCTGTGTTTTTTGGAACATTATCATTTTCCTCTTTACTATTTTCTAACTCATCTTTAAGTTTTTCTAGCTCTGCTTCTAGCTTATTTATTCTATTTTCTAAATTTCTAACCTTACTGGATAATATTCGCTCTTCTGGTTCCAATTCTATCTCTTGTCTCCACTTTTGATTATTGGCTCTTAGACATGAGGCACATGCTTGTTTTAAACACAAGCTACATGTAAACCTATTATCTTGGCTTGGATAATATATACAGAAAGCACATTTTATGTTATAATCACCTTTTCCTCTAATCCAATCATGTTCACAATCTGCTTGGTTCATCATTTCAATTTTTAAACCGGCTAAATCATCTATTAGGTCTATTTCATCTTCACTTGATTCATATTCTGGAGCCTCATTTTCTACTTCATCTGTTTCTATAATTGAATATATTGACTCATCGTCTTTTATTTCATCATCACATACTAATATATTTTCATTAACGCTATCTATAATTAACACCCTCTCTTGTTCTTCATATTTGCTAGAGTATCTTTTCTGGTCTTTATTAGGGCAAGTTCTACTTAGATGATCTGGTGAGTTACATATGAAACACCTGCATGTTTTATCATAGGTTTTCTTAGGATTATATCTTCTTACATTTCTTTTATGCAAGAATGGGGCTCTATTGTCTGATCTTCTTAAGAAATATCTTTTCTTTGTTCTAAAATATCTATTATCTCTCCTTTGTGGTTTATAATATTTGTTTTTCCTATGCCTTTCTTCTCCATATGTAAGTGGTATTTGGACTATGTTATTGCAAAAATTATAATCTGATTTCTTCATAGATCTTTGGGCTTGAATACTAGTACACACCTTTCTTAATTGTTTGAAAACAAATGTTACAGCTTGAGATATGTTTACCACGTTTCCCGCCGTTTCCTTTTTATATTCTTCAAATATTATTGACCCTAGGGGATCAGGCAACTTATTAAAATATCTTTCTACTATGCCTACATTAAAACCTTGTTTAGCAGTAGTAGCATTATACAAATAATGCTGGGAAAACTCTTTAATACCTTTCCAGCTAGTTAATGTTAATTTTTCTATTTCTCTTAACCTTTCATTTTGCAATGAGGTATGTCCTAATTCAGGATCTTCTGCTATGATCATATTTGAGATAACATTCGCAAAGTTATTAGGGTTACTTCCTGCCCTTTTTAGTTCTTCATATTGACTAGGGTATGATTCTACCCATTGTTCCCAAAGAACTTTTACAGATTCTCCTAAAAATGTTTCAAGATATGTTAACATATCTTCTACCTTAGTGCCTATGCTATACTGATTTTGTATATATTTTTGTACTATTAAACCTTTCCATATGCTGATTATATTCGGCCAATCTATTGGGTCATGAGCTGCTAGGTTTAATATAGCACCATCATTTTTATAATTTTGGAATTGCACTGGTTTTTCAAAATCTCTTCTTTTAGTACCCATGTATCTATATTGTCCTGGGATATATGTAGGCTGGTAATCATCTTTTTCTGGAGGCCATTGTCCAGTTGTCCTGGTAGGTCTCTCTCTTTCTCCTTCTCTTTTCACAGATGATTCACCATATCCCCTTCTTCTTTTACCACTACTTTCTACTTCCATGGCTTCCATTGCATTGTCTAAATTATGTAGTCCCACATCATCTAGTGAGTTATAGAAATCACTATTTTGTTCTGAATCATCATATCTTTCATCTTCTAACCACATTTCTTTTATTAATTCCTCCTCTTCCTCATAACTTTCTAATAATAACTTATTATTGATATCCCATTGCTCTTCTTCACTAACAATTTCTTCTTTTTGAATAATATTCTTATCTTTATTATTATTATTAACGACAGAATTTTTATTAATGATCGCATTTGCTTTTCTTTCTGCGGATGCTAAAATTTTATCTTCCATGCTTGAACTACTAGTGCCAGACATTTTATCGCTTTTTAGTTTCTTAAACTTGCAATTTCTCGAATGATAAATAGCTCTCTTTCTCTAATTTTCGGCCAATCCTTTATCATAGAATGACTATATTCCCATTCAATATGCTTTAGCTTCTTTTCCCAATGAATTATTTCATCATCTAAATTAGCCTTTTCCATACATTCAGATACACCTTTATTCTTATCATCATTAATTTCCGATTCTGACATAAATGATTCAGAGTCTTCTATTGATGCAGCTTTATAGTTCATAAATCGAATACTGCTACTTCCTTCACAATTTTGATAGCTTATGTAGTTTTCAGGTTGCTTTAATTCTTTTTTCTCTATTAATTCTCCTATCTTCCATTCTTCTCCTGCTCTTTCTTCAGAGCCAATTTTAAGAGGATTCATAAATTTAATACCTTTTGATTGCATACTACCAATTACGTCATTCACATTCACTCTATATCTAGAGCTACTTCTATTAGTGAGCCTTCCTATAAATTCTATACTTACTAGCAAATTTGTTCCTTTAAAATCTTCATAACCTTTAGTTTGGAAACCAAAACTCATTTTTTCAATAAATTCTTTTACGGGCATCATTAGGTCTGGAGCTATATAGGTTATTAATCTATTTTCATTCATGTCTCCTTCCAAAAATCCTAATGCTGCTTTATCTACAGATTCCCATCTTCTGTCTAATAAAGTTATCAAAACCTTCGCACCTAATTTCTTCCTTGTCATACCTTTGACTCCTATGATATACATGCCTTGATGAATATATTTGTAACCACAATATTTTAATTCATTTTCAATATTTTTGCTTACAATTCTTAAATCTACTGGATGTGTTAACACGCTTAATTCTACTTCTCGAGATATTCTGTATAGACCACTCTTACTTTCAAACATACCCATGTGATATACTTGTTGTGGCTTTATTTTTCTTAGGGTATCTTTCTGATATCTTTCTAGATCTCTTTGTATATCTATAACTTCTTCAATACTATCAATATCATCAGCTTTGCATGATAATCTATGCTTCATGGCTAAAGGTCTTGAATCTTGCCTTACTAATTGGAGAGTTTTGTCTCGTCTAAGGAAGCCTTTAGATACATCCATTTTTCTGAATTAATATTTCTAGTAGAGGCAACTATTCCAGATGATGATAACACAATTTCTTTGTTGCTTTGAACACTTTTTAGCTTATCTAATACTTGAATTAATAGTTGGATGATTGTGTTATTTTGTCTTATTATTACTTTGGAATCTTCTTTTGGAGAGACGTGATCTGAAAACCCGACAGGAGGTGACAGGTATTTAGCTACTTCGTTTAATGGTTGAGTATATTCGGTCATATAATTATGAGATAATCAAGGTTTTAACCTCTTGCACCAACTTTTTTATTTCAAGTATATCTTTTCTTGAATCAGTGCGTGTGAGTCACTCTTTGCCTTTACTTAAGTAACGGCCTATTGCTAACACTTCTTCTTTAATATAATCGTTATTCTTGGAAACTGTATTCTGTCTTGCTTTTGCTTCCTCTAGCTTATGTAAAGCTAGATCAATTTTATTATTCAAACCTGAATACTTATCAGCAAGCTTTTGGTATTCTTTGAATAAACTTTCAAATTTTTGGTCTAAATTATCTTGTCTTTTTCCCCAAGATATGTAAAAATTATATATCAAATCAACAATCGTATTTAACTGGCTATGAGATGAATGCCAGATATGCTCTTCAGAAAGATTTACTCTACACCTTATATTTAGATTTTCCTTAGTATTAATTACTTTACCTGCGCTAACTTCTAAGTTTAAATATTTTAACCTTTCAATGATTAAACGCTGGACCTGATACCAACTATATATGGGAAAAAAATTCTTTTTTTTATATATATAGTTACTTTGTGATTAGATTTTGATTAGGTTAATTTGGGATTAGGTGGAAGTGGTAGACAGGTATTCTTTTTATCTTGAATAGTATATACTATTCACGAGGTAGGGCACTATTCACAATAGTGCTCCACTATTGAATACACTATTTGGAATAGTATTCCACTATTCACAACAATATTTAATTCAATATGATTACCTTCACGTTCTAACTTGATTATATATTTAATGCAGGATCTATTTAGAGGCTGGCGAGGCCAACAATTCGTCCGGCGATGTGCGCAAAGGTGTAAAATCCTACTCAGTACTCACCATATTTTTCATTATGTTGCATCAGATGTAGCTAGTTACGTTCACTTAGCAGTTTTAATTACAAATTTATGGGGTAAATTCCTATCGTCTTCCCAGGCAGTTCCACCCGAAGGGAACACTTCTCTACGGCCACAAGGTTCTCATTCAAACGCCACTCTGGCTACACAGAGAACTACACACGCAGAGGTTTCTCCTATAGGATCCCTAGCATAAGAACTTGTCCCATAAATTCATAAATAAAAGCACTAAGTGAAACCAAGAAACTACATCATTTCAACAACATAATTTACATATGGTTTTCCCTTTCGGGAGGCCCCGAAGGGATTACACACAACTAGGAAATTACCTTCAAACTCTTGGCGAACTAAGCGCCTTCTTGGCTATTCTACTAGTAGTGGTGGTGGCTAGACTATGAAGGAAGTGGTGCTCTGGTGGAGAGTCTCGATGCTTTGAGTGCTCCGTGCTCTCCGTCTCTTGTGTTCTCTTCTTGAGCCCAGCGTCTCCTTTTATAGCCGCGAGGGGTGGCTGCAACGTGGCCTTCGGGAGCCTTCCTTCACTTATTTTACCCACGGTAGCATGCACACGTGTCCTACTAGGGTATACGCGTGTCCTTCTAATAATATAGAAAAGTGCGAGAGAGTGCCGACAAGTTTCAATCTTGAGGAATATTTGCTTTCTTCACGTGGCATTGTCTCTCGGTGAATAATTGGCTAGTCTTTGTGTACCAGTCTTCGCTCTTCGGCCATACAGATCTTCATGCGATTAGCCTTGAGAGCTTCTTCAGCCTTCAAGAATCCTCGTGTCAGTGTATGCGTACATACATGCCAAGGCTGCTTACATTTTCAATATTGCTTAATATTATTATTTATTTATTTTACAAATATATATATATATATATCATTTTATTTATTTATTGTTATTATTAATAATATATATTTATTTTTTTACAGGGGGTCTTCCCTGCCCATATGATTGATAATACCTTATCAATATTTAAAGGACCTTATGGGAATTTCTAT
>NC_041385.1:790552832-790569770 GCF_002162155.2 Triticum dicoccoides | reverse complement strand
TATGCGGTTCTACGTATGAAAAAATCTATTTATATATATGCATAACGTGTACAATTTGTAGTATCGTGAAATACCAGCAAACAAAAATAAAATAGAATGGAAAATAAAGCAAAAAACCCAAACATTTAGTACCGGTTGGTGTTACCAACCGGTACTAATATCCTACGCGCACACGGGTCTAGCTCGTGCCACGTGGTGTCACTTTAGCGCCGGTTCGTGACGAACCGATACTAAAGGGGGCGGGGGGCTTTAGTCCCCACTCTTTAGTGCCGGTTGGAAAACCGGCACTAAAGGCCGTTACGAACCGGCACTAACGGTCGTTTCTGCACTAGTGGGAAGACCAAGAGACCAGCACAAAAAATGTTTCACACGCAAAGCCATAGAAGGCTGCATGTCTCATCTTCCTGCTATTTACAAGATGGACACTGAGATGACCTTCTCATCAGCTTCTGGTAAGCTCCCCTCTCGACATGCTTGCGCATCGAACAGCTCTGCTGCGTGCATTAGTAGTAGCTCTTCTCAATGGTTTCAGCTCTGCTATATAATGGGTTCAGTTATTTGACTTATTTCATTAGTCTTAGCTAATGTGATTTGATAAGGAATATACTAACAAATTTGTTTGGTTCACTTGAACACAATGTCAATGAGCTGGCTCCGGCCCTTAAGATGCACTGGGTCCTCCGAGCACTCCTCCCTATCCGACCACAATTCTTCCAACCAAGCACAGTTTCTTTTTTCTTTTTGATTTGAAGGGCATGTTCTCAAAAAAGAAAGGCGGGGGTAAATACTTCAAAGAGGCGGCTCGGTATGGATGGTATGGTCAATAGTCGAGTCAAGAATTTGCTGATGTCGTCAGGCGTGTGTATGAGGGGTCATTTTTTCCTATTGTAAGGCACGGGCATGTTTGCTAGTAAAACAGTAAATTGTGCAGATTAAGGAGTGTCAAATAATTTAGTAATAAGTGACTCTGAGAGACGGGGCAATGCCAGAAGATGGAGAATATGAACCACAAAGGCAGAGCAAGAATTAGCTGAATATTAGGGAAGAGAAACTGATAAGAAAATATTACTCAAATTTATAACATATCAAGATGACCAAAAGCAGGTACGTATAGAGATATACCAAATAAGAAGCAGATCCTATCGCTACTGCTTAATTATGAAATGCCTAATTTGAACTCAGTAAAGCTAGGAAAAAGGCAGTACATTGCTTCGGGAAATAAAAAAGAGATGATTAATTTAGAAACTTAGTGTAAGCAACTTAAGATATTAATATTTATGTTAGGACATGTACATGTACTATGAGAAATAGGCTGTATTGGTTGAAGTAGCATGTGCGAACTGATAAAAAGAAGAACAGAATTCCAACATACCCTCAAAATTATCACCGTCACATGTGCATGCACGCGCGCACACACACACATACGCAACAAAATAGAGATAGGAGTAATACATAGTGACAGAGAATATAAAAACATAAAACAAAATTAGCCATATGGACATAAGAAAGGTAAATAACCGCCGCAGTGTAATCTTTCAAGCTTCAAATGTGCATCAGCAGAGAGTAATACAAAATGACAATCCAAAAGCAAAAGTGAAGAGTTTGTATATAACAAGAATCTGCTCTTTGTGTAGACGGAACAAAGTGATGCTAACACATTTATATTGTTATTACAGGGAATACTCTATATATGGCATAAGCATACACACGAATGCATGGAAGTCTACCTATCAACCTATTATCTAATCAAAAAATATTAATAGACGATTCCATGATTCACTTTAAGAGGTCACTAATTTTGGTTAACAAAGAGAAAAATGTATAACAATTATAGGTGCGTCTTCATCATGTACGTATTCGACAACTAAACCAATATTTCCATCTTAAGAATTAGTGGATTGACCCAGATCGGGCGGAATCGCCGCTCCGCTTATTCTGCCTAATCTTCGCAGTGATGTTGTGGATGTTATGGATGACACATAATAAAAGGCTGATTGAGCGGATCTATCTGCGGCAGGTCTCTGACTCGTTCTTCAAATTCCTTAATTTCTTGCAGTACTGGCACCCACTTCTAGGTAGCGTGACTGCGATCGGCTTAGGCCCATGCTGGATGTGCATCTGGCTACTGCGTGTCGCTTATCCTCTTCTTAGGGCCGCCTAGTCGACTGCCACTCGGTAGTTCTTTTTCATATTTCTTTTATGCTTTCTTTGGGCGTGATTGTGTAGTTGCCCCACCCGTATTATTTGCTATTACACTTGGGACTTGGCTGTACGGATGTTTGTTTTCTTTATATAGCGAGGCTAAAGCCTATTTCAAGAGAATTATAGATTGCAAAAGACTCATAACCACTGCTGACTTCAGAACAGTTGAATAGTTTTCATGATCCTGGTGGATTCTACCATTTGAGCAACACTGCAGGCTTATTCTGTAGTACCAATGTGTAGTTCTTCAGGCATGCTTGAACGTCTTCATACCTAGCCATAGACAGCCACAATTATCACAAAAAGTGTCAAGGGCACGATTAGGCAGTAATACCTGGTAAGTGAAGGATCAAATTAAATGATATTACCTTCTTACTAGATTCGACTTAGCTTACATGAATTTGCTGCTATATAGACATGTACAATATCTTGATATTATGTTAAATAGTTTCTATTAACTAAATAAAACGTTCATAATCAAACATCAGGGGCAGAAGGGAGAAAAGGAATTTGAAGATCATGTGTTCTGATTTGAGATTCCCTATCTCATTTTGGATCGCGGACAGAATTCTGTTCTCATATGGTGCATGCAGCTTGGACACAACCGCGGCATAGAAGAAACCCAGAAATAATACAATGCCAGATGCAACGAATACTGAACCCATTAGTTGATCTTTGGAAAAGCGCTCTTTGGCCTTATTGGAGACAAATTAAGTATTTGATCCTCTATAGAGATTGATCAAGGGGTCGAATTAGCAAAGTTTAACTATTTTTGCAAGGTCAGTTTAATCGCTGCATTAAAAATTTCAGGTGTTCCTTAGAAAGAGAATCAGGAAGAAAAGATAGAGCAGTAGGCGCCTCTTTTGTTGGAGAAGGTTACTAAAAAGTTGCCACAAGATAGTATAATAGCATGTAGTTAGGAATATAATCCAAATGGTAGAATGGAAATTTCAAACTATTAGAGAAGCAATGCAACATGCATTTAGAAACAAACAAAATTTGGAAGGTTATGGAACAATTGATTCAGATTTTCACTAGAGCACATGGTCAGAATTAAAAAAAGAAAGGGGTTGCCCCCCTGCCCCAACTTTTTATTGGAAAAGCAAAGGCAACCAAAGCACACTGTTAATAGCTCTCGGCTCCAGCCAGAAGTAGCCGCAGCAGAATTATTACAGATGAAGCAGCAAAAGTCTGAACACCTACAAGATAACTAGGATACGACCCCTATAGGGAAGGCAACACACAAGCTATGAAATCCCTACAGGAGCATCTACATGCGAGGCAATGCTAAGCAACTCCCCGCGATGATGGTCAAGCAGCTTCAAGCATTGGAGGAGTAGCACAGCTTGGGAGTCCATGCACAGTATCTTCCATTGATGGATATGCATCCCCACCATTTCCAGCACACACTTGATACTTTGCCATCTCTTCCCTGGAACACAATTTCATTCCGAAACAACCATAAGCTCCATAAGGTAGCAGCAGAAATCAGGTTTATAGCATCATAGCATTTCTTCTTCTTCCAAAAAGGAATAAAAGATTCAAATGATTCTGGTACTGGCATCTTAGTGCAGTTAGAGATCACCAGCCACACTTGTCGGGCCACCACACACTCAAAAAACAAGTGATGGATACTTTCAGCTTCACTGCAAAAGACACATGTCAGGTCTTCAAAATGCTGGCGTTTACCCAGATTGTCCCTAGTCAGACTCTTGTTATGCACCATTAGCCAAAGAAACACATGGATATTAGGTGGGACTCTAATTTTCCAGATAAAATCTCTCCAGATAGAGACCACGCCCCCCCCCCCAATTTATCACCTTATACATAGATTTTACTGAATATGAATATAATCCTTTGCTTTCCAACGTCCAGACAGGCTTATCAGCCATGTTGGAAGAAGGAACATTTTTAACCACACTAAGTATCTCATTCCAGGAGCATAAAGTATCTTCATTAACACATCTTCTAAAGGTCAGCTGCAAATTCTCCCCATCCCAAACCTGGGCCACTGAGGCATCTTGTTGCTGACAGATCACAAAGAGGTCCCAAAACCTAGTCTTGAGTGAACAATCACCCACCCAGGTATCATGCCAGAAAGAAATATTTCTCCCATTCCCAGGGATCCACCTATAAAAAGTCTTAGCAGCAGAAAATGCCCACATAAAGCTCTTCCAGAAGGGAGAGCGTACCCCAGTTCTAGACCAGACAATATTTGGCCTATCCAGATTATACTTGTAATTAAGCAATTTCTTCGAGTCACTATCTCTATCATCAAAGAATCATTTACTCCAAGCAGCAAGTAAAGACATATTAAACTCCCTAAGATTAGGAACACCCAAGCCACCCACTCTTTCTTTTGAGAGACCAGCCCCCACTTGGCTAGGTGGTATTTATGATTGTCTCCAACATTACCCCAGAAAAAATGAGACATTTGAGAAGTAATAGCATCAATTGCCCACTTAGGAAATTTCATAATGGACATTAAGTAAGTGGGAATACTAGCAATGCAGGTAGTAAGTAAAATCAATTTCCCCTTTTAAGACAGATTTCTACCCAACCACCCAGTAATATTCCTGATAATTCTACCAATAATGGGTTGGATATCCTCTCTACTTAGTTTCTTGAAATGTAAAGGAACACCAAGATAATTAAAAGGGAAATCCCCAATTTGGCAACAGAAAATTTGGGCAAACTCCTTAGCAGTCTCCTCATCAATATTGATGGTATGCAAATCACTTTTATGAAAGTTGATACAGAGACCAGATTGTTTTTCAAAACAAGCCAAGATCCATTCCAAATGTTTGGCATGATCAACAGAGGCATCTAAAAATAGCAATGTGTCATCAGCATACTGCAAGTTGACCACACCACCAGGCACTACATGAGGCAGAAGCCCTTTAATCAAGTTATGGCTAGTAGCTTTCTTCAGCATTTTAGAAAAAACATCAGCCACTAAGTTAAAAAGAAGAGGAGAGGAAGGGTCACCATGTTTTAGCCCTTTCCCTCCCTCAAAATGAGTACTAATAGTGTCATTAATTTTCACAGCAGAAGTCCCCTGATGAAGGCAACTACAAACCCAACCAATCCATTTATCACCAAAACCTCTAGACCTCAACATTTCCACAAGGAAATCCCAATTCACCTTATCATAGGCTTTTTCATAATCCAATTTCAGAACCAGGCCACTAGAACCAGACCTATGGATCACATGAATCACTTCATGATCCATGACTACACTTTCAAGTATGAATCTCCCCTTAGTAAATACAGTTTGATTTTGGGAGATAATTCTGTCACATATAGGGGAAGCCCTAGTATTCATAGCTTTTGAAAAAATCTTAACAGAACAGTTTCCAAGGCTGGTAGGTCTCAATTTTTTCATATCTTTAGCATTATTAACCTTAGGAATTAGGGTAATAATAGCAAAGTTTAATCTGGAGACATCCAGATTACCATTTTCAAAATCTTTCACTAACCACATAAAGTCATCTTTAATTAACTCCCAAAAGGTTTGATAAAAAATAAGTTACAGGCCATCAGGGTCAGGAGCTCCTCCAGCATAAGAACTCATAATTGCCTTTTTAATCTCCTCCTCAGAAAAGTGTTTTTCCGAAATCTCTCTCTCCTCCTCGGTGATCATGTCACAGTCATCCCAAAAGTCATCATCTAAATGAATATCAGGTTTTTGTTCATAAGAAAAAAGCTTCTTATAGAAGTTAGTAGCAACATCCAACAAATCATCAGTAGTTTTAACAGGGCCATCAGGGCCATTTAATTCATCCAAGTGGTTTTTCCTATGTATATGATTAGCTAGAGCCATAAAATAAGCATTATTACGATCTCCCTCCAAGATTTTTCTATCTCTAGATCTCTGCCAGAAGGCAGTCTCTTTCTTTTTCCAAATATCATCCAACTCTTTCTTAATGAGATTCATTCTCTCAAACTCACATGGAGAAAGATGATTTTGCTCAAACTTCACATCTAAGATGTCAAACTCCATAAGGAGGGATTTTTTCTTCTTCTTCATGGCAGCCTCTATATTAATGCTCCAACCTTTAATGACTTTCCTAAGAACTCTAGTTTTGAACATCCAATTCTCAATAGAAGAACTAGCATCACCATTCTTAGTCCACACATCATCCACAAGCTGGGAGAACCCAGATTGAGCTAACCACCAGTTCTCAAACCTAAACATCTTAGGACAATTAACTTTCCTAGCCCGAGTGTCTAAAACTAGGGGGGTGGTCACTCCCCACCCTTGGAAGGGCAATCAAAGTATATAAAGGAAAATGCATATCCCAGTCCATAGAAGTGAACACCCTATCTGGGATAGCAAAGATGGGATTATTTTGATTATTGGACCAGGTGAAAGATCTGTTGGAAATGGAAATTTCCAGCAAGGCCCATCTATTAACCCAATCATTGAAGAGGAAGGCAAAATGTGGATTAATCATGCCATTTCTTTTAGCAGATTGTTGTCTAACTAGATTAAAGTCACCACACACCAAAACAGGGTAAGAGGCAGATTCCAGGATATCATGTAATTCAGCAACAAAATCCACCTTGAATTCAGGATAAGCAGAGCGATAGACCACAATTAACTGCCACACAAACTTGTCACTTTTTGTTTTAATGGTAGAAACCACACCAAATCTTTTATTAGTAAAGCCAATTACTTCAAACACATCACTTCTAAAGCCTATCAAAATACCCCCAGTAGTATTCAAAGCAGGTAAGAAATGCCAAGTAAACTGATTCTGTCTGTCCACAGCCTTGAGGAGACCCTCAGAAATGAGTTCTTTTTTTGTTTCTTGAAACCCAATAAAACCTGGGTTAGCCTTAGCAATAGTATCACACATGCACTGAATTTTCCCTGTTTGTCCAAGCCCCCTAATATTCCAAATGAAACCTATCATATCTAAGCAATTTTGAAGGGATGTGACAAGCCACAAGGCTTAACCTTGGTCAGAACAGTAGGGGACTTCTCACAGCAATCAGCAGTGCCCACTAATTGCTGAGGAGTAGACCCCACTGGAATGAACCCAACATCTACATCATCAACATCTAAATTAGAAGGCAACACAGCTTCAGGGTTGTTATTAGCAAACATCAAGAATTTTTCCTTTTCATCAGCAATTAAATCATCAATAATCACATGTTTAGAGCAGACATCATTCCCAATTTTCAAATTAATTTTCTCAGTATGGACAGCAAGGAGATTAGGATCAAGAACAGCAAATGAGTTACCTTTGTATGTGTGAGGCACTTCCAGGTTCTTTTTCCTCTTGTATTCAACAGCTTTTTGCATGATAATCACATGGCCATGTCCCCTGGTTTGTGTCTTCTAGGCCAAAACAGGTCACAATTTTGATTTAGTCTATTTTTTTCCAACCTCCATCACCTCGTCAAGTGAAGACATCAGAGACCTTTTGAAACCAGAAGACTTGATCAATTCAGCAGCATCCACGGGTAAGGTTGCCATGTCATCCTCAGCATTCTTCTCTTCTTCAGAATCAGAACAATCAATTGACTTCAGAAACATGTTGCAGTAAGCTACACTATCACCTCCAGGTAGGTTTCCATCACTATGATAGTTAGACCCATCATCCAGAGGATTTTTAGTACTGGGGATAGTATGAGGATCCATGACTTCAAAAGAAGCACTATAATCACTTAACAAAGGGCCATCACCAAGTTTAGTTGGAGAAACTATATTTTCCACTCTAAACATAGCTGGTGAAGCACAAGCTTCAGTCTCACCTACATCTTTGGTTGATTCATCAGGCTCTTTTTCCCATACAGATTTAGCACACCACAGCACATTCCATGATGAAGTTCTCATGCTCAGTGTCTGACCAACTAACCTGGTGTTCAACAGCATTAGAAACTTTTTTGTGGCTACCAGCATCAGGAGTCCTTTTTGAGCTCAAGTTAGCCTTATCCAGATCATCTATAGCATTCTCATAATTGGACAAACTGTCATCCTGAGTACCATCAGTTTTGCTCTCATGGTTATTCTCATTATCTTCCTCAATCTCTTCATCATCACTCTCTTCATCATTAACCACAAAATCTAGGCCACCAGTTTGTTCAAACCCTTCCATAGTAAATCCAATAAGAAACAACTTCTTCTTCATCTCTATCAATGTTTCAAAAGGAATTTTGGTTGGATCTCTGCAAGCAATCTTGACCCTCACATTCTCAAAAAAGGTTCTGAACATTCCATTCCAGTCTACATCAGTAAGCACACCAAACATTGAAGCAACACTACAAGAAATATGTCAACTAGTGACCTTCTATCAGAGACCCTAGAAGAATTGGTCATAGATCTATGACCATTTGAGACCAATTGGTCAAAAGCTGTTCGGGGGGCTCCAAACCCTAAACCATTGCGACCATTTTGGTCAGAAAGGTCATAATTTCCTTACAAGAAATGGTCATAAAGCAAACATTGCAGGTCCGCTGCCTTATTTCTAGTTGTTAACGACCAATATAGATGGTCATAGCCTTGTAGATTGTGGTGGGTTGTGATGACTAGGAGCCATCTCATCAGTTTTGCCTATGTGTCATGTTCATGTGTCAATTTTTGCCCTAGGTTGTGAAGCAACCTATATTTCTGTTATTCAAAAAATTCTCAAAAAAATCTTATAAATTGTTTGGATCATATCTTCATCAAATATGTCAAAAACCTTCCTTGCCTGGTTCAAAAATAACTCAACAATATTCATTTTCCTATCCTGTTCAAAGCAGCACTTTGTGAAGGAAGTACCACTTTGGCATGTCCAAATGGTATCCATTTTCTACAGTGCTTTCCTATGCCCAAATAACCATCCTCCACCAAATGCCATCTCAATCCATTCATTATTTTGAGCCCAGCTTCAACATTCGTATTTATGTCCAGTGTGGTACTTTGCAAAGCAAGTACCACCTAGGCTCCTCCTTTTGAGGTGAAAAAGATGGTCTTCTTAGTAACTGATCATCCTCAGCCAAAACTCACGCCCATTAGCCTTGTGAATTTCCCGTACCGCAAATCAAACACTTGGCTGCTTATTCATGTTTGAGCATCGATCGGTCTCCTCGTGAGAATCTTATGTTGTGATTTTCTTCCTAGCACCTACCTGGGGAGTGCCCAACCCACTAGACATGCCTAGACCGCCCATAACACATGGCAACGCCACGGTCACGCGGTGACCACGCGGCGGGCATGCGAGCTTACGCGCTCTAGAGTTGGGGCCCTCGGCCGCCGTCCAAACCTCGATGTCTCGCCATCAAACCATGTATTTCTGATTAAATAGATACTTATTTACCTAGAAATGATTTTTGGAAAAAATAAAGAGCAAACTATGAGGCAGCTGTAGTTCAAATTTGACCCGCTTCCAACTGAATCGACGGGAATTTGTCTTTTTCACCAGAGGTGGATCAAAACTTTTGACACCCAACCATTTTGTCAATTGTGCATTATATATGACCTAGTATTTTATAAAATTTATTTGGTCCAATTTTGCAACAAATATATGGTAGGTCCTTCACAAAAAAACCTCATTTGGGGCACTCGGAAAATGGGAAATGAATTTTCTGTGCAAAGAAAATGAAAACTTCCTTAGGTAACATTGTCTGCCATTCCAAGATGCACCCTTGTGCACAATATGAGATCATTTGAACAAACTATGCCATGAATGTGGCCATAAGATTGATCATTTGGCTTGAAAGCCATGAATCTTCACGCATGATAGCTCATTTCTGAGAACACTTTTTTAAAATAATTTCCGTATTACAAGTTTATTATTTTTCTTGGAAACTTGGTCACATATAATGACACAATGCAAAGGTTTTCCAATTTTTTGATTTTTTTGAATTTTTTATGCCCGTTTCAAAATGCGGTCAAAACGGCGGGCTTGACCGTTCCTAGCTAGTGGTTGAATCTTGGAATTTTTTTGATGTTTATCTAATTAAATAGATACTTATGTACCTAGAAATGATTTTTGTAAAAAATAAATAGCAAACTATGAGGCAGCTGCAGTTCAAATTTGACCCGCTTCCAACTGAATCGACGGGAATTTGTCTTTTTCACCAGAGGTGGATAAAAACTTTTTAAACCCAACCATTTGGTCAATTGTGCATTAAATATGGCCTAGTATTTTAGAAAAATGATTTGGTCCAATTTTTCAAAAAATATAAGGTAGGTCCTTCACAAAAAAACCTCATTTGGGGCACTCGAAAAATGGAAAATAAATTTTCTGTGCAAAGAAAATGAAAACTTCCTTAGGCAACATTGTTTGCCATTCCAAGATGCACCCTTGTGCACAATATGAGATCATTTGAACAAACTATGCCATGAATGTGCCCATAAGATTGATCATTTGGCTAGAAAGCCATGAATCTTCACACATGATAGCTCATTTCTGAGAACACTTTTTTAAAATAATTTCCGTATTACAAGTTTATTATTTTTCCTGGAAACTTGGTCACATATAATGACACAATGCAAAGGTTTTCCAATTTTTTGATTTTTTCTTTGAATTTTTTATGCCCGTTTCAAAATGCGGTCAAAACGGCGGGCTTGACCGTTCCTAACTAGTGGTTGAATCTTGGATTTTTTTTATGTCTATCTGATTGAATAGATACTTATGTACCTAGAAATGATTTTTGGAAAAAATAGATAGCAAACTATGAGGCAGCTGCAATTCAAATTTGACCCGCTTCCAGCTGAATCGGCGGGAATTTGTCTTTTTCACCAGAGGTGGATCAAAACTTTTTACACCCAACCATTTGGTCAATTGTGCATTAGATATGGTCTAGTATTTTAAAAAAATGATTTGGTCCAATTTTTCAACAAATATATGGTAGGTCCGTCACAGAAAAACCTCATTTGGGGCACTCAAAAAATGGAAAATGAATTTTCTGTGCAAAGAAAATGAAAACTTCCTTAGGCAACATTGTTTGCCATTCCAAGATGCACCCTTGTGCACAATATGAGATCATTTGAACAAACTATGCCATGAATGTGCCCATAAGATTGATCATTTGGCTTGAAAGCCATGAATCTTCACGCATGATAGCTCATTTCTGAGAACACTTTTTTAAATAAATTTCCGTATTACAAATTTATTATTTTTTCTGGAAACTTGGTCACATATAATGACACAATGCGAAGGTTTTCCATTTTTTTGATTTTTTTGAATTTTTTATGCCCGTTTCAAAATGCATTCAAAACGGCGGGCTTGACCGTTCCTAGCTAGTGGTTGAATCTCGGAAAACATTTGATGTTTCTCTGATTAAATAGATACTTATGTACCTAGAAATGATTTTTGGAAAAAATAAAGAGCAAACTATGAGGCAGCTGCAGTTCAAATTTGACCCGCTTCCAGCTGAATCGACCGAAATTTGTCTTTTTCACCAAAGGTGGATCAAAACTTTTTACACCCAACAATTTGGTCAATTATATATTAAATATGGCCTAAAATTTTATAAAATTGATTTGGTCCAAATTTGCAACAAATATTTGCTATTTTCTTCACAAAAAACTCATTTTGAACACTCGAAAAATGGACGAGAGGTGGACGAAAAACTTTTAAGAGGGAACCATTTGGTCCATTTGTACATAAAACACGGTCGAATATTTTTGAAAATTGTTGCGGTCCAATTTTATAACTAATATTTGATAGGTTCTTCACGTAGGTGAAAACAAAGAAGAGAAACAAAAAGAAAAAAACACATATACATAAGTTTAATTTTCATTGGTGGAGATGTTTGTGCCATGGATTGATGACATGGCACACATCCATCCATCCATCCATCCATACACCCACCCACCCGCAGCCCAAACCCTAACTCCACTCCTCCCGTCCCCTCTCCCCTCTCCCCCGATTTAGATCCAGTCCTAGCCGCCGCCACCTACCTCAAGCCAATCCCGCCGCCCGTGACCACACGCCACCGCCCACTCCGCTCCTCCTCGCCTCCGGAGGACGCCCACCGCTCTTCCTCTACCCATCGACCAACCCCGTCCCGGAGGCCTCACTCACCGCCTTCCGCCACAGGGCCGCTGCGCTCATCCCGCCCTTGGTGCCGCACCTCCACCGCCATCTCCGTTGGCTCCTCACCGACGCCTCCGCCTGTTCCCCGTCCAGTGGCGATTCGGCGGCGCCCTACCTACTCCGCGGGCCGCTCGGGAACGAGCACTAGAAGGACCTGGTGGTGGCCGTCCGGGACGGCGTGCTCATCCCGCGGCCCGAGACGGGGGCCGTCGTGGACATGGTCGCCACCACCGACTGCGAGCGGGCGTCCTGGTCCTATCCCTCGTCGTCCTTGGCATTTGGTACTTCAACTTCGAGTTTCGCCAGGTTCCTCTGCATCCTGCTTGGTGATTTGGTGGTTGGGTTAATTATTGTGTTGATTCCTTCCGCAGATTGAGATCAACGAGGCATGGAAGATCATGTCGATCGTGGACCACACCGTCCTCCCCAAGGGCAAGGCTCAAGCCAAGTGAGTGGTCTCTCCCCCTCCATGCCCTGCCACAAGTTTCTGAATGTGCTTGCATGGTGATAATGTGGAGCATGCGTCCATTTCTCTCTGGAGATGGGGTTTTCCTTGTGTGTTTAGACCGTGTGGTGTTAGCCTGATGGTTTGCATTGGGGGCTTTTGCAAGGTACCAGGTGGCTGTGTGTATGGACAGCTTAACTTCGTCTGTTTAT
Organism: Triticum dicoccoides; assembly: GCF_002162155.2. NCBI lineage: Eukaryota > Viridiplantae > Streptophyta > Magnoliopsida > Poales > Poaceae > Triticum > Triticum dicoccoides. Next base: position 790,556,874 of record NC_041385.1, on the reverse strand, counting down.
GAAATTTCTTAGAGGCTAGATAGCAATGTTAGTCTTCGTCAGCTTGCTTGCTACCAAACAGCTTAACTTCGTCTATTTATGAAATTTCTTAGAGGCTAGATAGCAATGTCAGTCTCTGTCATCTTGCTTGCTACCAATTGGTGTGTTCTGCATTGCACTTTATTGAGTTTACAAATTGTAAAATATGGTCTTGAACTCTGAAATCTGAACCTAGTAGAAACTACCGTTTCCACATTTCTTTTCTCGGTCCAGATAATTCAGTTCGTCCATTTCATAACATTTTGTTGCTAGTAGAAATTATGGAGCCTAAAATGCCAAACCTGTTACTGTTCCTGGCGAACTGAATTGTCGGCCTCCCAATTCTTATCCAACCTGTTACTGCTCCTGGCAAACTGAATTGCTGGCCTCCCCTTGCTTGCTTCATCTCTTGCAGTTCTGTTAGATGCTCTACTTCTTAGTAGTGGGTGGGGGTCTTGTTGCTTGTCTCTGTCTGGATCCGACATGTGCCAGCCTCATGATGCCAACATGTTTGTTGTAAAAACCTTATCAATGTTGAATTGTTCAAACATTAATATGCTTGCTAGACTAACCAATCTTATGGATCAACTAATTGATGGCAGCCAAATTCTGCTAGTCTTGCCTTCATCTCTGAGGCAGGCAGGCGCATCGGATGATGCACTAGCCTCTCCACTGCCTTTCCTTTTATTTAGAATGACGCTTCATCCCATCCGGCTGTTACGACAATATTAGGCCAACATGCTCATGTTTCAGTTTACCCACTCCTAGCTAGCAAAGCAGATGTGTTGTTTCCTTCCTCTTTGATTTGTTCGAGTACTATCTACACGTTAGTTTTTTCGTTGAGTAGTTGGTATTTTCTGCTCATCTATGTTTGACATATATTTGTTCTATTTGAAGGTGCAGATTGTATAAGATGGGAAATGGACAACTCCAACCATTCCAAAACAGTTCAAGGGGTCATGGAAACAAAAGGTACACCATGAACTATCTCATGGCAATATGACTAGGTAGTCTATTTGCTTAGACAAGCAGCGATGTGTATTACAAGTTCCGAGCTGAAATTTCTGTGTATTCAGAATATCAAGAACCTGAACAACAAGGGCAAAGTGGAAGGCACCTATGGTCAACAACCCAGGTAACCTGATCTTACCCACTGCTATACTTTCTTTCAAACTTATTCGGTGAAAATTCAAAGCTTATGTAGTTTTATCCCCTATTGTTGCAGAGTACAAGGATTAATATTGCATCTATGCTTTTGACAGCTTGAAGTACATAAACGTTGAGCTGTGGCAGGTTATTGCTATGAAGTTCAGTGACTTGCACATCGCTGCATTATGTTCTTTTTACTTCCAGAGCTGAAGTGCTCTCATACTATCATTGCATTGCCTGTTGTTCTTGTTGCATACCTATATATCAAGTATTTTAGATTTCCTGCTAGTATGCATGTATGCCTCTGCTTTGGTCTTACTGCATGTGAGCTCGGTTGTGTCCGTTGACGCAGTGTAGCTATTCTGTTCCTGTAGATTTGGGGTGGGGGAGGGGGGATCTTTGCCCACTTAAATTACTTTTATGTTGTTCATCGAATTGGATGGTTGCTCTGGTCTGAATCATACTAGTATGCACTAGCAGCAACCTGTCAATGTTTGCTACTGGAAAATCCTCAATATCTTTTCCAGTTATGCTTCCTATTAAGGAATGGTTGCTCCTTTCATCATTGTGGTCGCCCATGCTGTATCATCATCAGATCCTGTGTTTGTATTTTGTCTTGCTCGACGAGTTATCCAGCAATACTAGTGCATAGTAGAAAATCATCATAGATCATGGTTGTAACCTGCTTTCGTGCTTGTGACTTTGGCCTTCATGATTTTGTGGGAATGTGGTACCAGACTAGAGGGTAGAGGCTGACGATTTCTTGCTATTTCAGTCAAGTGCTGTTCTCGGTGGAATTGCGCCTCCAGTGCGCTTTTCAGGCTGCTCGGAGCCATGCTGTCAGAGCTCTTCATCAACTGGACCATCTACACCAACAAGTCGACGTACATACACTGAGCCATAATTCTTTTGTGTCGTTGTTCCATGTGTCAAGTCGAATGCTACTCTTATTATAGTGCCCCGATGCAAGTTTCTGAATTATGCCTCTTCAACTTGCGAGTTGGGATATCTTGCAAATGCTTTAACTTTTAAACTCGAAACTGTTCCCTTTTCTATTTGATTCAAGCTTACTCTTGTTATAATGTATTGTGTAGTTGTTGTTTCAAAATGTTTTGCTACAGTACCATAATTTGCATTGAAGATATTGTATTCTGTTGATGTATCATTGTTTAATAAAACCACATCATGATGCTCACATGAAATATCCACATGTTTTTGTGCTGTTTGATTCAAGCTTACTCTCGTTATAATGTATTATGTTGTTGTTTTGCTACAAGCTGTGTGTTGATTTGATAACAGGAGTTTCCTTGTCCTGGTCCTATACTGCATTTTGACTCCTATGTTTCTGTGTGCGTGTGTTTAATTGATGTTGTTTCAACTTTGAACTGCTTCTGCATATGGCCTATACTGCAATTGAGATTTAAATTTGTTGTTGTTCCTCTTTTACAGATGCTCAAGCGTGAAGTGTGAAGCAAGTGTGAAGCCGTGAAGTGTGATGCCGTCAAGTTCTACTTAGTGAAGAGTAGCATATTGTAGCATATATGCGTTGTAAAGATTGTAATAGATTTATTTAGTGGTATATTTGATGATTCTTTTTGATTATGTATGTGATCTGAAAACTTGTGAAATGGAAACTTGACCAATGGGTCCACTTATGAAAATAATCTGTCAAATTTGTACATTTCTGACATGTGGGACCAATTTGAGAGATGATCATGACAAGTGGGACCCATCTGACTAGTGGGACCAGCTTGAATATATAATGGCTGAAAATAGAAAAGCAATAAATAATAAAAGGCCACGGGCCAACAATAAAAAAGGCTACAATGTTGGGCTTGGCCCATGAAGCCGACCAAAATTAACAAGGAAAAAATAATAAAAGGCTGAATTAATGGGCTCGGCCCATGTAAAACGCTGAATTGGACCAGGATGAATCTTGTGCCACATCAGATAGCCACGCTGGATGCCTACATGGCATGGGGAGGTTGTTAGTGACCAAAATGCCACAGTAGACGTATTTTGGTCATAAACGTCTATGACCAATCCAGAAGAAAGGTCGCTATAGTCAGTTTACGACCGCCAGCTTTTGACCTTATGTTTTTGGTCACAAAAAGGTCACAAATTAAAAACAGTGACCAATAGTGCTGGTCACAAGTTGACATATTTCTTGTAGTGCAATCTGACAGAACACCCTCCAGGTACACCATTTAGGTGTATGCTCGCAATCAATACCCAGGCTTCAACCAGTTCTCCAAAAGGATCACATGCTCCCTTCCATTCAGTCACATTCACATTTACACCATCTTTAGGCAGATCAAAGGCTAGGAACTCAATCAAATCCTCGGCAATTTTCCATGGTGGGAACCTGACTAAGAAAGTCTAGCTTGACAACTCTCTCACTTGCCATGGCCATTGCCTATTCTTGCAGAAAACAGCAGACAATAGGCCATGAAGGTCAGTTTTTTGAACCTCTCCCTTGATGATATTCACCACAGCACAATTCTGATAATTCAACCACTTGGTCTCAGCAGCAGCAGGAACCTCCACATGGTAAAAACCAAGACCACTAGCTCCACTTCCAAAAAAAAGTAGCTGAAGGTTGAATCTTAGCCCAAGCAGCACAATTATTAACATTATGATTTTGTTGGCAAATGAAACAAGTTCCCCACATAGTGGCTAGGGCCCCCACAATTAAAGCAAATCATCTCCTTATATCTAGGATCAAGCATCTGTTCTACCTCAGTAACAACCACTGGAGCAGGGATTTGAGAAGAGGAAGCAGTAGATGCAGTAGACTTAGTTTTCTGCACAGGAGCAGGATCTTTACCAGCAGTGGCAGCACCTTGCCGGTGTTGAGGGGTCGAAGCGCGCTGAC
>NC_041385.1:790551392-790552668 GCF_002162155.2 Triticum dicoccoides | reverse complement strand
CTTGATCCAGAAGGACGCCTATCAGCCATCACTACTACTCCCTTAACAGCCTCAGCAAACAATCTGGAACCCGAGCCAATACCCTCGCACGGCAAACAGATCAGTTTGGGAGGAGGATCAAAAGATCTCACCACAGCAGGATGACAATCAGCCCTAGTAAAATTCCCAGCAGCAAGCAAATCCTTCCTCACCCAGAACGTAGTAGGAAAAGGTTTTGGGAGGAAAGGGTTAGGGTTACTGTGGCGGCGGGGAGGGGAAGGAGTCGACCACAACTAGCCATAGTGCTCCTCTATATATTCTAGGTCATGACTAGGATGGGAAGACGCACTACCAGAATTTTCTTTCCTCACCACCACACATCCACGAAAGGATGGCTCGCAGATCTTCGGAGCAGGAATGGGGCCTCTCTGCTTTTGGTCACATTTTCCTGAAGCACATGCTCCTAGCTTTTCCTCTAATTTTGAATTCAAACTAGAGTGGGCAAATCTTCCACCGTCAACCTCACATGATTTATCCTTACCATCAACCATCACATTATTTTTTGATATCAAATTACCAAGAGGGAGAACCCTCAAATCCTCTTTCTCTCGATTATTCACCGTCAAACTGTCAACTGAAAGGGAAACCCCCGAATAACGTAAACTAGTGCTATGAACATCAACTGGATCAAGTATTTTTGCCGTACCAAATCAGCGCCGCGCATGAAATTCATGCAAACATCTCAGAGAATTGACAGAGATGATACCCAGAATCATACCTTGGTCGCCAAGCCAAGGTGGGAGCTCGATGTCGTGCCTGCCTCCCTTGTGAACTCGGTGGAGGCCTCCAGGACGCAGACGTCCACCGTCCGACCAGTACCATCGACGGTCGCTAAGGCCGGCGAGGAGGAAGGACCCCGGGCGGAAGCACCCGGGGGGAATCCTGGATATCGCCTCCATGCGCGGCCTTGCGATGTTGAGGCGAGGAGGGTTGGATCGGAATTCCCTCCACCGCGCAGCCTGCGCCGGATCTGGCGAGTCCGCCTCCTGGATCACCCAGAAGAGGAACTCCACATTCGATGCGCCATCGGCGCCGGTGAATCTCGCGTATTCGTCAAACCTGGCGTGTTGCAGGATGCTCTCGAAGATCTCCGACCACATCGAGCGGTCCGGGAATCGTTCCCGCACCACACGCTCCATCTCCAGGTACGCCTCCGGTGAGTTTGCATCAACTGGAGGAGACGGAAGCAGCAACGGCAACGCCACCCTTGTCGTCGGCTGAAGGCGACGGATCTGAG
>NC_041385.1:790543961-790550892 GCF_002162155.2 Triticum dicoccoides | reverse complement strand
GGGGGAGGCGCAACAACGACGGTGGAGAGGGAGGTAGGTGGGGGAGGGGGGAGGGGGAAAATCACCTCATCCAAAAATCCTCTCTTTGCAACGCTTCTCGAAAGGAACAAATCACCTAGAATTCAAAATGCCTAGGAACATGACATTTTTCAATAAAGGGAATATATTAATATCGCGACGATACCAAATACACCCAGGTTCTGCACCAACAAGATGTCCAAAGACATCAGGGATGCACACAGCCAAGAAATAAAATAAAAAAGAGAAGAAAAAAAAAAGACCCCGTCACGGTGATGAACCACTTGCAACAGTAGAACTCTAACCACCACCAAAGACAACACCAGTACTACAAACGGGATTCTCCAAAAGCGACGCCTCCAAGAAGGAAACAAAGCACACGCGTTGTCGTCGCCTCCAAGAATTCAAAATGCCTAGGAACACTACATGCCAGTAGTTTGAACTAAAAACAGGAATTAAACATCCAGTTCAGGATGACACGAAGAAAGATTCATATCCAGGCTTTCCATCCTACAGGGAATGCTAACCGCAAGATTGACCCAACTAGCATTGTACTGCTGCCAGACCCACCACAGCTCCTTGGTGCCACACGAATTTCTCTGCTTTCCTACGCAGAAACCATCAAATTGAAGCAGCGTGATGTTGAGATTTTCTATATTGTGCTAGATGGTATATTGATATCACTTTTGGTGTTTAATTGAGCCATGGACAAGATTTACAACCTAGCAGGGAAGAAAAATGTAAAAGATAGGCTACAAAGAAGAAACATAGCATTAGGCTATTCTGTCAATAAACCGTAGGTTGGATTGATGCAATCCATTATGAAATACGAATGGGAGACATATGGGAAAGCATTGCCTCCAAGAAACACATGGAACGTAGAGGCAGGCTGCGAAATAGTATTTCCTAGGAGGGAAGGCAGCGTAGACACCTGCAGACTCATGGTGAAGATCTGCCTTGGGGGCCGGTGCTGGAGGCGAGACGAACAGACAGGAACAGAGCAACGAAGGGACAGGAACAGACAGGAACAGAGCAACTTAAGTTTTCTCAAAATCTCAAAATGGCCATAGTTGGGATCACAATGTCTGAAACCCGAGTGACATGCATTTGTATCAAAATTTGGCACAGCAGATTCAGAATTCCGCATAAGAGCAAGCAGTTTGCTGGTCCTCAGATGTTAAAACGCCTCAAAAACCTGTTTGAATAGACATACAGCCTCCAATTCCGCAACTGCAACATTCAAGATGACATGACTAAGACTGATTAGTGACCCCCCACCTATCATCACCTAGTTAGTCAACTCCACGATGGCGCTGACAATGTCACCATCTGCAGCCTTGAGCGCCTTCACAGCCCTGGACCTCGACACAGACGCCTGCACCATCACGACCTCAACATCCTTGTTGTCAACGCCCGTCTCGTCGACCTCCTCGTCGTCCTGGGCTGCTGCCACGGACGGCTCACCCTTTGAGATGACGCTGCCCGGTCCCAGCGCCTTGAACTGCCCCGCCGCTTCTGCCAGCAGCTTAGCGTCCATGTCCTCCATCTTGACCACCCCGAACATGACATAGGTTTCTGAGTGCGAGCTCTTGAAGACGTCTGGCTTGGAGAGGACAAACGTAGCCTGCAATAGTATTGAGAGATGTTACGAAAATGCGACAACCACCAGCATGTAATTATTCTACAGGGAACAATGGCTGAAGTGGTTAAGATGCTCACGGTCTTGCTCTGCTTGATAGTTACACGGCTCACACCAGTAATGGCCTTCATGCCAAGCCTCTCCATGGCTTTCCTGCACTTCTTCTCACTCCTAGATCTTCCACTAGCATCACCTCCTAGTGCCAGAAAGCACAGGCGCATAATGTCAGATTTTCAAATTTTTGCATAACCCCAGAATTTTACAACTAACATAGTTGACTTTGTGAATTATTATCGGTAACCGTTGGAAATGGAAAGTGTACCATTCATACAACACTTGAACTTTTCACAAGCACGATTGAACAGAATCTGTGACTGCAATCATGTATTCTTGGTATCCATTGTCGATTTTGGAATTTTGAGTAAGATCTTAGTTTTGGCACTTTGGGTAAGGTACAAAGAATTAGCTATTCATACAATGGAAATCCCAGCATCAGTTCATACTAAATGCATTGAAATGATTCACCTACCAAAATTATACTTGCAAAACCAAGATTTTACATTCAGGATTTGTTCCTATCAAACTAAATGGTATAGCTGAACATTCATGTATATGTTAATGCAAGTTGAAATTGAAACAAGGTGCCACCTTACAGAGGGGAATATTATATACAAATGGCAGGAAGTACTCAAGAAACTATATATTCTGTAAATAAGCAGTGCTGAATAATTGAGGAATGAGTAAATATGATACAGTTCCAAAAAGGTGAGAATATAGACCACAAAGGCATATCAATGGTTCGTAAAGAACAAAACATTAGAACAGAAACAAACTGGTCGGTTCCTAATCTTCAAATAAAAAACAGGTCAAAGTGAACCAAAATAGGTAAATATAGAGTTTGTATCATTGAGGAACAGATCAGATAACAATTTCTGAATTATGAAAATGCCAACATTAAGACTAACAGAAACAAAATAATCCATTGATTCAGTGGTTGAATAAGCAACGTTTAATTTCGAATTTTGGTGTGGGCATTAACTTCAGATGTCTAAATTTATGTTAGAACTAGGCAGCATTACAATAAGAAATAGGCTTATCTGTAACTAAGTGGTACTTGAACTGAATAGAAGGAACTGCAGAATTTCAGCATACCCTCAACATCATCGTCATCCATTTCATCCTCATCCTCGTTATCGTCTTGATGGTCGTCATCATCATCCTCAAGGATAGGCTCATCTTCCTGAGAGCATGCATTCCAAATATCATGTTACTTGATGGTCATAAGTATTAAACACTAAACAGCGCTGCCTCTGAACAGGGGATATGCAGAGGAGGGGAAACAGAGTTATCTTTCCAGCATGAAGATGTGAGTACATACTAAGTAGCATCAGCACAAGATAAAAGGAAATGGCACTCCAAAAGCAAAAGAAAGGAAGAGTGTGTACATTACAAGGAACTGTTGTCTGCATTGATCACAGAAGGTATGTTCACACATTTATATTATATTGTTAGTACAGGAAATATGCCGTAAAGCATATAAGCAATTAAGCATACACACAAGATACTTGGGTTACTAACCGACTTCCAAAGCTAATTACAAACAAGCAAGGCCCCGTTTCAGATTTCTTATCTAGCAATCACCAAAGGTGGATGCTTTCATCTATCTATGCTTGCTCAAAATTCGTTTCAGATTTGTATCCACAAGACAAAGCAGTAGCATTTCAGTTTGCAACACTGGAGATTGCTATGAAACAAGTGAAGAACCACAATGGTTGGGACTAGAAAGATCAGATTTCGGGCCTGAAAATTAAAGTCCCAGCTGAACAAGCGAGCATGAATCCCGTACACGCTACCACACCCTCAGGTGGAGGTTACAGATACAGAGTTATCCACCCAGAGAGAGCTCTGCGACCTAGGCGAAATCGACAGACGAGATCTAGCGCTATAGATTCACCACCGCCACCGCAAGGGAACATGCCGATCCAGGGGCCGAACAAGCAAGAGCGGCGAACATTTTTTATTTTCTTTAAAAGTGTGAGGCGATGATTTTTCAGTTGAACAGGGCACCAAATCGGAGAGGGGGAGGGGGAAGGGTCACCTCGATGTTGTGCTCCTCGAGCTGGGAGCGGAGCAGCTCGGCGGCAGTCATGGTGGCGCGCGTCTCCGGTGAAACCTTGTCGGAGGGGAAAGTAAAACCCTAGCCTAGCTAGGAGGGAGCGGGAGAGCAGAGGAGAGACTGCGACGGGAGAGGAGGAAGGGAAGAGAGAGACCCGCTTCACTTGTGTGGTGGTCGCGTGGGTCTACACTGGGCCTGGAAAGTGCTGTTCGGCCCAGGGCCTCCACAAATGATTTGGAAAGAAATGTTCACACCCGTTTTCTTGGCCCATCTTGCAATCTAGTAATTGCATTGTAGTAACCCTTCCGTTTTAGGAAACGTTTCTTGAAATAAGCAGTTTTAGGAAACAAAACATAGTCAATATTTCTGCTGGCAACTAAACCGGGTTTCGCCTATCGTCGTGTGGCGCTAGCCGCCATGAGTTTGTTGGCAACGATTGCTCGTGGAGTCTTAGTGATTTTCTCCTGCCGCTCCCCACTAGACTCTCCTGCGTCGGTGTCCATGGGACCTTCGTGGAAGGCCGACCATGGTGCACGAACAAGGAAGGAAGATGTTGACGATCCGCTACAACGTCTAGTGCTGCATGAAGATGAAGGGGGTGGTTTTCCTCTCTGAGGATGAAGTAGAGATACCAGATGTCCATACCAATTGCTTGGCAATAGCTAGGGTTCATACCACCAAAGGGTTTAGTATGTTTTCACTTCATTCTGATATGAGTAATGCGTGGAACCCTGCGAGGGAAGTCTGTTGGCGTCTAATAACACCAAAATTGCTCACAATTCAGTTTGGATGCCTAGGTGACTATTGGAACACGGACCGGTTGGTGACATAAACCGGGATCAAAAGGCTTCCACGCGTCAGTAGCTGGCTGGAGTTGAGGTTTTTTTTAAAGTGCATGATTTAGGGGTTTTGGGGGTTATTTTTAGGTTGTTATTAGCTAGCTAATAGAGAGAAGTGTTCTCTCTTATATCTTCGTCCTTGGTTACCAACGCTACTGCTATGTTCATTTCACCCGCAGATATATAATAACTCATGCATACTCGCATCATACATCATCATATATAATAACAAGTCCTAATAATCATGCATCATCATACAACTTCTACTCGTTATTAATAATAAGTCATACGATCATCATCCTCATAGTCATCGAACCCAACCCTACATAATTGTTCTTAGCACATGATCATCAGTATCAGGTAGGACCTAAACACCCTTAAGGTAAAATAGCATAAAATAATATAGACCCTGACTCTCCATTATCAAGAATGGCGATCATCCTGTCTCCAATTCTTGCCCTTCGCTGCTTGTTGCTTCCAAGAAGCTCCTTACGACTGTCCATACATTTTTTCCATTCTTTGATTGTTATGTCTCCACTTTTTTTAGAAACCCGGTATGGACAGTTGAGATTCGTAGGACGACCTGGTTGTATGTTCAAAAGATGAAGGCTACCATGCGTATACATCAGATGAGGCACACAATCATTCGGGATTATCTGTTGAAAAACATAGTAATATCTTCGTAGTTAGCAATGATGTACTAGTTTTAGAAGTGTGCAAAAAGATCACGGATGTCGTAATAGTAAAAAAATCTTACCATGGTATCTCCATGGTAGTTGCCGTAGTTCAACACGTGCACTAGTGGCACGTATTGACCATAATGTTGAGGAGTTTGATTGTACATATTGTAATTCTCAAGATCAGTACAAAATGCGACCAGATGAGTTTTCTCCTAATAAGTTTCGAAACCAAAATGTGTTACACTCTGAGCATTGTACAACTTTACTTGAAAATCCACACCATTATGGGTACTTAGGATAATTTTTTTGGTTTCGAAACTTTCATGGTCTTCAAAACCCATCCTCTCCAAGACATAGCGTCTTGCAAAGCATGGGATAAGCTAGTCGAATTGGAAAAGATGAAAAATATTGCCATGATTAAAATAGTTGAAGTCATGAGTAATTACGAAAAAAAACTATTGTCGTCGGTTGCGTACCGTATGAACATCGAAGGTCTCCTCGAGCTTAATGCTGAAGCGACGATCTTCGTCCAGCTCAATGAACCTGTCGCAGATACCTTGGTCGTCGTGGCGCCAGTCGCACTCCCCCGGGCGGTTTTCGTCGTCCGAGTATGAAATTTCCGGCCTATGTTCATAATTCAAATATTAAACTAGATTATTAATCACGGGTTGACTATCGGTGATGTACGTAGCTCCTCCTTTCATTCCCGAGTGCATTATTACATCAAATTGTCTAGCACACGGGAATAAAGGAGAACTTATCCAATATGAGCATTCAATAAGCAAAACCAAATCATAAAATAAGCAAAACAAATCATAAAATAAAGTAGTATTCAAATTAGCATGCATTCAATAATTATAAGCAAAAGTACATCATCTCTTGCTGTCCGTACATCATCGAATATTATCACTAATATAGCATCACTAATACAACTAGAACCGTAGCGCCCGACGGGTATCGACGCGGGCGGTGGACACCCAAAGATAAGGAACCATCACAGGATCATAGCTCCAGTGAGATCCCTGAAGAACCTGCCAGGTATTGTCGAACCTGCCCTCCAATGCAACCATGTAGCGACGGACGTGCTCGTCCTCCTCGCTGACACGGTGACGTACCACCTCTGCGGTGTCCGGAAGCCTCGGCACCGTCACTGGCCCACGGACCGCCACCAAACAAGGATCGGGTCAACAATGGGCTGCCTCCTCACCAACCTACATCCCCTGGAAGGTAGCACCTCCCAATACCAGCCCGGCGGAGCCCAGTCCCGAACATGGCCCTGATCAAGCAAGCCTCCACCGCCGAGTCGACGACGACGAGGATGCGGGATAGGCATCGCCAACGTCGATGCGGGAACTACTTCTATATATAGTTAAATAAAGTAGTTTTATTAATTAAATCAACTAGCTAGTTCAACTACTAAACACTTACTATAAATAAATAAAGTAGTACTTACTAAAAACAAACTACTTCTATATATAGTAAAATAAAGTAGTTTATTAAATCAACTAGCTAGTTCAACTATATATGAAGCACTTACTATAAATAAAATAAAGTAGTACTTACTAAAAATAAACTAGTATTTTTCTAACTAATTATATTAAACACTTTCTCTTCTTATTTTTTTCATTTTTCTAAATAC
>NC_041385.1:790541986-790542928 GCF_002162155.2 Triticum dicoccoides | reverse complement strand
GACGGCGTCGGGGCGGGGCGGCGACGGCGTCGTGGCGGGGCGGGGTGGCAACGGCGTCGGGACGGGGCGGCGACGGCGAGGTGGCGGCAAGGGACGGCGCGCGGCGTCGGGAGAGATCGAACTCGGGGCGGGGCGGCAGCGCTACTTATATACCAAAGGCTTTGGTCCCGATTCGAACGGCAAACCGGTACCAATGCCTGCCTTTTGTCCCGGTTTGAGGACCTTTGGTCCCGGTTGGTGGCCCCAATCGGGACAAAAGACTGGCATTGGTACCGGTTGGTGGCACCAACCGGTACCAAAGAGTGGCATTGGTACCGGTTGGCGCCACCAACCGGTACCAATGGACCAGTCTAATTTTTATTTTCTACAACTGTTTTTTAGTGGATTCTTTCTGCAGCTATTTTTTTAGTCCCACCTCGCCAAGCGAGAGGCACTCGCAGCTGTCTATAAGCCCTGAGTGCAGAGACGATGAAGAAGAGGCTCAATGCTCACCTGCACGTTGGTAAGCTTCAAGCCTTGAGGAATAGGGTAGACTGCACAGAGTTATGTGCAGTGCAGTTGACACTATTCCGAAAGGCTTGAAGCAAATTAACGAGCATTGCGCCTCTTTTTTATTTTTAGTGACTTATTTTTAATAGTTGTGATTAACTTAACTAAAAAATGAGCATAGATGCTTATTTTTAATGACTTATTACAACTCAGGAATAAAAAGAAAAAAAATAAATATATCAGAAAAGAAAAAAACTATATAAAAAACTACTCAAGAATAAATAGAAGCAAAAACAGTTGTGATTAACTTTACTAAAAAAATGAGCATAGATGCTTATTTTTAATGACTTATTACAATTAAGAAATAAATAGAAGAAAAAATAGTTGTAATTAACTTAACTAAAAAATGAGCATAGATGCTTATTTTTGATGACTTATTACAACTCAGAAATA
>NC_041385.1:790536531-790541071 GCF_002162155.2 Triticum dicoccoides | reverse complement strand
ACTCAGAAATAAATAGAAGCAAAAATAGTTGTGATTAACTTTACTAAAAAAATGAGCATAGATGCTTATTTTTAATGACTTATTACAATTCAGAAATAAATAGAAGAAAAAATAGTTGTGATTAACTGAACTAAAAAATGAGCATAGATGCTTATTTTTAATGACTTATTACAACTCACAAATAAAAAGAAAAAAAATAAATATAGCAGAAAAGAAAAAAAACTATATAAAGAACTACTCAGAAATGAGCATAGATGCGCTTATAGAGAAAATTAGACCTAAATTCATAATAAATTTCTACTAACTTCAGAGAAATTCAATATGAATTTAGGTCAAATTTCCTGTATAAGGGCATCTATTTTCACTTTGAGAGCAGCTCAATAAGGCAGAGAGGGAGGGGCTTATAAACCGGTGTGAGCCCCCTTCGGTTGGCGAGGTGGGACTAAACTCTGGCCGCAATGAGGACCAGCCCTTTAGTCCCGATTGGTGGTATGAACCGGGACTAAAGGGCTGCCTTTGGTCCCGGTTCAAGCCACCAACCGGGACCAATGGTGGTGGGCCAGGAGCGAGGCGCATTAGTCCCGGTTCGTCCCACCAACCGGAACCAATAGGTCCAGACGAACCGGGACCAATGGTCCACGTGGCCCGGCCGGCCCCCGGGGCTCACGAACCAGGTCCAATGCCCCCAATGGTCCCGGTTCTGGATTGAACCGGGACTAATTGGCTGACCCGGCCTGGACCATTGCCCCCTTTTCTACTAGTGAGGAACACGAGTGAGATCCAAGAAGTCCAATTGCCGCTATCGGCAAAAATCTTGGTGCTTTTGTTCAGATTTGAATTAAATTGGATGTGCATAGAAAATATGTGTATCCATCACTAAAGGGGGGGAGAAGGTGTGGTATCAGGTGAAATATAAGAAGCTCCTTATTTTTTGTGGCCCCTGTGATTTGATTGGTCATTGGCATGAATAGTGTGGCATGAGAGCGCATGATATAGCCAAACTTGAATGGGGAGATTTCATGCTTGCTCATGTAGCCGGAAGTCGAGGCAGTTGTCGAGGGTTCGGCCAAGGCAATGCTAGAGGAAGGGGTGGAGCAACTTTTGCAACAGGCTTTGGGAGAGGATTGAAGCCTGATGACTATAATAGAGGTGACGGGGGTGATCTCAATAGAAGCACATCTGATCTGAGTATGAGAGCTCACGCTGGAATGCTGCCCTTAACAAGGACAACCACCTAATGAAGGCAAATTGGAGGTGTGAGATAAAATGTGCATAACTTAAACTCTAAGAATACTACTATGCTGAATGGCAATCCTTCTGCTATGAGCCAGTCAACACTGAACTCGGGTGTGGTGGGAGGAGAACCCAATGAACTTTCTGGTGTTAATAGTTCTAAAAATCGTGAACTTTTTTCAAATTTTGACCTTATTCAAACACAATGAAATTTTTATAAGATATATGAAATTTTCAAAATTTAGAAAAAAAATCTTAAATCCATGAACATTTCTCAAATTCGGGATATTTTTTGAAATCATAACTTTTTGAAAATTAAAAAAACTGAAATCCATGAAATTTTCTAAAATTCATGAACTTTTTTCAAATCCATGAACTATTTCTCATATTGATGTACTTTTTCGAATTTGAGATGATTTTTTGAATTCATTAAGTTTTTCAACTTTCCAGGTTTTAAAAAAAATTGATGATCTTTTCCATATGTATGTGACGTTTATCAAAGTCACCCATTTTTAAAATTGCGGAAAATAAAATATCATGATTTTTTATTTATTGAACTTTAAAAATAATAAATAAACATAGCCGGGTTTCAAACCAGCATGTATTTGTCACATCACGTCCTTTTCAACATAATCCGTGGGGTGGGTCCTATAGAGAATGGAAGCGCAGCGGGTGGCTGCGGTTGAGATTGGGATGGGGCGATATGCCTTCGGGCCTGCACGGGAGCAAGATGCACGGACAAATGGGCCGGGCAAGGCCAAAATTAAACTAGCCAAGACAGAGAAAGGCAAAGTACTGTGGCGAACCATTCATGTAGCTTTTTAACATTACTCTGCCCGTCTCGGTTACATATTTATTTGGGGCTTGGTTAACTCGGAGGATGAAGTAGAGATACCAGATGTCTAGTCTAAGTGCTTGACAATAGCTAGGGTTCATACCAACAAAGGGTTTAGTCTGATTTCACTTCATTCTGATACGAGGAATGCGTGGAACCCTACGAGGGAAGTCTGTTGGCGTCTCATCAAACCAAATATGTTCACGATTCAGTTTGGATGCCTAGGTGACTGGAACAAGGACATGGACCTGGGGCCGTGGTTGTTCACAACCAGGAAGTAATCATAGATGATGGGTTTGAGAATCCATGATTGGGGAACCTGAACAAGATTGCGCTCTGGCCACATGTGTTGAAACTACCAAATAATTATCTTGATGATAAGGTTGTTAGAGTGATCATGTCCAGGAACATGAGTGAGAGCCAAGAAGTTCAGTTAGCGCTACCGGCAGAAACGTTGGTGCTATTGTTCAGGTTTGAATCAAATTGGATATAAATAGAAAATATTTGTACCCATCACTAAAGGTGGGGGAGGGAGAAGGTGTGGTATCGGGTGAAATATGAGAAGATCCCTATTTTTTGTGGCAACTACGGTTTGATTGGTCATTGGCATAAAGAGTGTGGCACGAGAGATCATGATATAGCCAAACATGAATGCGGTGATTTCATGCTTGTTCATGAAGGAAGAAGTCAAGGTAGTGTCTGATGATCTGGCTGAGGCAGCACTAGAGGAAGGGGTGGGGCACATTTTGGCAGAAGATTTGGGAGAGCATTCAATCCTGATGTCCGTGACAGAGGTAACACGGATGAGCTCAACAGAAGAACATTTGTATAAGAGAGCTGGCGCTGGAAGGCTACCCTCAGCCTAACGAAAGCGTACTACTATGTTGGAGGACAACTTCTGCTATGAAGTTGTTGGCATTGAACTCTAATATTTCATATGTCTGTATACTAATTTTGTACACATCTAATATAGAACTCTACCCAGTTCCCACATTTAGATAAACGATTGATCTTAAAAAATGCCCTAAACCAGAAATATAGAAATGAACTACAACACCGAAAATGATAAAATAAAACCACCCAACTGGTTCTCCACTATACGATTTCCTATTCTCCACGGTCCACATTCCACCAGAATGTTCGAGACATCTACCTAACTTCCAAATTGGTTTCATGATGAAAATACAATTGGTCTATAAGAAGTTTCAGATGGGAAGGTATAGGAAATATGTGCAAACATAAAAAAGAAAACTCGCCCACCTTGGGGCTCGAACCCAAGACTACAAGATTGATGGTGTGTATGGTTCACTACATAGGCAAACCTGCTTGGACCAAGCAGCGATCTCGGGCGTCCATTTGGAACCTCTGTGGCTGGGATTGCTTGGGCCAGACAAGGTTGCCCATGGAGTGAACCAAACACATCCTAACAGCCTTGCGCTCTACCAACTGAGGTAGACGGGCCATGTGTAATAATTTACAATCTATCTATTATATAATGAAACTCAGAGCCTAACAAGTGAGGTAGACGGGTAATGTGCACTAATTTACAAACTATCTTCCCCTCCAAAAAAAAACTAATTTGGAAAGAGACCCGCTTGACTTGTGTGGTGGTCGCGTGGCTGTTCGGGCCAAGGCGTCCACATGGTTCCAACTGCTCATTTAAAAATGTTCAAACCCGTTTGCTTGGCCCATCTTACAATTGCATTATATAGTACTCCCTCGGTCCTTGTCTCAAAAATAATAACTCCCTCCGTCCATTATATAAGATGCTATTACAACCAACTAGCAAAGTGCCCAACTCAATACACGGACTAGAACGTTAGAACATTTATAATAAGAACACACTATTTCTTTTGTGTAAAGAAAAATTAAGACCAAAGTGTTGTCCATATAAATGTTCAGACAGAATAAATATGGTACTACAAAATGGATAGAATGAAACATCAGGATGATAACTTACTCTATAATACATTGAACCATGGTGACACATATACGCATACATCATCACATCAGATCTCACCCTCCTTAATCCCATGTGACCCATTTAAAGCACCCAAGAACAGTTTGGAATTTATATCTCAGCTAAGTGCATGCATGTAGTGAGTAGTGAGTACTGACTGCCAGAGCCAAACAAAAAGCGCAAACACTCACCTGATGTGATAGGGCTGCAAGATCGGCCACTGGCTTCCAAAGGACGCGGGGTAGGAGAGATTACCGCCATAATTGATGTGAATTGAGATTGAGTACCAAAGAAAGAGATTGATTACCATATTGAAATCGATTGTTTTATCAAACATGGATCCGAAGAAAACCCGGTCGAGAGAGGGATAGCAAACCGAGAGGGACGGACAACGGAAGAAGGAGCCTTAGGTTCTTTTAGATAGTATATTAGAGATAGAGATTGCAAACCCTTGCTGAGCTAGGGTACATGCACCTTCATAAGGAACAATTGATGTTACAGTACACAACCAA
>NC_041385.1:790510847-790535906 GCF_002162155.2 Triticum dicoccoides | reverse complement strand
AGAGGGGGGGGGGGGATGGAGACATGGGGAGTACTTCGCCGAAGGCCGCCACATCACCGAGCGCCGGAATCGGTGTGCCACTCCTAGGCAACGCGGGCGAGGGGTGGTTCTCTACAGAAGGAAGCATGGCGGGTGAGAGCTCCCAGTTCAATACCGAAGGCAGTAGCCAACTTCCCGACGTGTTGTGCCTAGTTTGCATTTTCTTTTTACTTCTTCAAATGCTAGTTTGCATTTTTTTTACTTCTTCAACTGCAACGCTAAAAAAATGCGGCAGTTTCCTTTTTTGGATTTCTTTTTTCGGTTTTGTTTCAGCCTGTTTTTTTCTTTTTTATTTCTATTTATTTTTTCATGTTTTTTCTTTTTAAATAAATTCATGACCTTTTTTTTGAAATAATTAAATTATCTTCAATTTGTGAACATTTTTCAAATCTCGCTAACTTTTTTAAAGTCCATGATTGTTTTTCAAATTTATGAAAAAAATTCAAAATCGATTAACTCTTTCAATATTAGATGAATTTTTTACAAATTTGTGATTTTTTCAAAATTGATGAATATTTTTAAAATTTTGTGAACTTTTTTTCAAAATTGATGAAGGATGAAAGTTTTGCAAATTTTTGATGTTTTTTCTTCAAAATCGATGAACTTTTTTTCTATTTTGTGAACTTCGTTTCAAATTCGATGAACCTTTTTTCAAAATCTATGGACTTTATCCAAACTCATGAACTTTTTAAAGTTTGTGATCATTTTGATTTGTCGAACTATTTTTTGCGAATTTTTCCAGGTTTTTTTTGTCTTTTTGAAAGCAAATGGTTGACCGGTCAAATGCGATCGAGCGACCAGGGAAATTGGTCAACTGCGAACGAACGAGACCGCACATTTTTTTTCCTCGTGAAGGAACGATAGAGTGCGGGCCTTAGTATTGAGATTTTCAATGGTATTATGTTGATCTTAGTTTGCATTAATGGTTGGAATGCGCTCACTAGTCTCGCAGATGTAAACAAGACCCGTCCTTATAAAGGAAAGTACATGGACCCAAACTAAGTTGAAGGGACTCGAGAGAGAGTGAGAGCAATGACAATGAGGATGGGTTGTCAATGGGAAACATATGGGAACACATCACATGCCACAATCTACATGGGTCTAGAAACAGCTCAACACCACGGATTCCCGAGCAGAGGAGGAGACAGTAGCAATGCAGCATAATATTGAGATGTGTGGAAGTATCCTTTAAAGGAGCGTTGTTGCTCACGAATGTTAGCTCGGTTGGATAGAGATAGGGAGTGTGGTGGAAGGGTGGAAGGGGACAGAGGACATGTGCGTCGGCCACCCGCAATCTACTCACCAATGGCCGAGATGTGGACCAAAATTTATTATACCATGAGGGGGAAATTCTCTTTCACGCATCAGGAGGCTCGTCGAGTATTTAGTGAGAAGTGAGAGCAAATCCTCAGTTTCCCCCTAATTTTCCTTAATACAAAATATAATATATGCAAAGCAGGGAGCCTTCACACAAGTTATCTCAGGATAGTATTGTAGTTGACTAGGACAATCCTAGTGCATAGAAGCTCCCACACGAGATGGGGTCTGGTGAGAGATTATAGGAACACAGTCTTACCCTTGCAAAGTGCAAGGCTGGAATGACATTTTCAAACTCGTGGAGAAAGAATGCAACATGCATGCATTTGGAAACAAAATCTGGAAGACTATGGAAGATTTCCACTAGAGCACATGGTCGGGCGATGGAAGTACTAGAAAACATATATGCCAATAGAATGAAACGAAACAAGACTAAAACCTCTGGTCCAAGATGACATGATGGAAGGCTCCTATTGATACCATCCATCCTACAATGAATGCTAACTACTAGTTTTGCCCTAGCTAGCATGGGACCGCTGCCAAACCCAGCACAATGCCTTAGTGTCACACAAACCTCTGTTTTATCAAATACAGAAACCATTGAATTAAAAAACCATGATGTTCAGATTTTATATTTTCGACGTTAATTGACGTAGAGATAAGATTTACCACTTCGTAGGGATCAAAAAGGAAAACAAAGGCTATAAAGAAGAAAGATAGCAAGGCTCTTCTGTCAATCAAAACAGAGATGGCATGGAACCTGCTTCCAGACCCGCCCTAGTGCCATGGTGCCACACGGGCTTCTCGATTTTACTCATATGCAGAGATATAACATTGAATTGAAGCACCTTAGTATCAAGATTTTTTATCATGCTAGATGGTATGTCGATTTCAGTTTGGAATTATTTGACATAGGGATAAGATTTAGAACAACCTAGGAGGGATCAAAGGGGAAAACAGAGGCTACAAAGAAGAAAGACACATTAGGCTATTCTGCAACTGCAATAGGAATGGCATGTCATTTGCAACCTTGGAGGCTATCTACGACTCCGAAGGGCAGGAGGTGGTGATTCGAGCATTTCACTCCTTCCACAAATTCCAGAAGGTGTATGAGGCATACTGGTTCCAAACGCGCTCTCTCTGAAAAGCATGGCAAAGTGTTGAGTGCAGAGTCTAGGGTGAGCCTAGAGAATGGAGCAGAGCATGAGAATGACCGACACGTGTAAAGGGCACTTGAGGCTTAGGTAGGATTGGTACTCAATGAATTGGTCACAAAATTAATGGATGGATAGGTAACGTGCTCACCAACTTTCCTCGGCCTAAGCATGACCGGCACTTATAAAGGACCAGGTGCTCCTCTCTGTAGTCTATATGTGGCCTCTAACTATGTTATCAAGATGGTACTAGCAGCCAAACAAACATGAGCGGGGTCAAGGTTCCCAAGCGAGAGAGCAGTGACAACTATCAATGGGTTGGATTGACGCAATCCGTTATGAAATACGAATGGGAGGCATATGAAAACTTATCATCTGAAAAGTTCACATCGGTGGTCGGAGAATTCCAGGAGCATCTATTTCCAAGAAAGGAAGGCAGCGGCATCACTGATGGGCTCGCGCATGGGCAAAGGGTGGAAGATGGCAGTATAGCTCAGCCAAAGCCCTCCATAGGGAGATAGCCACGTGCAGCAGATCGGAAGGTGGACAAAAAAATCCGCTCTGTAAAAACTGAATAAAACCTGTTTTTTTCTCTGTCCCCCCTCGATTGCAACCCATGTTCACCGGACAAAGTCCTAGCGCATTCCGATTCGAGACCTAGACTTACAATATGCGAGCAAATAGGGGGAACAGGAACTTGGGGAGTGTACCTCGCCGCAGCCCACCCTGTAACTGGCACATACATGAGCAGGCAAGGCAACCAGCACAATCTACAACTCTCTCTTTCTTCTCACAACAATAAAACCTACTCCCTCCGTTCCTAAATATAAGTCTTTGTAGATATTCCACTATGGACTACATACGGAGCAAAGTGAGTGAATCTACACTCTAAATGCATCTATATACATCCGTATGTGGTTTATAGTGGAATATCTATAAAGACTTATATTTAGGAACGGAGGAAGTAAAACTTAGTAATGCATATGAATCAGATTTGACCAAGAAAAGCAAAGGTACACTACTAGGGAAAAGCCTAGTAGCAGCGCGGGTTTTTGGCCTATTAGCAGCGCGGGGGCCGGCGCTACTAATAAGGCGCTACAGCTAACGTATAGCAGTAGCGCGTGTGCCACCCGCACTACTACTACGTCCTTTAGTAGTAGCGTGGGTAAAAACCCGCGCTACTACTACCAGCGAGGGTTTTTTTGAATTTTTTCGAAAAAATATTTCGATTTTTTTTCCTAATTTTCAAATTTCTGAATTATTTTAACCTCAAATCTCTAATCACCCCTCATCGCTGCTCAATTTAATCTCTTATCACCCCTCATCATTCCAAATCATCTAACTTCCCGGACGGTCACCCATCCTCTAACTACTCCAGCCTGAGCACGCTTAACTTCCGAGTTCTATTCTCCTTCGTTTCCAAGTCTGCACTTGTTGTTTTCCTGACAATAGTAAGATGTCAATCCTATTAACCTCAGGAATTTAGCTTGAGCGTGAAGTCACACATTTCACTATTTGAGTTTGAAACTATTGTTCTAAAAAATTAGTAACACTAATATTTCTTGAATAATTAGTTTGACCACAGTTTGGCCATAGTTTGACCATATTTGACCAAAATTCAAAAAAACTAGAATAATTATTTAGTAACACTAATATTCTAGAATAATTAGTTTGATCATTGTTTGACCACAGTTTGACCACACAGTTTGAAATTTTTTCGATTTTTTATTCCACTCTAGATCTTAAAAGCCCCGTAACTTTTTTTCTATTAGGTTTTTGAGGATTTTGAAAATGTTTAACGGGGTTCCCCTGTTAAATTTGGATGAACCCGCGCTACTACTATGACATGTCCCGAAGGCACGGTAGAGACCGCTTAGTAGTAGCGAGGGTTAAAAACATGCGCTGCTGCTATCAACTTAGTAGTAGCGAGGTTTAAAAACCTGCGCTACTGGTAAGTAGCAGTAGCGAGGGTTTTTAACTCTCGCTACTAGTAACTTTCTGTGTATAGGCTTTTCCCTAGTAGTGGTATCTCCAAGAATTTGCACCAAAGAGACCAAGGGTTTTTGCCCACAACAAATTTTGGTCACTTATAGGAAAAAAACATTGGCAAGAAAAATGAATTGACAAAAGAGTAATGATACATCAAAAAGTTGAGAACCCAGCAAACAAAACCCAATTGTTCATCGACTGAGCTTCGCCACAGCCACCATCCTCCAGCTCCGTCATAAGCATAAACAGGCCGATCTTATTTTCATGTCGTCATTAACTTGTTTCGATCCATGTGGCAAAACAAACTCGAAAGCTGTCTCAAAATTTCACAAGGGCTGTAGTTAGTTAACAAAACACAAAAGCTAGCTAGAATGACATATTGTCTGGAACACAGAATGACATCCGTTTGTAGCAAAATTTGGCACAGCCAATTCAGATTTTCCCACAAGAGCAAGCAGTTTGCTGATCCTCACATGTTTAAACGCCTCCAAAACCTATATCTCCAAAAAAAAGGTGGCATTCATCCAAAACAACATGCTCCAAAATACTTTCAGCTTTCAACAGAGACACAGAGCCTCCAAGTACGCAACTGCAACATTCAAGACGACATGACCAAAAGACAACATTGACCCAATCCCCCTATTACCAGGACACAACCCCACCTTCCAGCACCTAGTTAGTCAACTCCATGATGGCGCTCACGATGTCGCCATCCGCAGCCTTGAGCGCCTCCACAGCCCTGGATCTCGACACGGAGGCCTGCATCATCACGAGCTCGACGTCCTTCCTGTCAACGCCCGTCTCGTCGACCTCCTCGTCATCTTGGACTGCTGCCACAGACGGCTCACCCTTCGAATTGACCCTGCTCAGGCCCGGTGCCTTGAACTGCTCTGCCGCTTGTGTCTGCAGCTCAGTGTTCAGGTCCTCGAACTTGATCTCCCCGATAATGACATAGGTTTCTGAGTGCGAGCTCTTGAAGACATCTGGCTTGGAGAGGACAAACGTAACCTGCAATTGTGTTGGAGAAGGAGAACTTAAGAAAATATGATAACCGCGAGCATATAATTATGCTTCAGGGAACAATGTCGTAAAGTGGTTAAGATGCTCACGGTCTTGCTCTTTTTGATAGTTACACGGTTCACACCAGTAATGACCTTCATGCCAAGCTTCTCCATGGCTTTCCTGCTCTTCTTCTCACTCCTTGTCTGCCTAGATCTTCCACTAGCATCACCTCCTAGTCCCAGAAAGCACAGACGAATGATGTCAGATTTTCAAAATTTGGAAAAGCCCAGAATTCTACAACTGGACATAGTTCACTTTGTGGATTATTATCTATAATCGCTGAAAATGGGAAGTGTAACATTCATACAACACTTAAACTTTTCTAAAGCAAGATTGAACAGAAACTGTGACTGCAACCAAGTCTTGTTCGTATCCATTGTCGATTTTGGAATTTTGAACATCTTAGTTTTGCTACTTAGGGTATGGTACAAAGGATTAACTATTCCTATAATGGAAATTCCAGCATCAGTTCATACTAAATGCATTGAAATGATCCACCTACCAAAATTATACTTGCAAAAGCAAGATTTTACATTCAGGATTTGTTCCTATCCAACTAAATGCTATAGCTGAACATTCATGTATATGTTAATGCAAGTTAAAATTGATACAAGGTGCCACCTCAGTACATACATGAATATTATATACAAATGGGAGGAAGTACTCAAGAAACTATAAATTGTGTAAATAAGCAGTGCTGAATAATCCAGTAATAAGTGAATATGATACGGTTCCAAAGAATTGAAATGTAAAGCACAAAGGCATAGCGATGGTACGGAAAGAACAGAATATTAGAGAGTACAAACCAGTCAGTGTCTAATCTTCAAATAAAAAACAGGCCAAAGTGAACCAAAATAGGTAAATATGGAGTTTTCTATCATTGCGGAACAAATCAGATACAATTTCTTAATTATGGAAATGCCAAAATTTAGCCCAATTGAAACAAAATAATCCATAAGCAACATTTAATTTAAAATTCGGGTACGGGCAATAACTTCATAGGTTTAAATTTATGATAGAACTTAGAAGGCAGCATTACAATAAGAAATAGGCTTATCTGCAACTAAGTGTCTACTTGAACTGAATTGAAGGAACTACAGAACCTCCACATACCCTCAACATCATTGTCATCCATTTCATCCACATCATCATCATCGTATTCATCGTCGTCATCATCATCCTCAAGGATAGGCTCATCTTCCTGATAGTATGCATTTCAGATATCATATTACTTGATCATCATAAGTAGTAAACACTAAACAGCACTGCCTCAGAACAGGGGATATGCAGAGGAGGGGAAACAGAGTTAGCCATATGCAGAAACGAAAAAAGGTCACTTTACCGACAGTATTATCTTTCCAGCATGAAAATGTCTGCATATACTAAGTAGCATCAGCGCAAGATAAAAGGAAATGACATTTCTCCAAAAGCAAAAAAAGGAAGAGTTTATACATTAGAAGGAACTACTCTCTGCTTTGACAACAGAAGGTATGCTCACACATTTATATTATATTGTCGGAACAGGAAATATGCCATAAAGCATATAAGCATACACACAGGATACTTAGGCTACTAATCGACTTCCAAAGCTATTTACAAAAAAGCAAGGCCTGATTTCCACTGTAGAAATCATCAAAGGTGGATGATTTATCTATGCTCGCTTAAAATTATTTTCAGATTTGCATCCATAAGACAAAGCAGTAGCATTTCAGTTAGCAACACTAGAGATCGCTCTGAAAGTGGACCACAAACTGTACATAATTAGGACAATTGGCAAACAAATGAAGAAGTACAACGCATGTGACAGCAAAGTTATGACCAGAAAGATCAAAGGTTGTTCCTGAAAATTAAACTCCTAGCTGGACAAGTGAGCATGGATCCCGTACATGCTACCACACCCTCAGGTGGGGGATTTCATGGAGGCCTGGGTTGGCCTGACCCGCTGCCCTTCATCGTGAAAACTGGGAGGATACAAACACGCGAGTGCCATCAGGTTGGCCACCCAGAGAGAGCTCTGCGACCTAAGCGACATGGACAGACGAGATCTAGCGCTACCACAGACCACACCACCACCTCAGCGGAACACGCCGATCCAGCGGCCGAACGAGCAAGAAAGGCGAAGATTTTATTCTTATTATCTTTGAAATGTGAGGCAAAGATTTTTCAGTCTGACACGGCACCGAATCGGAGAGGGGGGAGGGGTCGGAATGGAGGATCACCTCGATGTTCTGCTCCTCGAGCTGGGCGCGGAGCAGCTCGGCGACCGTCATGGTGGCGCGCCGGAAAAAGCTTGTCTGAGGGGAAAGTAAAACCCTAGGGAGCGGGAGAGGAGAGGGCCAAGGGAGAGGGAAGGGAGACTGCGACGGCAGGAAGAAGGGAAGAGACCCGCTTGAGCTTGACTCGTGCCCTCTCTCTCTGGAGGGTGTAAACTGGGCCTAGACCGTGCAATTCGGGCCGGTTCGCCCCATGGTTCGATGCCCGTTTTCTTGGCCCGTCCTGGCAATCTAGCAATAGTGCGTACCTCTTTTAGATTTTCTCAAAAAAAAAAAAAACGTACCTCGTTTAGTGGGTGTAAACTAGTGTCATGGTTGTTTCTCAAAAAAAATTATAGTTTCATGGTTTGAACTTCTAAATTTGGCTCTCCTAGCTAAACAGGCGTGGCGCATTCTAAAGCTCAAAAAAAAAGGCTAAACAGGTCTGGCGCATCTCTACAAAACCCAGAATCACTCGGTGCAAGAATTTTATATTTCCCTTCGTGCTCGATTTTGAATGCAGAACTGGGTAATCATCCAAGCCAGATCTGGAGAGCAGAAGTAGAAGGACGTGATGTACTCAAGCAGGGATTGATACGGAGAATTGGCACGGAGCTTCAACTCATATATGGTCAAACAATTGGATTCCAAGGGACATCGTGTTGTGCCCCTATGGATGCCAGGTAACCAATCCACCTTTGCTTGTCATGGATCCTCCTATTGACCATACAGCCGCAAGATGGGACATGGAGCGACTACTATCAGAGGTGTGTTTACCAATTCATATTCCATCTATTCTTAATATCCCAAACTGTACAAGTGAGGTACAAGATAGATGGATGTGGCACTTTGAGATGAGATCAGCGTACAAGATGATGGTAGCTACAAAGTACGTGCGGGAAGCTTGGATCGATGGTTCTGCTGGTTCCTCCAGTACTGGTAGAGATGTGGCCTCGTGGAAGCTATTATAGAAAACACATGTACCAGGAAAAATATGTATGTTCCTTTGGAGACTAGTGAGGCAGTCATTGCTAACCGAGGATGTGCGGGCTCATAGGAAAATGCCCACTGCCAGCACTTGTGCTCTTTGTGGCGCGACTGGCTCCTGAAGACACTCGTTGCTCGAGTGCAATATGGCGAGGTGCATTTGCGCACTTGTTGATGGTGATTTGACGGAGCACTTATGCGACAATTGAACCGACTGCCAGGCAATGGTTGTTTGCGATGATTGATTCATTATCACGTGAGGCATTTGTTAAGTTATCAATCACCTTATGGGCCATATGGTGGGCACAGAGAAAAGTGTATCAGTGATACACGAAGAATCAAAGCCCCTGGGCTACACACGAGTTTATTAAAAGGTTTATAGTAGAAATCGATATGAAAACACAAAAGGAGACAAGGGCGCCAACTAAGATTAGAAGAATAGTGGCAAGCCCTAGGGTGCCACCTCGGGGTTTGCAAAAATCCATGTTGATGCAAGTGTGGCAAAGTCCGAGATGAGACGAGCAACA
This sequence comes from Triticum dicoccoides, assembly GCF_002162155.2. Lineage (NCBI taxonomy): Eukaryota > Viridiplantae > Streptophyta > Magnoliopsida > Poales > Poaceae > Triticum > Triticum dicoccoides. The sequence goes on along the minus strand of NC_041385.1, from coordinate 790,526,579 downwards.
TCCGTAGTGTGCCGAGATGATGTTGGACGGTATTTGGGCAGCTCCTCTCTCGTTGTCCAAGGGGGTCATTGATGATGTAGCTACACTCGAACTGATGGCATGTAGAGAAGCATTGGCTCTTGCAGAAGACTTGATGATTCAAAATTTTATAATCGCCTCCGACTCAAAGCGGGTCGTGAACGACATTGACAGATGAACTAGTAGTACTTATGGTTGTAGCATTAGCGAGATAAAGCATCAAGCTACTTTAGTTAATTGCAAGTTTACTTTTGAAGGTCGCGCATCAAACACTAATGCGGATAGGATAGATAACTTTTTAAGCACTCTTGATCAGGGCGACACCTTTGGTTGATCCATCCCCATGATCCTTTTTGTATACCACTTGATGTGGACAATGATCAACAAAGCTTAGCTATACCCCTAAAAAAACTAGTTTCACAAAAAAAACTCTTCCTCTAAAAAAAACAAAAAAAAACTCTTTTTCACTAAAGAATACCTCCCTTGTTTTGCAAACAAACCCTGCTTGTATTAAAATGAAGTGGGGAAAATATCCCGTATAGAGACAGAGATACAACTAAGTATATCCTAATACAACTAAGAGATATCACTTGCATATAAAGGAAACATTGAAGCTTTGAAGATTGACTCTACCATGATATAAATCTGTAATTAACCTCATCAAAACTGCTTTAATAATGTGGTAGAAAGCTTTAGTAGATGCCTCATTGAGCCCATCTGGACCTAGTGCCTTGTCGGTGGGGAGATCTTTAATAACCTTATCAATTTCTTCCGTTGTAAAGGGAACCTCCAGATTTATGAGATCAACCTGACTCTTGAGCATGGTTTTCATGTCAATGGGTAGAGTGCAATATACCTATGTTCCAAACCTCTTCTTAAATGCTCTTCATGGGATAAATATTTTTTTCTTCATGATAAGTGTGCTCCTCACCTTGCTCATCTTTTAGAGTTGCTATGAGAATATGTATGTATTTGATGGTTGTTTTTGCATTGAAGAATTTATTATTTTCTTCCCCAAGCTAGACCCATCTCCATAGTAGCTATTTATTTCCAATTAGTCCTCTGGTGACCCAAGAGTTTAAGCATGTTCTCTTTTAATATAGTTTTGTTGTTGGCTCCCACTGTACTGAGGGGCCTAAATTCTTAAGTGGTGTCATAGTAAAGATTACGCCATTAGTATTTTGAATTGCTCCAGAGAGATTAGAGTGTCTTGGCCCACACATTGATACTTTTTCTAGATCTTTTGAATTTTATAGTAATAATTTTTACATTGTCCACTTCATTGAATGGTTGATCCCATATATTCTTGACAGTCTACTAGAAGTGCGTATGTTGAATTCGGTATTTTTGAAATCTGAATAGCATTAAATTAGGTACAACTGTGCCTATCTAGATAACACTAGGAGTGTGATCAGAGGTGGTTTTGGCCAATGTGATAGCCCTAGTATTAGGATAAGCAATAGTCCAAGCTTATGAAGAAAAGAACAAATCCAAACGCTTGATAATCCAGTAGAACATTTGATATAGTCCATATATTGATAACTAGTTTGTTGAATAATCAACCACATAATTATATAGGAGCTAAAGAGTCTTGAGTTATTACAGCCATGATAATACAAAATGAACAGACACAAACTAAGTTCTTAACGCAACTATGAACCCAAGAACTTGAGTCCTCATGTAGTCTTCAGTTCTCCCCCTTTTTGACCTAGCCCCCATCTTTCTACACCTTCATTTGCTTCATGTGCTTCATGTTAAATTTCTCTACATTTGTGTCCTTGGGGACATCTTGCAAAAGTAAGTGTTAAGACTTTTAGCCACTTTACATGGTAGGGGAGGGGGTCAACTGATCAAGGCATGCAGTTTCTATACATGCAACTCTTATGTCTAAAGCCTTTATTTTGAGACTGGATTTTTGAACTTTTTCTTAACTCGATATCAATTAGGGGGGTGGGGGTGGGCTTGTTCCTTCTTTTACAGTAAACATGAATAGTACTGGTGCAGGAAGCATGCTCAGTTATGAGACCTTCAGCCATTGTTTTCTTCCCCTGTGGGTTATAGAAGGGTTGTATATCAACTTTATTGGGCTCCTTAGACAAAGACTAAAACTCATAGTATGGCTTCAATGTAAAGGACCATGAATTGAGTTTAACAAAATCATTGAAGTGGTTGTATTCTTGATTCCTACTATGGTTTCCCATAATTTAGAGTCCACGAGTTTTTTTTCGCATAGTCAAGCCTTTATGCTCATAGGAGGGAAACTAACAGAAAGTTTACTCATTCAAATGGTACTTTAATTACCTCATCAAATGGAGAAGAGGGGCAAAGTGAGATTTCCAAAGTTTTGCTTGTACTTTTCCCATCAAGACCTCTGCCATGGCTAGGTAACTAATATCTTCGTGAAAATAAGAGCTAAATCAGTCTGGTTGTGTTAAGTGCTAATTGTAGTACAATTCTGAATTTTTGCAAAAAAAAATAGTATCAAGCATAACTGTTTCTTGGACCTCCTGGGAGACCTCAATTGCATTATTCAAAGTTAAGTGTGCAATCCAAGTTGTAGGGCCCTGTTGGACTTGTACTTGATTTGTCAGCTGAAACTGAAAAGTTGGCACTTCAGTTCCAATAAGTTCATGTTGTTGACAGTTGGACTGGCTATCTAGAGGAGTTAGAATTGGCTGAAATTTATCATGTGGAGCTTGATAACCCACAAGTATAGGGGATTGCAACAGTTTTCGAGGGTAGAGTATTCAACCCAAATTTATTGATTCGACAAAAGGGGAGTCAAAGAATATTCTCAAGTATTAGCAGCTGAGTTGTCAATTCAACCACACCTGGAAACTTAGTATCTGCAACAAAGTGTTTAGTAGCAAAGTAATATGATAGTGGTGGTAACGGTAACAAAAGTAAAGACAGCAAAAGTAATATTTTTGGTATTTTGTAGTGATTGTAACAGTAGCAACGGAAAAGTAAATAAGCGAGAACCAGTATATGGAAAACTCGTAGGCACCGGATTGGTGATGGATAATTATGCCGGATGCGGTTCGTCATGTAACAGTCATAACATAGGGTGACACAGAACTAGCTCCAATTCATCAATGTAATGTAGGCATGTATTCCGTATATAGTCATACGTGCTTATGGAAAAGAACTTGCATGACATCTTTTGTCCTACCCTCCCGTGGCAGCGGGGTCCTATTGGAAACTAAGGGATATTAAGGCCTCCTTTTAACAGAGAATCGGAACAAAGCATTAGCACATAGTGAATACATGAACTCTTCAAACTATGGTCATCACCGGGAGTGGTCCCGATTATTGTCACTTTGGGGTTGCCGGATCATAACACATAGTAGGTGACTATAGACTTGCAAGATAGGATCAAGAACACACATATATTCATGAAAACATAATAGGTTCAGATCTGAAATCATGGCACTCGGGCCCTAGTGACAAGCATTAAGCATAGCAAAGTCATAGCAACATCAATCTCTGAACATAGTGGATACTAGGCATCAAACCCTAACAAAACTAGCTGGATTACATGATAAATCTCATCCAACCCATCACCGTCCAGCAAGCCTACGGTGGAATTACTCACGCACGGCGGTGAGCATCATGAAATTGGTGATGGAGGATGGTTGATGATGACGACAGCGACGATTCTCCCTCTCCGGAGCCCCGAACAGACTCCAGATCAGCCCTCCCAAGAGAGATTAGGGCTTGGCGGCGGCTCCGTATCGTAAAACGCGATGATTTCTTCTCTCTGTTTTTTTCTCCCCAAAAGCCAATATATGGAGTTGGTGTTGGCGTCGGAGGGCCACCAGGGGGCCCACGAGGTAGGGGGGCACGCCCAGGAGGGGGGGGGGGCGCAGAGGGAAGCAGGGATTTGTAGAGGTGCCAAAGCTCGATTTTGAAATAGAGATAAATTATATTTTGAGCGACATACTTTCATTGTCAACATAACAACTAAGAGATGACGATATCTTCCATGCTAAACAAATTATAGGCAGTTCCCAAACAAAATGGTAAAGTTTATACTCCCCCTCCTCCACAAGCATCAATCCATGGCTTGCTCGAAACAACGAGTGCCTCCAACATTCAACGGGTCCTAGGGAGAGTTTTGTTTGCAATTATTTTGATTTAGTTTGCATAAAGCATGGGACTGGGCATCCCGGTGACCAGCCATTTTCTCATGAATGAGGAGCGGAGTCCACTCCTCTTGAGAATAACCCGCCTAACACGGAAGATAAGGGCATCCCTAGTTGACATATGAGCTGTTCGAGCATGCAAAACAGAATGTTTATTTGAAGGTTTAGACTTTGGCACATACGAATTTACTTGGAACGGCAGGTAAATACCGCATATAGGTAGGTATAGTGGACTCATATGGAACAACTTTGGGGTTTTAAGGAGTTTGGATGCACAAGCAGTATTCCCGCTTAGTACAGGTGAAGGCTAGCAAAACACTGGGAAGCGACCAACTGAGAGAGCGACAACAGTCGTAAACATGCATTAAAATTAATTTACACCGAATACAAGCATGAGTAGGATATAATCTACCATGAACATAAATATCATGAAGGCTATGTTGATTTGATTCAACTACATGCGTGAACATGTGCCAAGTCTATTCACTCAATTCATTTAAAGGAGGATACCATCCCATCATACCACATCATAATCATTCTAATAGCATGTTGGCACACAAGGTAAACCATTATAACTCATAGCTAATCAAGCATGGCACAAGAAACTATAATCTATAAATTTCATTTCAAATATGTTTACTTCATAATAGCTGACTCAGGAACGATGAATCATCATATTTACAAAAACAAGAGAGGTCGAGTTCATACCAGCTTTTCTCATCCCAATAAGTCCATCATATATCATCATTATTGCCTTTCACTTGCACGACCGAACGATGTGTATAATAATAAGAGTGCACGTGCATTGGACTAAGATGGAATCTGCAAGCATTCAAATCAAGAGAGAAGACAAGTAATATGGGCTCTAAGTTAAATAAACAATCATGCATATAAGAGCCACTAAGCATTTTCAATATAGTCTTCTCGACCCCAAAGGAAAGAAAATAAAACTATTTACACGGGAAAGCTCCCAACAAGCAAAAGAAGAACGGGAAATATTTTTGGGTTTTCTTTTTAATTACTACAGCAAAGAAATAAACTACTACAAATTTTTCTTAAGGTTTATTAAACACACAAGAAGAAAGCAGGAAAAAGAAAATAAACTAGCATGGATATTACAGTGAAAGAGTATGAGCACTGACATCTAGCAATGAGTGTGTGTGAACATGAATGTAATGTCGGTGAGAAATACGTACTCCCCCAAGCTTAGGCTTTTGGCCTAAGTTGGTCTATTGCCAGGTATAGCCTGGCGGATACCCGTAGGTGAAGCTGGGGTCATACTGTGATGTAGCGGCTATCGCCGCCTGAGCTGTAGTGTGGCGTCAAGCAGCCTCCACTCTCCTCTCGTACTCATCTGCCTCCTCTATGGTAATAATATATCTTCCTTTTGTCTGAGAATCAAAGAAGGCAGGAGCAGGAAGAGCAGTATGGACTACATGTCGTTTGTTAAAGATTAGTCGATACTGGAGAGGTGGTTCAGTCCTCTCAATAAACTGGTGGGAAACTATAGAATCAAAATCTAAATAAGTAGGGGGTAACTCCATATCACCCTCATGAATGTCTATCTCAAGAAAATTAGCTAAGCGGGTTGCATAAATTCCTCCAAAGAAATCTCCGTTATGTCTATTATGATGCAAACTACGAGCTACAATGGCTCCCATATGATAAGGTTGGTCTCCTAACACAGCACTTCTGAGAATGCTGAGATCAGGGGCACACATGTGACATGCTTCATCCTTAGCATTTATGCATCAACCTATGAAGAGAGCAAAATAATGTATAGCAGGAAAGTGAACGCTCCCTATAGTGGCTTGTGTTATATCTCTAGATTCCCCCACAGTTATTTTAGCAAGAAAGTCTCTATATTCAGATTTAGGGGGATCCCTGACAATACCCCAAGATGGAAGTTTGCAAGCAGAAGTGAAATCCTCTAAGTCCATGGTACAAGATTTGTCATAAATGTCAAACATGACTGAAGGAGAATTATGCGAAGATGAAAACTCAAACCTCCTCACAAATGAACTTGTGAGATCATGAGACTGGGGGCATTTGTCAGCTTCAAAGTTCTCAAGACCGGCGTCACGCAAATATGCGCTAAATTCTTCTTTGATTCTCACTTATTCATAAACTTTTCCGAAGGCCATTCATAGGGCCTCACAGGGGCGTCTCTTGGTAGTTCCTCACAGCATCACGCATTGCAAGCCTGGAACCTTGCTTCCTTGAAGAACCACCTTGGAACATCTTCCTAAACATATTGTTTCCTCTGAAAAATTTCTGAAATTTTTAGTAACTTCAAATAAAAGTGAACCAACTTCAATAAAATTGATAGCAACAACTCCCACAAGTTCCTGGAGCCTATATCAAGCATTAGAACTACTTGGAACCATATAAATTTGACATGCAAGCTCAAGAACATGGTCACCTATGCAACACAAATTTGCAATGAATAAAGCACTAGAACAAAAACTAACTGGACCGATGGAGGAGTCACATACCAAGGAACAATCACGACAAGAAATATGTCAACTAGTGACCTTCTGTCAGTGACCCTGGAAGAATTGGTCATAGATCTATGACCATTTCAGACCAATTGGTCAAAAGCTGTTCGGGGGCTCCAAACTCTAAACCATTGCGACCATTTTGGTCAAAAGGTCGTAATTTCCTTACATGAAATGGTCACAAAGCAAACAATGCTAGTCCGTTGCCTTATTTCTAGTTGTTAATGACCAATATAGATGGTCATAGCCTTGTAGATTGTGGTGGGTTGTGATGACTAGGCGCCATCTCATCAGTTTTGCCTATGTGTCATGTCCATGTGGCAGTTTTTGCCCTAGGTTGTGAAGCAACCTATATTTCTGTTATTCCCAAAATTCCCAAAAAAATCTCATAAATGTTTTGGATCATATCTTCATCAAACATGGCAAAAACATTCCTTGCCTAGTTCAAAAATAATTTGAAAATATTCATTTTCCTATTCTGTTCAGAGCACCACTTTGTGAAGGAAGTACCACTTTGGCATGTCCAAATGGTATCCATTTTCTACAGTGCTTTCCTATGCCCAAATAACCATCCTCCACCAAATGCCAGCTCAATCCATTCATTATTTTGAGCCCAGCTTCAACATTCGTATTTATGTCAAGTGTGGTACTTTGTAAAGCAAGTACCACCTAGGCTCCTCCTTTTGAGGTGAAAATTTGTGAAGACGGTCTTCTTAGTAACTGATCATCCTCAGCCAAAACTCACGCCCATTAGCCATGTGCATTTCCCGTACCGCAAATCAAACACTTGGCTGCTTATTCATGTTTGAGCATCGATCGGTCTCCTCGTGAGAATCTTATGTTGTGATTTTCTTCCTAGAACCTACCTGGGGAGTGCCCAACCCACGAGACATGCCTAGGCCGCCCAGAACACATGGCAACGCCACGGTCACGCGGCGACCACGCGGCGGGCATGCGAGCTTACGCAGTCTAGAGTTGGGGCCCTCGGCCACCGTCCAAACCTCGATGTCTCGCCATCAAACCATGTATTTCTCATTAAATAGATACTTATTTACCTAGATATGATTTTTGGAAAAAAAAGAGCAAACTATGAGGCAGCTGCAGTTCAAATTTGACCCGCTTCCAGCTGAATCGACGGGAATTTGTCTTTTTCACCAGAGGTGGATCAAAACTTTTGACACCCAACCATTTTGGCAGTTGTGCATTAAATATGTCCTAGTATTTTATAAAATTGATTAGGTCCAATTTTGCAACAAATATATGGTAGGTCCTTCACAAAAAAACTTATTTCAAGCACTCAAAAAATGGAAAAAGTTTTTCCGTCCAAAGAAAATGAAAACTTCCTTAGGAAACATTGTTTGCCATTCCAATATGCACCCTTGTGCACAATATGAGATCATTTGAACAAACTATGCCATGAATGTGGCCATAAGATTGATCATTTGGCTTGAAAGCCGTGAATCTTCACGCATGATAGCTCATTTCCGAGAACACTTTTTTAAAATAATTACCGTATTACAAGTTTATTATTTTTCCTGGAAACTTGGTCACATATAATGACACAAGGCGAAGGTTTTCCGGTTTTTTGATTTTTTTTGAATTTTTTACGCCCGTTTCAAAATGTGGTCAAAACGGCAGGCTTGACCGTTCCTAGCTAGTGGTTGAATCTTGGAAAACCTTTGATGTTTCTATGATTAATTAGATACTTATGTACCTAGAAATGATTTTTGGAAAAAATAAATAGCAAACTATGAGGCAGCTGCAGTTCAAATTTGACCCGCTTCCATCTGAATCGGCGGGAATTTATCTTTTTCACCAGAGGTGGATCAAAACTTTTTACACCCAACCATTTGGTCAATTGTGCATTAAATATGGCCTAGTATTTTATAAAATTGATTAGGTCCAAATTTGCAACAATTATTTGGTAGGTCCTTCACAAAAAAACCACATTTGGGGCACTCGAAAAATGGAAAATGACTCTTGTGTGCAATGAAAGTGAAAACTCCCTTAGGCAACATTGTTTGGAATTCCAATATGCACCCTTGTGCACAATATGAGATCATTTTAAAAAACTATGCCATGAATATGGCCATAAGATTGATCATTTGGCTTGAAAGCCATGAATCTTCACGCATGATAGCTCATTTCTGAGAACACTTTTTAAAATAATTTCCGTATTACAATTTTATTATTTTCCTTGGAAACTTGATCATATATAATGACACAATGCGAAGGTTTTCCAATTTTTTTGATTTTTTTTGAATTTTTTATGCCCATTTCAAAATGCGGTCAAAACGACGGGAATGACCGTTCCTAGCTAGTGGTTGAATCTTATAATTTTTTTGGTGTTTCTCTGATTAAATAGATACTTATGTACCTAGAAATGATTTTTTGAAAAAATAAAGAGCAAACTATGAGGTAGCTGCAGTTTAGATTTAACCTGCTTCCAACTGAATCGGCGGAAATTTGCCTTTTTCACCAGAGGTGGATCAAAACTTTTTACACCCAACCATTTGGTCAATTATGCATTAAATATGACCTAGTATTTTAGAAAAATGATTTGGTGCAATTTTGCAATAATTATTTGGTAGGTTCTTCACAAAAAAACATCATTTGGGGCACTCAAAAAATGATTAGTAATAGCTAGAAATATGAGAAATGCGTACAATTTGGTCCTTACCCATAAAGTGTGTTCTAACTATAGTGAAAATTGGTGTGGTACCGTTTTGCAAAATATTTTTGATAACTACTTCACAAAATCCCTCTAGTTTTTGTACTTGGAAACTCTTTTAAATCATTGATTTTCCAAACCAATCAGAACCATTCCCATGGATCGATGACATGACACTCATCCATCCGTCCATCCATCGCACCATCCCACATCCATCCGTCCATCCATCCATCCATCCACCCCACCGCAGCACAAACCGTAGCTCACATCACACCCCTTCCCCCATCGCACCCTTCTCCCCCCATCTGCTCACCGCCGCCGCCACCTCCCGATCCAATCTCACCCCGCCGCCTCCCGATCCACCGTCGACCTCGCCGTCCTCCTCACTCACCGCCGACCTCGCCGTCCTCCTCACCCACCGCTGCCGACCTCGTCCCTCCTTCCCCTCACAATCTCTCCCTCGTCTCACCTTAGCGCGAGCCCCGCAACCCAATCCATCGCCGCCTCCCTTCCAGATCCATCGCCGCCACCGCCACCTCCCTCCGGCGGAGCTCGCCGTCGTTCATGGCCTCCCCCACACCCCCCTCCTCTCGCCCCTCCCCATCCCTCACCACCCAACCGAACCAACTAGCCCACCAACCCGAAGAGAAAAGCGAGCGGAGGTGAGATGGCGACCAGACGCGAGGCCAGCGAGGCGGCGCCGGGGGAGGAGGAGGAGCAGAGGGAGTGGGCGGATCTGACGCCGGTGTGCCTGGCGGAGGTGTTCTCGCGGCTGGGCCTGGAGGACCTGTGGCGCGGTGCCATGGCGTGCTGCCGCTCCTGGCAGCCGGCCGCGCGCTCCCGGCCGGCGCTCTTCGCCGTGCTCGACCTCCGCCCTGCTTTCGAGGCCGTCGGCGCTGCACTTCTGGGCGCCACGCTCGACCCCACCACGCCCCGGCCAAGTTCGCCGCCTGGGCGACGGGTGGGAGGATCCGTCAGAGGAGGGGGCACGGAGGGAGAGGAAGACGGAGATGGCGTAGAGCACACTGTCGAGAAGCTGCAGAGCCAGGCCTCCCCCATCCTTCACGGCCACTCCAGCGAGTCAACTATGCTGCTTTGATTCCTTGCGGCGCCACACCTCCCGCCGTTGGTGTTGTTCCGGGTCTGCCCGTGCCAGATTCTTGGCCTTGCATGTTTAATTGGGTGCCTTACCTTGGTGCCAACATTTTGATCAACACTTACCTAGAAATATCCCGCGTTAGCTGTGGATGGGTTGGTTTCCACATAAGCCGATCGTGGATTCAATAAAATCAATATCTCGTTAGGCCCAAGTTTCTGTATGGTGAAGGGCAAAGAGTTGCTCACTTATGCCCTTTGCACAAGTTGCTTGCACTGTAGTCTAGGTAATCAGCACATGAATGGACTGTTAATTAATCCGTTAAGGTACACAAGGAGTTCGTTTAATCTAGAAATTGTACAAATCTGCAGCATGCATACTTCAGTTGTTAAATCAGGAAGGAGCTCGGGGTTTAGTTCCACGCAACAGGGGTTGGGTAGATTCCTTACAACCTCTAGAAAGAGTGAGATGAATCATTGTTGTAATTTGTAAAGCTCTCAAGGAAAGTACTTTAGCCAAAATATTTATTGTGGACATTCTGTTAGCTAGTGTGCATTGCCAAGTACAACTATTCTACTTTGTATGGAATCATCTATAGATATTATTTCTGTAAGTGTTGCTGGCTATATTAAAATTATACCCCAAGGCACTGTAGCATTAGTGTGTTGTTTCGCTTTTGGTCTTCTCTATCTATGCCTATAAGTCAGGTTGTTTTTGTGGCATCCAGGGGCACAATGTTGCAGCTGGTAGGCAAGTTAGCAGCCATGGATTCGTGAACTAGCTTGGATGTGTACTTGGTCGCCGGGGTTGGATGAGGACGACGGTAACGAGGTGAGACCATCGTGATCCACCCTCCCACTTCTTTCTCGTGATTTCGTAACTGCTCAACATGTTGATCTGTTCTGAACATCTGAAACTTGCTGTGTGCAGGGTGACTAGTGATGCGGCACGCCAAGCAGCATTAGGGGAAGGGGGTCTCCTGCTCGAGGAGTAGGGGCGCACCCAGCCGGCAACCCTGTCTTGCTTGAGGAGGGGGGGGGGGAGAGGGGTCTGCTCCTCTGCTTCCATTGCGACCACGGCAGGTAGCTCCTCCATCTCCCTCCCCCTCTTCATGTGCTCACTACTTCTGCTGCTAAGTTGATGAATATGTGATGCACTTGTGCCAAGGAATTTTAGAGGGATCTGTATGAACAAGTCATGTTTTTATTTTATTTTATTTAGGTTGTTAGTTACCAAACACAGAGAGAGAAGACGAGCTCCTGCTTGGATTTTTTTTCTGCCAGCACATGATTTGTATGTATGCAATCATCATCTTGTGTGTGTGAGCTGATTCCTTGCTTGGGCGAAGTGTTAGTGTCGATTTGTTGTGGTGGTGCTCATCTGGCCATTGATTTGTTGCTGATAATTAGGTGCTAAAGAATGCTGCAGGTTTATTAGGATGTGGCTGAAACCACCGGATGTCCTTCGTGGACTTGCTATCAATACTTGTCTCATGTTTTGTTTCCTTTCTGGACATGTTATGGTTCAAGTGTTGCTGCTGTGTAGTACTAAGTGCTTAACTTAACTAAGCTTGAGCTACTAAAACCCACTCTCAAATTAATGAAATTCCTGTTTTGTGAAACTTCAATGTTGAGGTCCTCTCCTCGCTGAGCCGTGGCCGTCCATTTTCATTTCCACCACCACCACTCCAGCTACCTTCTTGTGTAATCAAATTTTGCTCCTGTGTGTATGTATGTATGAGGCTGGGTAGTTCAACTCTAGTTTTCTTTCTAACTCATTCATATATATGGTGGAGATTGTGCAGGTTCCATGGTGCCAAGTGGCCTCTGGCCATCTTGAACTGGAACTCCAGTAACAAGTAGATGTTGCTGCTGTACTCAATATTTGAAGTGTATTAGGTTTTTGAGATTAATTAGCTCAGTTGGCTAAAGTAGCAACAACAACAGCCACACTTTGCCATCCACTTTATAGCTGGACTATACTTACATGCTTAGTATAACCTTGTACGTGTAGCTGGACTGTACTTACATGCTTAGTGTAACCTTGTACGTGTAGCTGGACTGTACTTACATGCTTAGTATAACCTTGTACGTGTAGCTGGTCTGTTTAATTTATAAATGGTTATCTGTGGATGCTACAGGAGCAACGTTGTTGATGGGACGGGTACGTGATGGTGGCTAGTGTGGTGCACTAGTAGAAAAACACCAATTAGTCCCGGTTCGTAAGTGCCTTTAGTCCCAGTTCATGAACCGGGACTAATGGGTCGTTACAAATACCCCCACCCATTAGTCCCGGTTCAAACACGAACCAGGACAGATGTGCCTCCACGTGGCCGGTCCGCCGAGCCCAGTCAGGGGGGCCTTTGGTCCCGGTTGGTGGCACCAACCGGGACCAAAAGTCCATGTTTTTTTTACAAAAGTGGCTGCTTTAGGGGTTTTGAGGGTTATTTTTAGGTTGTTATTAGCTAGCTAATAGAGAGAAGTGTCCTCTCTTATATCTTCGTCCTTGGTTTATCAATGCTGCTGCTATGTTCATTTCACCCACTGATATAACATGCTCATGCATGCTCGCATCATACATCATCATATATAATAACAAGTCCTACTAATCATGCATCATCATATAACTTCTACTCGTTATTAATAATAAGTCATACGATCATCATCCTCATAGTCATCGAACTCAACCCTACGTAATTGTTCTTAGCACATGATCATCAGTATCAGGTAGGACCTAAACACCTTTAAGGTAAAATAGCATAAAACAATATAGACCCTGACTCTCCATTATGAAGAATGGCGATCATCCTGTCTCCAATTCTTGCCCTTCGCTGCTTTTTGCTTCCAAGAAGCTCCTTACGACTGTCCATACATTTTTTCCATTCTTTGATTGTTGTGTCTCCACTTATTTTAGAAACCCGGTATGGACAGTTGAGATTCGTAGGACGACCTGGTTGTATGTTCAAAACATGAAGGCTACCATGCGTATACATCAGATGAGGCACACAATCATTCGGGATTATCTGTTGAAAAACATAGTAATAACTTCATAGTTAGCAATGATGTACTAGTTTTAGAAGTGTGCAAAAAGATGCACGGATGTTGTAATAGTAAAAAATAATCTTACCAGGGTATCTCCATGGTAGTTACCGTAGTTCAACACGTGCACTAGTGGCACGTATTGACCATAATGTTGAGGAGTTTGATTGTAGATATTGTAATTCTCAAGATCAGTACAAAATGCGACCAGATGATTTTTCTCCTGATAAGTTAATTCGGAGCCTTCGGTGTAGTAGGTTCTGTCTACCATCTTCCGCACATTCTTTGAAGAATGAAAATAAGCTGTCAATGGAGATAAGTTGTCAACTATTTTGAAATAAACAATATAAATTACTTAATAACTATGTTAAGCTCACATGGGGGAAGAATTGGAGGTGTATCCACAAGGACCCAAATCGAAGGTCTCTCTTGCTCGATTGTAGGATCACCAAGATCCATGGTGACAAGCATACCCTCATCAAGACCATACATCTTGCAAAGTGCTTCCCAATTTTTGCAACCAAAATGGGTTACACTCTGAGCATTGTACAACTTTACTTGAAAATCCACACCGTGATGTGTACTTAGGATAATTTTTTTGGTTTCGAAACTTTCATGGTCTTCAAAACCCATCCTCTCCAAGACATAGCGTCTTGCAAAGCATGGGATAAGCTAGTCGAATTGGAAAAGATGAAAAATATTGTCATGATTAAAATACTCGAATTGTCAAATAGTTGAAGTCATGAAAAATATCGTCTGTTGCGTACCGTATGAATATCGAAGGTCTCCTCGAGCTTAATGTTGAAGCGACGATCTTCGTCCAGCTCAATGAACCTGTCGCAGATACCTCGGTCATCGTGGCATCAGTCGCACTCCCCCGGGCGGTTTTCATCGTCCGAGTACGACATTTCCGGCCTATGTTCATAATTCAAATATTAAACTAGATTATTAATCACGGGTTGACTATCGCTGATGTACGTAGCTCCTCCTTTCATTCCCGAGTGCATTATTGCACCAAATTATCTAGCACACGGGAATGAAGGAGAACTTATCCAATATGAGCATTCAATAAGCAAAAACAAATCATAAAATAAGAAAAACCAAATCATAAAATAAAGTAGTATTCAAATTAGCATGCATTCAATAATTATAAGCAAAAGTACATCATCTCTTGGTGTCCGTACATCGTTGAATATTATCACTAATATAGCATCACTAATACAACTAGAACCGTAGCGCCCGACGGGTATCGACGCGGGCGGTGGATACCCAAAGATAAGGAACCATCACAGGATCATAGCTCCAGTGAGATCCCTGAAGAACCTGCCAGGTATTGTCGAACCTGCCCTCCAATGCAACCATGTAGCGACGGACGTGCTCGTCCTCCTCGCTGACACGTGACGTACCACCTCCGCGGTGTCCGGAAGCCTCGGCACTGTCACTGCTCCACGCGACCGCCACCAAACAAGGATCGGGTCAACAACGGGCTGCCTCCTCACCAACCTACGTCCCTCGGAAGGTAGCACCTCCCAATACCAGCCCGGCGGAGCCCACTCCCAAACATGGCCCTGATCAAGCAAGCCTCCACCGCCGAGTCGACGACGACGAGGATGCGGGATAGGCATCGCCGACGTCGATGCGGGAACTACTTCTATATATAGTTAAATAAAGTAGTTTTATTAATTAAATCAACTATCTAGTTCAACTACTAATTAAGCACTTACTATAAATAAATAAAGTACTACTTACTAAAAACAAACTACTTCTATATATAGTAAAATAAATTAGTTTATTAAATCAACTAGCTAGTTCAACTATATATACATGAAGTACTTACTAAAAATATGAACTACATATTAATTACACAATCTAAATTACACAATATGAACTACATATCTAAATTACACCACATCTAATCTAACAAAAAGATCTACACATCTAATCTAACAAAAAAAATCTACTAACAGAAAAAAAATCTAACATAATATGAACAAATTAATTACACAATCTAAATTACACAATATGAACTACATATCTAAATTACTACAAATATAATCTAAAAAAAATCTATGACCTATACAAAAAAATCTAAAAAAAATCTAACAAAAATAAAAGAAAGTTGCTCACGGCCGGTGACGGCCACGGTGAGGTGCAGCAGGGCGGGCGGCGATGGCGAGGTGCAGCAGGGTGGGCGGCGACGTCGGGGCGGGGCGGCGACGTACGGCGTCGGTAGCGGGGCGGGGCAGCGACGTACGGCGTCGGGGTG